>NC_138135.1:56956659-57218680 GCF_964188305.1 Podarcis bocagei | reverse complement strand
GGGCAAACAATGCTGGAACCAGTAAAATTTACCTCTCCTTTAAAGTGAATGCCTTCAGC
The DNA here is from genome assembly GCF_964188305.1 of Podarcis bocagei. Lineage (NCBI taxonomy): Eukaryota > Metazoa > Chordata > Lepidosauria > Squamata > Lacertidae > Podarcis > Podarcis bocagei. The sequence goes on along the minus strand of NC_138135.1, from coordinate 57,218,621 downwards.
TTGTGAGACAGAGCAAGACAGAGAGAGAAAGCTAAAAGACTTATTATTATTATTATTATTATTATTATTATTATTATTATTATTATTATTATTATTATTTAATTTACCTGCCTTTCACTCTAAGGTCCCAGGGCAGACTACAATAATTTAAAATGCAATATTCAAAGCAGATTGAAAGTTACAATCACAAACATAGCATTATTCTTTAGCCACAATCTGGACAGTTACTCTTTGATGTGTGAGTAGGGACCTCTTGCTATTTGAACTGCAAACTTCCACAGTATATCCCAAGCCACTCTACTTGAGTTTCTAAATCAATTTGTGATGTGGAAGGGCTGCTTTTCAAGAAACACAAGTCTAAAGACATGCTGGGCACCTTGAGCAGAATTTTCTGCTCAAACAGGTACAGTATGTAAGGTATTTTGTTTCTATCAGTTTTTAATGTTTTATCAGCTCTCTGCTTTTGGTACAGCTCCTCAAATCAAACTCATTTTAGCTTCCTGCTTTGCATAAGCTCCCAACAGTGTACCTTAATGTGGATACTTAGGGGTATGCCCTACCAGTCTCAGAATAAGCCCAAAAGTCAAATTAAACATTGTGTAAATGGGCACACTGGCAATGAAATTCTGTTATAACAATCTTGACTGCTTCCAGGTAGGTGTCTCCTAGCACTAGCAACCCACTGGAATTCCACAATAATCTACCAGTAGAATTGCAATTGCCTTTCCACACTATAGTGTGCTTTTTCAGAATATTCGTCCTACTACATTCCAGTCAGGGAAATGGGGATAGCATTGTCACTGTGGGTGGTAGGACTCAAGGATGTGGACAAGGTACTTAGATTAGTCAGGGTGACCACTTCTGGCTGGGCCAGGGAAGTGATCTATTCTTCCTTGCAAGAGGGGTGGTCCCTGCCTGCTTGAAGGAGGCAGTGGTAAAACCACTCCTCAATAAACCCTCCCTGGATTCGGAAAATCTAATTACTGGCCAGTTGCCAAACCCCTTTCTTGGGCAAGATTCTTGAGCTGGTGGCAGTGGATCAGATCCAGGCTTTTTGGAGGAAACTGATTTTCTAGATCCATTTCAATTGGGATTTTGGCCTGGTTTTGGCACAGAAACTGCCTTGGTCACACTATATGATGACCTCTGTTGGGAGAGAAACAGGGGGGATATGTCCCTGTTAATTCTCCTTAACCTCTCAGCCGCTGTTGATACCACTGACCATGTTATCCTTCTGACCGAGTGGGTATCTAGTGGCCCAGCTGTGTCCGCATCTGGACAGGGAAAGCCTAACTTCTGTTTGTTTGTTTTTTTTATAATTTTTTTTATTAGAGTTTCCATAATTTTTATAACAACGAAAACAAAACAAGACAATACAGTAAAACACAACAAACAAAAAACAGGTACAATTTCAAAATCTTATTTTCTTATAATTTACTTCCCCGACTTCCTCATACTTCCCCTTTCTGTATTCCAATTTCTAATCAATTCTTCAGCAAATCCTTCCCTTATTTTAACTTGAATTTAATCTTACATATTCTCCTTGGCTTATCCGTTACTGCTAGTAACTGCTTATTCTCTAATCCAACATCATTTTAACACTCATTAATTTTGCAATACTTCTTTAAGTAATCCTTAAATTTTTTCCAATCTTCTTCCAGGGAAAGCCTAACTTCTGTTCTCTCTGCTCTGGTAACATCTAGGCTGTATTACTACGACACGTTATACATAGGGCTGCCTCTGGAGACTGTTTGGAAACTTCAGCTGGTGCAGAATTCAGCAGCTTGGTGACAAGACGGCTTGACCATATCACACCAATCCACGCCCAACAGTCTGCCAATTCCAGGCCTAATTCAAAGTGTTGATTTTGCCCTCTAAAACCTGAAATGGTTTAGGGACCAGCTCTCCCCATATAAACCGATCAGAACCCTGTGATCATAATCTGAGGCCCTTCTTCATGTGCCTCCACCACAAGAGGTCCAGCAGGTGACAGCACTGGGACAGGCCTTTGCTGCGGTGGCTTCCTGATTGTGGAATCCCCAGCAGGAACACCTGGCGCCTTCATTACATATTTTTAGGCACTTTGGCTGATTTAAATGCTCTTTTAAATGTGTTTGTGGGAGACAGGTTTTTGGCTCATGTTTGTTTTATTATGTATTTTGTGTTCTCATTTTGAATTTTTATGTTGTGATCCGTCTTGTGATCTTCAGATGAAGAGCAGCAAACAAATTTAGTAACTAAATATATATCACCCTGTTTATTTTGTTAAACAGTCTTTTAATTAGCACTAAAAGGCTTTTCTACCAAGAGCTTTAAAAAAGTGAAAGCTCGCTTAAGTAAAAGAGTGTTGAAGTGCTATTATGCGTCTTCTTTTTTTAATGCTGAGGAGAAGAAAACATAGTTGGTCACCACTATTTCAGGAATATGTTAATAGAGGTCACCAGAAAGGGCTTTTAAAAAGTTTTTTTAAAAAAGCATTATAGTTATACATAACACTATAATACTCTTTCCTTAAGCAGTATCTGGGATGTTTTTTTTTAAAAAAAAGCTGTAAAAGTGTTTTTGTGCTAATTATTAAAGGAAGGATTTAAAAAAATTAAGGCAGATGATGAAAGCGCTTTTCACAATAGTTATAGTGAGTGAATGTTGCACTTTCATAGGCTCACCTCCCTAATATGTCAAAACCACACTCTTTTAAAAATAATAATGTTGAGAGCACCCAGTGTTAAGATTGCCCTACTATTGCATTCTTCTTGCAGGTGGGTTTGGATGAAGTCATACTTTCTGTGGCCTGCCAAAAGATAGAAGAACCGGAGGAAAAATTCAGGCTGACAGTGACTAGCTGACAACTTCATATAGGTGCTGTGTGAAAAGGCAGGGAGTGAAATCCCTTTGCCATTTTCACAACCTTTGTTTCCTGTGGCATCCTACAAATAAAACAAAGATCAACCATGCAAAAACTAGGCTTGAGGATTTGGGATCAAAAGCTGCAGTGCTATGCATATTAACTCAGTGCTCCCCCCCCCTAGAAAAATAGGCATTGGTGGCGCTGTGGTCTAAACCACAGAGCCTAGAGGCTTGCTGATCAGCAGTTTGGCGGTTCGAATCCCCGTGATGGAGTGAGTGCCTGTTGCTCAGTCCCTGCTCCTGCCAACCTAACAGTTCAAAAGCATGTCAAGTGCAAGTAGATAAATAGGTACCGCTCTGGCAGGAAGGTAAACGGCGTTTCCGTGCGCTGCTCTGGTTCACCAGAAGCGGCTTAGTCATGCTGGCCACATGACCCAGAAGCTGTACACCGGCTCCCTCGGCCGATAAAGCGAGATGAGCGTCGCAACCCCAGAGTCGGTCACGACTGGACCTAATGGTCAGGGGTACCTTTACCTTTATCTTTACTCACCATGCAGTTGTTACAGTAAGTGCCACACTTTTTAACAACAACAAAAAGATGTGCTTACCCCCTTAAAAAAAGCACTGCATTTACTTGAGAATGAATATTCTCTGGACTCAGTGGAACTTATTTCCAAGTAAGCATATGTTAAGATTAGGCTGCAATCATCCTGAACATTTCTACTATTCCATCACCTGGAAATGACGGTCTGAAAAGATTGGGAGGGCGTAGGGAATGACTCACTCATCCTAATTAGAATATTATTAGCATATTTTGCGAAATACATGTGGAGATGTGACAGTCTGAATTATTCCATGTTGGGTTTAGCAGGACAAACATTTGTTGTTGACAAGCATTTGATCTATCTCATCATTCTGTCATGGCGACAAACTATCAGCTCTTCACTACTTCTGTGATCTTTCACCTAGATAAGAACCAGCACCTGGCAGCATCTTTCAAATTTCCAACCCCCCCCCCCTTTTACATCAGTGGCAAAAGTTAAAACGATAACATGAAAAGAAAGATGAAAAAGGATCACTGTTTAAATTGAAGGACTGCAGTTTCAAGTTTCAATCCTGTATCAAAACATCTCTGCCTTGTCTCCTTTCCCCGTCATCTCAAATGTGGACTACAAAGAAGTACACAAACATCAGTACAATGCTTTGTGTGTACAGCTATCCAAAAAAATCACAGTTACAAAATTATACCTGACATATTAAAAACTGACAGTCACATCCTCAAGATTTTTTTTTCTCTCTCTCTCCATTCCCATGGACCTTCTTTATTAATAAATCTGACACATAAAAAGCATCTGTATGACTAAAGTGTCAGTTACTGGAAAGACCGTTTTGATCTATTCCTTAACTTTTGGAAGAAATATTCTCTTTTTCATGAAAACAGGATCCGTTCACTGACTGCTGGCATTCAAATGACCACCTCTTGAAGTTTAATTTTAAGTTTTAAATAAATATTGTATGCATGCAGAATAATTACAATGCTCTGGAGAGATACTGCATAATGACATTGATTCTTTTTTATCTTAAAAAAAAAGCCTCACCCTTGAGGCAGCAAAGTTTGAATTCACCATAGATATGTAGAGGTTCATCCTACATTTAAGCGATGAGTTATTCATGTCACTATCATTATGGTGGTAGCCCTGCAGTCCATTTTTTGCAGAAGTTTGAAATACTGGACTTTAACTTGCTGTTGTTTTAGTACATGGAAATCTGGAACAGGTAGTTTTAATTCTGTGATCCTATTATTCTAAGAAGCAAAACAAAGCTAAGGAGGTTGGTGTGTTTACTTATGGTGTGTTTGGCTTAAGACAAAGTCACACAACTACTTCTGTACATTTTGATGGAGGATGCAAGGTGTGTTTCTTTTTTCCACCACAGGCCCAGAGCCTACTGAACTTGGCCCAAATCCACAGAGGTCCATTCCAGTTGCCTGAACCATGCATAGTGGCTGCATTACTTTGGTCTGGTTTCTCCTTCTGGTCGGAGTGTCAGTTGCTCCCTGAACTTCAGGAGAAGCTTTGGGTATGAGGAAAGGGCTAAGCAGTTTATGTAAAGCAGTAGTGTGGTACCTCAGGTTACATACGCTTCAGGTTACAGACTCTGCTAACACAGAAATAGTACCTCGGGTTAAGAACTTTGCTTCAGGACGAGAACAGAAATCGTGCGGCGGCAGCGTGAGCCCCCTTTAGCTAAAGTGGTGCTTCAGGTTAAGAACAGTTTCAGGTTAAGAACGGACCTCCGGAACAAATTAAGTACGTAACCAGAGGTACCGCTGTATAAAATATTAATTTAAAATACCAATAAAATCCAGTTTTAAAAACAAGTTTATCTGCATTTCCCCCCAAATGTAAGAATCAACAGTTTTAAGAAAAATATACACAACGGAATAAAATTTCATGTTAATATACATTTCAAAATTGCATGTCTGGGTAGACTTCCCAAAACAAAAATGTTTTCAGTGGGCACCAAAAACAGCAGAGATGTTGAATAGTGGGCAATGGCAATGACCAAAGTTCTGACTTGCCTTGCTTGCAGTGAAGTGAAGCCCATGGTAAAAGGTCTACAAGAGTTAAACCTAAGGATGCATGCCAAAATCATTCGCTCCCCTCAGGATTCAGAATGTCTCATTGAGCACAACTGATTCCCCACAAATCACATACCTTCTGAAATGAAGCCTATGGAGCACCAAGGATGTTGGATGGTTTGATTTCCCCAACACAGTTTCCATGCTCAGGAAGCTTGGAAGCTTGAACTTCCAGTGTGGCGACCAGCGGCGTAGCGTGGGTTGTCAGCACCCGGGGCAAGGCAAGTAATTTGCGCCCCTAACCCCTAACCTGCCGCCGCTGCCAGCTTCTTCTTGCTGCTGCCTGGGCTGGTCTGGTGTGGTTCTCTCCCGTGCTCAGTGCTGCGCTGGGCGGCCGCTGCACTGTCCCTCCCCCAGATAGTCCCTCGTTCTCTCTCCGCACCGCACGCCTGGCACCCACCCCCTCCACAGTGGGCGGCGACCCAGAGGCTCGGATCAGATTCGCACAGCCAGCACTGCAGTGAGAGAGAGAGAGTGAGCCATGTAGGGGCAGAGAGCTGCGAGTGCGAGCCGGCACCCCCTGCACCCCCCACGCTACGCCACTGGTGGCGACACCTGAATGTGAGAATGAAAACATCCATGAGAATATTGAGCTACTGAGAAGTCATTCAGGTGCCATCTTAAGCACTGCTTTACATGGTACATATGACTGGAATATTAGAGCACTTGGTTGACTTTTCTAAATTTTTAAAATAAATTTTATTTTCAATTTTTCAAAAATTTACAGACATACAAACCACAAACACACAAATCACATTTCCAACACACAAATATGTTTGACTCCCACCCCCCTTTGTGGTTCCTTTTTATGCTGCATTTTCCACATCAATCCATTTTAAGTTATTCTTTAGTTTCTCTTGATAATATGTTTAACTGCTTGTTTTACGTTAACCCTGTTCATGAACGTATTTACATACAATAATTTTTCAAATGTTCCACAAATTCCCCCCAATCTTTAATAATTTTTTCTTCTTCTCAGTTTCTTATTACACCTGCTAATCTTGCCGTTTTGGCATCATCTATTAATTGAATCAGCCACTCTTCTTTGGTTGATACTGCATCTTCTTTCCACCTCTGGGCAAAATACATTCTAGCTGCAGTTGTAGCATACATAAACAACAGTTGGTTGTGGTGGTTGCCTGTGTGGTGTAGTGGTTAAGAGCAGTGGACTCATAATCTGGTGAAATGGGTTCGTGTCTCCGCTCCTCCACTTGCAGCTGCTGGGTGACCTTGGGCTAGTCAAACTTCTCTGAAGTCTCTCAGCCTCACTCACCTCACAGAGTGTTGTGGGGGAGGAAGGGAAAAGGAGATTGTTAGCCGCTTTAAGACTCCTTAGGGATAAAGCGGCGTATCAAATCCAAACTACTACTGCTACTACTACTACTACTACTACTACTACTACTACTACTACTACTATTCTTCCTCTTCTTCTTCTTCTTCTTCTTCTTCTTCTTCTTCTTCTTCTTCTTCTTCTTCTTCTTCTTTACGTGGAAGAACCAGCTTCCCACTTATGGAAGAAGTGCATCTTAGGGACTTCATTTTTCTGAGGTCCAGTGCCGAGGGCCTTCTGGCGGTTCCCTCACTGCGAGAAGCCAAGTTACAGGGAACCAGGCAGAGGGCCTTCTAAGTAGTGGCACCCGCCATGTGGAACACCCTCCCACCAGATGTCAAAGAGAAAAACAACTACCAGACTTTTAGAAGACATCTGAAGGCAGCCCTGTTTAGGGAAGCTTTTAATGTTTAATAGACCATTATATTTTAATATTCTGTTGGATGGGGTATAAATATATTATTATTATTATTATTATTATTATTATTATTATTATTATTATTATTATTATTATATTCTTGGTCTACTTTACTTTAACAGGCATATCATCTGTCTCTGTTTAACTCTAGGCTGGGGATCCTTTTTTAGTCTGAGAGCTGTGTTCCATTCTGGGCCACGTATTAAAGTGTTGGGAAAACTTATGTACATTTGACCTTTGTACAGTAGACTAGTTTCTACGTAAAGTGGTACCTCAGGTTAAGTACTTAATTCGTTACAGAGGTCCGTTCTTAACCTGAAACTGTTCTTAACCTGAAGCACCACTTTAGCTAATGGGGCCTCCTGCTGCTGCTGCACCGCCGGAGCACGATTTCTGTTCTCATCCTGAAGCAAAGTTCTTAACCTGAAGCACTATTTCTGGGTTAGCAGTGTGTGTAACCTGAAGTGCATGTAACCTGAAGCGTATGTAACCCGAGGTACCACTGTACCTTGACACACACCTCTCCCTATCTTGCGTTCAGACAAGTAAAGAGGCCTTATCAGAGCCCAAGGACACACACTAGCCAGACAAAAACACTCTGAAGCAAGGGCCAGTGGGGGGGGGTGTAGCCTGGGGAGATTTCCAAAGCCCGAGGTTCCCCACCCTTGATTTTACTCCATGGAACGCCAAAAAAGTAGGGAGAGAAAACTTGTTTAGTAGCAAAATTGTTCTGATTATCTTTTTAAATTGGTTTCACAGTACTATGGTACGCCATGTACTTTTAAGTCGAAGAATACTATGGCATTTTGTATACATAAAATTAATGCTTGATGTAGCCCTACAAAAGTGGCAATGACTAGATTAAGCTGCATAGCTTAGCTTTGTTTGCTAAATTCCTTTGTGTGTGTGTGTGTGTGTGTGTGTGTGTGTGTGTATGAGAGAGAGAGAGAGAGAGGGAGAAAGAGAATGCCTTCATTATTAATTCATTTAGTATTCATTGCAATTACACTGATATAATTGTTTTGTTATTCATGTGGCAGTCACAAGGACTTTTATAGGCATTCCATTTTAATTAAGCATACATTAATGGACACTTAAAACATGTTACCCTCTTCAATAAAGCTTGAATCTGTGGTCCGCTAGCAATGAAATGACCCAATAAAACAATGTGGTATAATTTTTGAGGGACGTCATTTTTTTTATATCTTAAGTTTTAAAATTAAGGCCCCCCTTTGTTGCCTGAATTGAAGAAAGATGTCTTAAATACACCCTGTAAATGACAAAACAGATTTGAATTTACCTATTTTAATGCTCTGCTATATTATTCTATATAGCAGAAGCATTACTCTATGGGCCAGGAAGTTCAGAATAATAAAGATAAGGGCATCAAGGCGAAATAACATAATGCAATGACCTTGGGGCCAAGACTGAATTTCAGAGGAACTACATGCACGAGGTAGCCATTTAATTTTGGAAGATAGCGTAATTAACGATATACATGCCCACTACCATAGATTTTCAAATGTCTGAGAACATCACAAATATTACATCTCGCATACCATGCCCACTGACTGTCTTGGCAAAATCTGCCTTCAAAGGTTCTGATCCACCATACCACACTGCATCTGTGCAAATACCCTGAGAGCTTTTTGAAGTAGCCAGTAATTCATCACCATCATTTATAGGCCACATCTCATCCATATATAGTTTATGTAGCAAACTACAAAAGGGACGCGAGTAGCGCTGTGGGTTAAACCACAGAGCCTAGGACCTGCTGATCAGAAGGTCGGCGGTTCGAATCCCCGTGATGGGGTGAGCTCCCGTTGCTCGGTCCCTGCTCCTGCAGTTTGAAAGCACATCAAAGTGCAAGTAGATAAATAGGTACCGCTCTGGCAGGAAGGTAAACGGCGTTTCCGTGCGCTGCTCTGGTTTGCCAGAAGCAGCTTGGTCATGCTGGCCACATGACCCGGAAGCTGTACGCCGGCTCCCTTGGCCAATAAAGCAAGATGAGCACCGCAACCCCAGAGTCAGTCACGACTGGACCTAATGGTGAGGGGTCCCTTTATCTTTTTACTGGTATGTAGCCTAGGTAAACAGAACTATGCAGTTGTTTAAAATGGGGTTTTTAATGGGAAACTGGACAAGGTCTGATTAAAACAAACAGCCTTCCCACCTAATCATATTACTAATTAGGACAACTTACAAAGCCCAAACTGTTGCTCATTCCACACTAGCAAGGACATCCGTTGAACAGCAAAGCACTTGAGTTTCTGTGTTCCTGCCAAGCAGGTTTTGTGTGTGTGTGTGGTGTTGGGTTTGCTCCCTAGCCCCCTTTTGTTTAAGTTGTTAACGAAAGCAGCATTTCCAGAAGAACAATTAGGTTGGTTTGTGACACTGGGCTCCTGGGAGACAATGTCAGAGCACTGCAGCGAATTACCCTGTAGGATGCTGTTTCAAACAAACTATGTCCTACAAAGCATTTTTTCTTTTCCCAGTGCCATAGAATGCACATGGGGACACATGTATTTATGACAGAGAATGAAAGCAAATAAATGAATGGGAGCTGATAAACACTATTTGCGGGGGCTTAAATTGGGAAAGGAGTACGGCAAGGCTGTATATTGTCTCCCTGCTTATTTAACTTATATGCAGAATTCATCATGCGAAAGGCTGGGCTGGATGAATCCCAAGCCGGAATTAAGATTGCCGGAAGAAATATCAACAACCTCAGATATGCAGATGACACAACCTTGATGGCAGAAAGTGAAGAGGAATTAAAGAACCTTTTAATGAGGGTGAAAGAGGAGAGCGCAAAATATGGTCTGAAACTCAACATCAAAAAAACAAAGATCATGGCCACTGGGCCCATCACCTCCTGGCAAATAGAAGGGGAAGAAATGGAGGCAGTGAGAGATTTTACTTTCTTGGGCTCCATGATCAGTGCAGATGGTGACAGCAGTCACGAAATTAAAAGACGCCTGCTCCTTGGGAGAAAGGCGATGGCAAACCTAGACAACATCTTAAAAAGCAGAGACATCACCTTGCCAACAAAGGTCCGTATAGTAAAAGCCATGGTTTTCCCAATAGTGATGTATGGAAGTGAGAGCTGGACCATAAAGAAGGCTGATCGCCGAAGAATTGATGCTTTTGAATTATGGTGCTGGAGGAGACTCTTGAGAGTCCCATGGACTGCAAGAAGATCAAACCTCTCCATTCTGAAGGAAATCAGCCCTGAGCGCTCACTGGAAGGACAGATCGTGAAGCTGAGGCTCCAATACTTTGGCCACCTCATGAGAAGAGAAGACTCCCTGGAAAAGACCCTGATGTTGGGAAAGATGGAGGGCACAAGGAGAAGGGGACGACAGAGAATGAGATGGTTGGATGGTGTTCTTGAAGCTACCAGCATGAGTTTGATCAAACTGCGGGAGGCAGTGGAGGACAGAAGTGCCTGGCGTGCTCTGGTCCATGGGGTCACGAAGAGTCGGACACGACTAAACGACTAAACAAACAAAAAAAAAATAACGCTGCAATGCCCATATGATATACACAAATCCCCACACAACCCCTTAAGAGCTGACCATTATCTGTTGATGCCTCTCAAGTGAAACCAGAATTTCTAACTTTATATGTATGTAACTTACTTATATATTTAATGTGTGCATATAATTTTATTGCCAATTCTGCACTGCAGAAAAGTATTTAAGGTTTTCCTCAACAGAGTCATTTAGCCTTCCCTTCTGAGGTAGATCGGAAGATAACATCCTCCACATTTCCATTGTTCTAAGGGTTAAAAAACTTCACCATCACAATGATGAGCCTTATTACTCAGTCAAAGTAAATGGATCACCATATAACCTTTCAGAAATGTTCTTCCTTAAGCTATTAAAACATTCCATGCCCTTAGATGACAACAATTTCTCTGCCTTTTGAAATTTCTTTTCTATCCTGCCGAGTTCATAGAGATATGCTTGGTTAAAATCAACTTATATAAAACTATGCACTGTAAATTCTGACACTTCTGTTTGAATCTCTTTTCAAACACTTGTCTTTGCTCACCATAATAGATGTCAGTTCTTCTGATGTAGTTCAAGCATGAGCTTCATATGAAGACTCAGCCATGTCTATTGCATTTCTGAAGCTACTACTCACTGAAGTTTTGTGCTGTTTGACATCAAAGATAGGCAAGAATCACCTGCTGAGTTCACATGCATGGAGCAAAACATCTTCAAATCACTTGTGCTAGACAAAAGTTCTCCATATTAAGCCTTCACTATCATGTGGACTTAAAGACAAATGTAGCCCTTGTTAAAGTTGCAATGTTGTATTATTAAAGTATGCATCTGTGCTTTGTGGTTGTACCATATATAACTTTGTTAGATCTAAAAATAATTCCGTTATGGCTTTTCTTTCTTGCTGGCTTCCCCCCGCCCCCTCCTCCTTGGCACAAAAAACTAAATAAATAATACAGAAAATCTAGGCATAAAATTTGTTTTTCATTCAATATGTAGCAATTTTGCTCAAAGATATACCAAACGGTTTGAAAAGCACCTGATACTGCTTCTTAACGAAAACTTCCAGCGCTCTAGTTTTCAATCTTTAATAACAGACCTTGACATCAATTTGAATACCAAAAAGATGTGATGTTTAAAAGCACTGTGTACAGCAAACTTAAAATGGAGCTGAACGGCATCGAACAGTGCAAGCCTACTTAGGTGTATTCAGATGTAAACCCCATTGAGTCCTGCTGACTCCCAGATCAGTAAGCATATTGAAGCCTAAAAGTACTAAATTATATGTTCCATATTTGATCACACGTATAGCACAGGTAGATGGGAAAGCAACTAAAAAAAATAAAACTCGCTGCATTTGGTGGTTTGCAAAATGCGGCATACTTCCCTTAAGGGGGAGGGGAATCCAGCATTTTCCTTTGGATGAGACAATACTGGAAATTAATGCCTGTGAGTTGCCTGTTTCATCAAGAAAAACACAGCACAGTGGAAGCCAATCAACTGCATCAGATTCTGGAAGAGATTCCCAGAGAAAGAGGGTGGGCCCAGCCATTCCCAAGCTTCTGTCCTCTTCGTTTGAATGCCCCTTTCCTTCTCTGTGTGTGCAAATACACACTGTAAACCAGTGTTGTTGTTTTTCGGGGGGTACGCATACCCCTAAACATTTTGTGAATCTTTGTACTTTTGTCCATTTACTGTATTTATTTTCCCCGATTTGAACTATAAAATGGTAATTTTCTTGAGTCAAAATGAGAGCACTCCTAAACATTTTTTTAAGGAAAAAAAGCACTGCTGCAAACTGATTCTAGCTATTTCCCTGTCTTTTTCACAAACTGTGGCTAGTGGCCACAGCTTCTTAGTTGCCCAGTCAGAGCCCTATTCACCACCAAACTGACAATAGAAAACTCTATTTCCCACAACAGATATTTCATAGAGCATCAATTGTCTCAATTTCTTGCTTATCTCTGTCACCATAGGACAGGGGTGGCAAATTTCTGTATTCCCAGCTTTTATGAGATAGAACAATATGGCCCAGTCATGACTCTATATTGATAGATCAAGCTCTAAAAGTGGCATTACCTAGTAATAAAGGTTTCACAAGAATGCAGCCCACAGCGGTTAGGTAATTTTAGACCCCGGCCATAATGGTTTCACAGGGGCCTTTTTCTTTAGATGATATTAGGTTGTATCTAGTCTTAGTCAAACTCAGAGTAGACCAATTGAAATCAATGAACATGACTACCTAGGTCCATTAATTTCAATGGGTCTTCTCTGAGTAGAACTTAGCTGGGTACATCCCAATGTGGGTTACTTGCCTTACAGCACCACAGGAAGCAAATGCCCTGTTTGAAGCCCTCATAAATGAATGTGCTTCCTGAAAGATTCCTCAGGAGTAAAAGGATGGGAAATAGAGGTTGTGGTGTCCCCTGCTACAGAGCCAGACCAGATACCTGGCTTTAAGTGTGATGATGGTGATCAGAGGACTTCTGGACTCTATGCTGGCAGGAAGAAGCTCACTGGACCAGATTCCACAGCATCAGGTGAGTCTTCCTTTTCTATATATATCTGGATGAGCAATTAGATCTTGTTTTATTGCAGTCTTTATATTTGGTTTGAATGTTTTTGTTATTTCTGTTTGTATTATGTAAGTTGCTTTGAGACAGCACCACCACCACCACCATTTTAGTTGCCTTATATTGAGTCAGACCATTGGTCCACCTAACCTAGCACTGTCTAATGGTAGCAGCACTCCAATCATCTCCCACCATGCTACTCAAGGTCTTATTAACTGGAGAAACCAGAAATTGAAGCTTGGACTTCCAGCAGGCAAACAATGTTGTTTGTCACTGGCCCCTTCTCAAAAGAAGATGGAACTTCATGAGTATAAAATTGTTTGGAAGACATTAACATATCAAAAGTTGATGATGATGATGATGATGATACAAATGAAAACAGAAGTTCTGAGAGGAATGCAGACAGTCAATAAGATAAGCATCACTTGCTCAGTTGCTATACTCTGGTCTGGAGTAAATAATAGATGGCCCAATTTGTGTTCCTGCTGTATAACAGCAAATTCAGTCCTCATCAAAAGCAGGGCTTGGATTAACAAGAAAAATGATGACAAATGTTTACAAAACCATTGTTTTGCAGCTTGGCTACAGTGTGAACTCGTATGTGCAGCCTATTGAGAGGAAATGGACGGAAATGGCAAATCTTTGCAGAAAAACAAAATTATCTGCAAGTCTAACCCTCAAAAATAGAACAACATGCTGTGCCAAAACCAAAGCAAAAAGCCCACAGTAGACGCCAAGAAAAGATCAACCAGGATAGCGAATTCCACAGTACGATAGCTAGATTGCAGCACTCAGTATTAGAGTTTAAATCTGTGAAGTTCGCTGCAGAAGTGACCTTTATAGTTGGCTTCCCTGTCAGAGGAAGCCAAATGAGATGTTCTCGTATAAAAGCAAAAAGATTCAAAGAGCTTTCCTGCTATCCGTTTGCATTGTACAACTCTGATTTCCTCTTATTTTGCACAACAGAGGCAAGATACAGCCTGTGTAAAATGGTGCTTGTTTTCTTCCATCCCCTAAAAATAGGGCATTGTGACTTCCAGATGCTGTAAACACCCATTCATTGTGGCATCTGAGGGACATGGTATACATTGTTAAATAAGCAACATTTTGAAATAAACTGGACTGCTAGAGAAAGCACAAATACCTCATTTGTTAGGCATCAAAGGGCAGCAGGCACAGCTAATAAAATGCCACGGATACCTTGACCCAATTGTTACAATGCACTCATACATGTCCATATAAAGGAAAGAGACTAACAGGTGGTCAAATGTGGTTTCAAATAAGTTACGTTTCAAGAGGTCACTTTGCTCTTTCTATAAAGACATGATCCACAAAGGGAGCATGCAATCTGTTTGGAAAAGGAAAAGGACAGTATAGAAGGAAGTTAGAGGTGTAATAATACTCAACTTGCTTAAGACCGATGCTGCGCATACATTCTTTCATTCTTTTGATTAGAATGTTGAAGCTGACATTATGGAGAAGCATGAATTAAATGATAACTCATCCCAGTGACTTCTACGAGTTGGAGAATTCAGTATGTAGGGCAAGGCATTTGTCTCATCTATTACAGGTGCTGTGGGAGACAGGTAGCACTGCGGGTTAAACCACAGAGCCTAGAGCTTGCTGATCAGAAGGTCAGCGGTTCAAATCCCCGTGACAGGGTGAGCTCCCATTGCTCGGTCCCTGCTCCTGCCAACCTAGCAGTTCGGAAGCACGCCAAAAAGTGCAAGTAGATAAATAGGTACCGCTGTGGCGGGAAGGTAAACGGCATTTCCGTGCGCTGCTCTGGTTCGCCAGAAGTGGCTTAGTCATGCTGGTCACATGACCCGGAAGCTGTACGCCGGCTCCCTCAGCCAGTAAAGCGAGATGAGCACCGCAACCCCAGAGTCGGCTACAACTGGACCTAATGGTCAGGGGACCCTTTACCTTTACCTTATTACAGCTGCTGACTTCCTCCCGTGACAGTTAACAGGATCCATTCTAGAGAGTCCATGTGCCTAACCTACCTTCCAGGCCTGTTTTGAGAATAAAATTAGTTTATTTATTTGATAATTGTTTCCTCTAAGGAGCTCCTTCCTTCCACCTCCCACAGGCATGCTTTATGGTCACGACAACCCTGTGGTGTAGGTTAGGATGAGATAGTGACTGGCCCAACGTCATGGTAGAATGGGAATTTAAACCTGCGTCTCCCTAGTCCTAGCTTATTACTCTAACCACTGCACCCCATTGACTCATAGGTCTATGAATCCCACACTAAGCTTCTTGGAGGAAGAACGGGACACAAATATAATATGGAAATCATTTTGTGTCTATCTGTTACTGAGTACCATTGAAAAAAAAGAAAGAAAGAAGATACAGGAATGAGTATTACTTCCTTTCATATCTTTAACTCTGCTGAGCTCATCGAGAGAGCGGTGAGTGAAAACGGCTTGTGACCAGAATAGTAAGCGTTGCGTTGCCGAAGTGATTATATTCATTCGTTATTATAAGATGCAGCTTCCAAAGGTAACATTATAATTTCTGCGTGATAATTATAAACATTCGCCGCACTACAACTAAATTTGAAATGTACAGGCAGCTCTTTTGCAAGCGTCCCTAAATCCATGTTGTACTTTAATATTCAAAAGTCAGCACACATAACCACATAGCTGTGTTGAGCAATCACCAAACCTAAAGAGATGTGGTGTGAATTAATCAAAAAGATTAAGGCAGTACACCAACATTAATGAATAAATAAAATGGAATTATATTTACTTTCCTCTTTATCTCTGAGCAGTTTGTTTTTCTTTTAAACATAGGTTTTACTTTATGCCACTGACAGGGAAGAATGGCAGGGAGAGGAATAAGGCATTTCAGCTAAGACCTTCATCACTGCAAAGGGCGCGGGAAGGAATAGGCAGAATTTAAGGATCTTTCCTCACCAGTGTGTGTTATGTCGGATGCTAAGAATGCCTCTGTGGTCAAAGCTGAATGGTTACACATACAACCTACAGCAGTTTATGTCAATGTCTACCATGAAAAGAACAGACAGGTGATTTTGGCCACTAGATGTAAAATCTATGGATCTCTCTCAGCCATTCTGCATCATGCAGGAAATTAAGGGAACTGCATGGAAAATATCACCTGTTCTTTCCCTTCCTGAGAACCATTTTTCCAATTGGGTGGAAAATGCACAACTTTTCATCTTAGTGTCTTCTACAGCAAAAGCAGTATATATGAATACACTGATTCCCTTTTATGAAAGTTTGGTCAAAGATTGTCAGCCATGGAGTAGGGAGAGGGGAGAAATTTGATTCGGCTTGTGTTTAAAGGTGAACCGACCTAATTCATACTTTCCAAAATGATACATGAACTGAAGCACGGCCTTCCTTCAAAACTCACACTTCTCTGAATTTTGCAAATCAGATGATCAGCCACATAGTGTATACAAGAATGTGTATATCTTTGCAGAAGCTTACGAAAAGCTTGGCCTATCACTCAACATCCAAAAACCAAAGTGCTGCACCAACAAGTACAAAATAACCCCTCTGCAGAGCCACAAATCCAACTCAGTGGTGTAACATTGGAAAATGTCAATCACTTCTCCTACCTAGGCAGTTATCTTTCCACAAGGGCCAACATTGATGCCAAAATCCAGCATCGCCTGAGCTCTGCGAGTGCGGCTTTCTCCCGATTAAAGTGCAGAGTATTTGAGGACCAGGACATTCACAGGGAAACCAAAATGCTTGTTTACAAAGCTATTGTACTACCAACTTTACTATATGCTTGTGAAACATGGACCACTTATAAAAGCCATCTCCAACTCCTCAAAAGGTTCCATCAACGGTGTCTCAAAAATTTTTTACACATCACTTGGGAAGACAGGTGAACTAATATCAGTGTACTGGATGAAGCAAAGATCACCAGTTCGTTGGGCTGGTCATGTTGTGCAGATGCCTGATGATCGTCTTCCAAAGCAACTACTCTATTCCGAACTTAAAAATGGAAAGCGTAATGCCGGTGGTCAACAAAAGAGGTTTAAAGACTGTCTCAAGGCAAATCTTAAAAAATGTAGTATAAACACTGAAAACTGGGAAACACTGGCCTGCGAGCGCTCCAGTTGGAGACCAGCCTTTACCAAAGGTGGCATGGGCTTTGAAGATACTCGAACTCAGGACACAAGGGAGAAATGTGCTAAGAGGAAGGCACACTTGGCAAATCCACACCATGATCAACTCCCGCCCGGAAACCAATGTCCCCACTGTGGAAGGACAAGTGGATCCAGAATTGGCCTCCACAGTCACTTACAGACTCATTATTAAAACTGTGTTTATGGAAGACAATCTTACTAGGCTACGAGTGATCGCCAAAGAAGAAGAAGATATCAGGGTAAAATGTGCACTAAAATGCATATATTGGTGAAAATAGCATACAACAAAGCATTATATTATGGGAAATAAAAGGCAGTATAGCAATGCCTCAGAAGTAGTAGCAATAATTTCTACCACTGGTGCTTGCTTATATGGCTTATTTCTAAATAGGATATTCCATGTTAGTTTTTTTCTGTGATAGTAATGGGCATACTGATTATTTATTTATTCAGTCATTTATCAAAAGGATTTATACTTCACTCTTTAGGTAGAAAGGTTCCCAGAATAGCTTTACCAATAAAGATGACGCAAAAGGAAAAAGGGACAGGGGTGGAAAGGGAAAACAAACTTCCACTTCACTAGCACAGAATGTTTCCTTGGTGAATAATCCAGGTTGGGATGCTGTAGACTAAGTCTAAAGGAGGTCAACTCCTATAATGATATTCAGCATCAGAAAAGCTGGACATACAGTAGGAAAATTCAGATTGAGAGCAGGAAAAAGCTCTGTATTTCCCAAGGCTTGCCCAGCAATATTTGTTACTAGGGAGGAGGAAGAATCAACTGAAATGGATTTCTACATGGAATTCGGTGGTTTCAACCTAAGCAAGCTTTGCTTGTTTTGGATCGCCTCTTGCATCACGTGCCTCCTTATGTTTGAGCCACTCGTGCTTTGTTGCTTTTAACTAATTAAATGCAAATCTATGCCGAAAGGATGATATGCAAATAAGTTTTACTCAGCATAGACCTGTTGGGCCAGAATCAAGTAACACAGTGTGTGACTGAAAGGACTCCTGCTACTGCAATGGGCTTTCTCCCCCTACCCCCAGATTTGCTCTGGGGGGGCTGTGAGGACCCCCAGAACAACAGGAAGGGAGATTGTTTCATTTGGCCAGCAGATACATATTAGCACAACATTGAATTCCATCCATATAAATTAATGAACGTGACTAAGTTAGGTCCATTAATTTCCATGGGTTTATGCTGAGCAAAGCTTAGTTGAATACCACCCCAAAAAGTGGCATTCAACTAAGTCCTACTCAGAGTAGACCTGCTGAAATTAATAAACCTAAGTTAGCCATGTCCATTAACATCTATGGATGTACTCTGAGTAAGACTAATACTTTGGTTCTCAAACACCTTGGTACTCATACGTTTTGGCTCCTGAATGCCGAAAACCCGGAAGTAAGTGTTCTGGTTTTTGAATGTTTTTTGGAAGCCAGACGTCCGACGCGGCTTCCGCTTGAGCTCCTGCAGCCAATCGAAAGCCACACCTTGGTTTTCAAACAGTTTCAGGAGTCAAACGGACTCCCGGAACAGATTAAGTTTGAGAACCAAGGTTCCACTTTATTGACTATTACTCATTATAGGCATAAAACTTATAAAAGAGCCAAGCTCCTTACAGTACTATATTTCTGCAGCATAATTTCCATAAACATTATAGATATACAATATTCAATGTATTGTTGCATGTATCTGTTTATGTGTTGGTTACTTTGGGAATATATGTGTATAATATGTGTGTGATATTATATGTGCATAATATTGCATATAATGTTTTTATTTTTAGCAGAACCCATCTTTTAAAATACCCTCAAGATGAAGGAGATAGGAATGTGAAGGGGAAAACATTCTGTGTGGATAAGCTGTACGTCAAGATTTCCACCAGCAGTTGTTACTGCTTTGTGTCCTTTGACAAGAAGAGACCAAAAGCCTAGCTAGGCCAGCACTATGTTCTTACCGGAACCAACCAAATGCTTATAGCAAGATATAAGCACAATAACACTCCAGATGGAAAAGATAGGAGAAACATTTCCACAAAATAGAAGCCTTATTGCATCCATATGGAAATGAAGGTCATTGCATGAATGTGAATGTTCCATGATAATAGTAAAATGTATTGTTTTCTTCTAAGATTTCTGGCACTTCACTCTTGCAATAGCCTATTTTGCACAACATAGTTCACTTAATTCCATTGATCAGTTTGACTGAACCATTTGAACCGCTAAGTTTGACATAGGTAACAGCTCAGCTAGATTTTTCAATCCTACGTAAAGGGAAAGAAGCATTTAAAGGGTTAGACTGTGTCTAATTATTAATTACAGGGAAAGTTCATGGTAGAGTGAGATAGAAACAAAACACTTAAGCTAGTATTATGAAGCTTCTTTTTCACAATAGGCAAGACATTTTTATCATGTCCAGAGGACGGTTCAGGATATAACAGGAAGAATTTGAAACTGAATGCCATTTCTTACTGGTGATAACTAGAGCTGGGAGAATACGTCAATTCCAGTTTCTCATTTTTCCATTCTTTAATTCAGTTCACTACATTTCCACATCAGTTTGTGATTTATTCATTTATTTTTCAAAAGACCTCATGAAAATTCATCAGAATTTTAGTGCAATTTTTCCCCAACATACCCATTTTTGTATTCACTTTTGCCTAATAGACAAACTGTTTCAAGCATTTTATCCTAATATGATGCACTGCAGACACTTTACACCAGTATGTGTATTTTTTGAGAAAAATTACTTAGCTGGAGAACTGAATTGCAAAATTCAGATAAATGAGGATTTCGAAGGATGACTATGTTTCTGTTCCCATCTTGTTTAGGAAACTCCAAATTAGGTAAGTTAGGGTTGCCGTATTTCAAAGAGTGAAAATCCAGACACAATTTTTTGGGAGCTATTTTTAATGAAATTCGCCAGAATCTACACTTCTGACATGGGCTGTCATATGTCCAGATTTTCCTGGACATTTCAGCGATTTCTTCCTGGACGAGGGCTGAATACTGGCTATATCTGGGAAATTCCGGAGATATGGCAACCTTAGGTAAGTTCACCTTCAAAAGCAAACTGAATTGAATTTCTCCCCATATCTAGTGGTTACATAAGTGAGTTTAAAGGACTTAAAAGGTTAAGTCCAAAGTAGAAGTAACTGAAACAAACCTGCTCAAGATATTTGTGGCAGGACCATGAACTTTATCCCACACACTATGGTAGATTTCTGCATCCTGAATGAGTTTTTATATCATTATTTTACACGGTTCATTCTATTGCTATGTTGGATTGTGTATACACTGCCCTGACCTCTTTTGGGAGGAACAGTAAGTTAAAAGTTATAACAAAGGGAACACTCCTTTCTTGTTTTGTTTTCCCTCCATTCTGTCTGAGAGAATGATACCACATAATAGGCAAGCATTCAAAGATAAAGAAACAGATCTTCCTAGCCACAAGCATGGAGAATTGTTTTGTCCAGAAGATGTTAACGCGTCTCATACATATAAAGGCACCACTCTTGATATTGATATAGAATGTAATGTCAGTTCTGGATGAGAAGCTGTACTACAGTGAAAATTCTGATCAGGAATCCCATGGTACCATATCAGAATGTAACAGCCCTGACTTTTATGCCTAAGAGATGACGGGATTAAATGCCAAGGAAAGAAACTGAGAAATTAATGCACACATACAATACACACACTCACACACACGTACGTGTGTGTGTGTTGTGCAGAAGGGAAATTTGCTAGAACAAAGTTTATAAAGTATTGAATGTCACTAATCAACAACAGGAAGGAAAGGGGCAATAGCGTGTTTTATCAGGAATTTTCAAAAGTAGGTTTTATTTGCACCCCTTTAGTTTCTACGTTTTCTTACAGCAGCAGCATCCTTCCTAGGAAAATCAGCACTATTCCCATGGAATGCACCTGCCATTAAAAAGGAAGTGAGGACTAAGTTAAAAGGCCATAGATGCACTCTATATACAGGTAAGTTGGACGGCTGGACTGTTGTTCATTAAGGCAGGAAAAAGATGCTCTGAGTTCTGACCATCATCAACACCTGATCGTCTTCCAGGAATTTGGTGGATTGTGGTGTTTGTTGATTGTGTTTTTTTCTACTATTTTTATTGTACAGCTTTTTTTATAATGCATTCTTTTTTATTTTATATTATGCTTTATGCTGTTAACATTTTGTGAGTCACTTGGAGATTCCTTTTGTGGCTGAGCGTTGAATTAAAAGCACTCACATCAGTAGCTGGGTTGGCCTAAGGGCCACTTTATTGAACTCAAACAGAAACAATCTGCAGGGTTCTTATCTATTTTTTAAAAAAACCAAAACTCTGGATAAGACATAATGTTATAGGTGCAAGGATAATACAAACATTTTAGGAGCTTTTTATACATTCCTTTTCAAAATGCAGAATAAGAAGACTCTACGATTTACAAGATGCTTCCGATTCACCTTTCAACTAAAGGTTGGCTGGTAAAAAATATACATGTTTGTAAGCACTTGAAGTGTTTAAGGATCTCATGGCTTTTTTATTATCCATGTATGTTTGCTGATTATAAACCACAATGGACTGAAATGTTTCAAGTCTTCCACTTCATTTCAAAAAGCGGTGGAGGGAGTGGTTAGCTTTTGTTTACTGACCATGAGAGGAGGAGGACGAGGAGGAGGAGAGGGGGAGAAAACAGCATATTTCCCCCCCTTACTTTATAATAATATGCTGTCTGACCAGTTCAGAGAGAGATCTCTCTCTAATAATGTCTCAAGTCCAACTGTGGGTCTCATTAGGGCAGAGGAAACTGTCATGCAACTGTGAATGTGCAATAAGTGTAGAGGTAAAGGAGAAGGGGAGAGAAATATTAAAAAGCATTCTCCTCTCAGATACTGCCACAAAGGTATTTATCTTTAATACACTGAACAAGCTAAAACAGAGAGTAGAAAATTAGGACTTCACTCCTTGACCTTCAACATTTAAAGAAAGAGAGGCTTTGGGTGTACAGCTTCCTGCAGAAACGGGAAAATATTACAAAGTGCAAGATGCACAATTATCCTTCTTTTCATATACCACTTCCTCTTAAGCAATGCCTCGCATTGATTTCAATGGGAGTTGCGCTTCAAAATCAATGGCAGATGACATGACATTTCAGTAACATAGTTTCGGGGCTCCATATTATGCACAATAATGTTATTCAGAATCCCGTTCTGTCACCGTTCCTTATGTTGTGGACAGTGGCATGTGCTGGGAAACAAGTCAAGGCTTGTATTAAAGGGGGAGGGGGAGCTGACATGTTTGGTTTACCCATGTGGGCGGAGATAAATGACAGCGCCATTTCCATGGCTCCGGGTGAGTTTCTGCTGCTCTCTGAAACAACGGGAGAATTCTGCAAAGTTAAGGTTAGTCACCCAAGGATCTGGGAACAACAGGCGCTTAGCTGGTTAGCTGCTGGTTAGCAGGTGAACTAATGCGGTTCTTCCTTGCCTTGCCTTTCCCCTGCCCCACCATCGTAATTCATGACAACTAGAAGATTAACTGCTAGGCTTCCATTCTGAGAAATATTGGATATACAGAATTAGAGGCTAAAATGCGCAAGAAAAAGATTCATGAAACCCTCAACAACAATTTTATTATTTATACCCCACCCATCTGGCTGGGTATCCCCAGTCACTCTGGGAGGCTTCCAGCACATATAAAACATAATAAAACATTAAAAACATCCCAATAGAGGGCTGCCTTCAGTTGTCTTCTAAATGTTGTGTAGTTCTTTATCTCCCTGACAATTGATGGGACAGCGTTTTACAGGGTGGACACCACTACCAAGAAGGCCCTCTTCCTGGTCCCCTGTAACTTCATTTCTCGCAGTGAGGGAACTGCCAGAAGGCCCTCGGCGCTGGACCTCAGTGTCCGGGCTGAATGATGGGGTAGAGACGCTCCTTCAGGTATACAGGACAGAGGCCGTTTAGGGCTTTCAAGGTCAACACCAACACTTTGAATTGTGCTCGGAAATGTACTAGGAGCCAGTGAAGATCCTTTAGGACTGGTGATATAAATAATCTTGATGACCTTGCTGCTGTATCTACAACTGAGCACAGCGACCTAAAGTTCCAGGACCCAAACCAGTGGCCTGAAATGGTGGATAGCATTTCCCAATAGCACAAGACAGCATAGGTAATGGTCAGAGACGATGGGAGTTGTAGTCCAACAACATTTGGAGGGACAAAAGTTCCCAATCCCTGTTAAGTCTTTGCTCTGATCCAGCCAGACACTTTGCATGTCCTTTTTGTTCACTTCCTGGCACTGATGGCTGCAAAACTAGGGCTTGTTGCCCACAGCAAATCACAACAGGACATCCATCTGTTTTCAAAGAGAACAAACATATTTTTTATATATGCAAAAAAACTGGCGTCATTTATGAAAGTAAAAGTTTGGAACACTGCATTTTGTATTTCCCACCTGCATTGTTTAATTCAGTCTCAGCATATATCATCAATTAGAAACACACCAGGGGGACTTCTAGGAAAATTGGGTAAAGCCATAAGGTACCACGAGAAGACTCCCAGGGCCCAGGGAAGAAGTTGGCAAATGTCTGCCTACGCATAGAAACAAAGGCATCTCTGTGCATCTCCCTTAAAGCGATGAAAGGTTCTTAGCCTTAAAAAAAAAAAAAAAACCTTTTGAGAATTATTCTTTCCTCATTGCGTGTGAATGGGAGTTGCCGGTGCATGCTGAGTAGAGAATATATCCCTAATAGCAAGAGAGTTTATATTTAACCCAGTTTTCGGTTTTCTTAATATTTTGTCAATCATCTTATAGGTTTTAGCTCAGGGATAAATTTGAAGCTGGTATTTCCCTGGTGAAACCTGCAACAATAGAGAAATATATATACTGAGAGAGGAAAGAGAAAGTAGGATATTGAAGAAACCTAATAGAAAAACCTAACATTTCATGTTGCACTTAATAATTACTTTTTACAGATCCCTTTGACGGAGAGAGCTTTTGTATCTCAAAGTTTTATTGCACAGATATCCTCTTGAAAATCTCTAGACCTTCTCCTTATTTTATATTCTAAAATATACATGTGTTCCGCTGTCTGTCTTAAGACAGCGGTTTCAATTTCATACATCCTTAGCTCATCCTTGGCGCTTTATACAAGACTTAAAGGCTGAATATTATTTTCGGGGTAACCTGTGAAAAAAAATGCTATAGTTACCGGGAACAGGAAATGGCTAATTTGTCCATGTATAAACAGAAACCTCATGTTTTGTTGTACAGCTATGGAAACTTGGTGGAATGACTCATCCAGGCCTTTTGTTATCCTGGTCGCATGACTCATACTTACCAAAGCTCCCCCAATTACCTCTCCCAGCCAGCCTACACTGCAGTATCTGCACCGTCTGAAACTATTAAATACTAATGGGAGGAGTATTTCTCTCTTCTCCACCCTTCTATCTAATGGCTTTTTTTTATTTACATTTTTAAAGAAAAGTTTTCAGATAGCCAATCTGTGAATATTTAAAAAAAAATGATGGTGCCTCTGCAGTGCTTGGGTGCCTTTTCTTTTGTGATGACAAGGCCTACTTTATATTCAAAGCAATAAATGAGTTCAGCATGTGACAAGTACACCCACATAGTTCGCTTCCAAGTGGATCAGTTCTTCTGTGTATATTAAGCTCTTCCAGATTTAGCCCTAGTTGTTGGCTATTTGCCAAAGGTGAAGTCTATTCTGTTTTGCAGTGTGTCAAATAGTCCCGGGTGCCAGGTATTTTTTTCCCCAATGCCCATTCCTTATTTACATTTTTTCTTAGGTTGCTATGAAGTGTGAGCAAGTCAAAGTTATAGCTTGCTTATATAATAAGATTTAAATATGTTGGATGCATTGGCTGTTCAAAACCTTTTATATAGGTATAGATATATATTTTTAGAATCCACCTTTGTTCCATGAAAGTAGGTTGCTTTAAACTGTTTTTTACATTGTGTTTCAATTGTTGCAACCTGCCCTGTGACCTTAGGTTGAAGGGTGGATGAAGAAAATGAGGACGAAGATAAAGGAAGAGGAGGAGAAAACAAGTGTCATGGAATTAAATTTTCATACAGAGAACCCTGGTGATAGTTTAAGTTCTTCATATTTATATATGAGTTTAAGCTCTTCATATTTATATATGAGTATTATGATGAGGTCTTACTGTTTAGAGATTGTTATACGTATTGGAAAGTTTCTTGAACTGGATCATACTGATGATTTGCTGAAATGGATCACATGTTTAATTATATGATATATATAATACAGACATTATGGAAAGATTGGATTTAATATATTATTATATCTTGATAAGGTTTAGAAAGAACTTTTTGCTTTTGGTTCATCTTGACGTAGTGATAATTATTGTAGGTGCAGATTTCTTTATAAAATATACATTAAAGCATTTTTTTAAAAACTTGAAAGTTGCAGCAAGCATTTTATATTGTTCAGAATTTAACAGCAAAATACTTTTCTGCAAGTAATAACAATGTTGAAAAGGAACACATCTACTTTTGTGCAGCATCATATTTCAGTGTATTGGAAATGGATTCATTTCATTACTAATGATCAAGACAGTTATATGGAATTTTCCTAAGTTCCTTGGGCTTTCAATTCTATGGAATTATTGATATAACCTTGTAACTCTTGTCACCTAAGTATTGTAATGACCTTGTTTCTCTGCCAGGTGAAGGAACCACCTTCTCCCTCAACATGGTAGAGTCAGCTGGTTGATGAAGCTCAAATTAAGTGTGCTACTTAGCTGCATTATGTCCACCAGGAATATTGGATATACAGAATTAGAGGCTGAAATGTGCATGACAAAGACTCATGAAACCCTCAACAACAATTTTATTATTTATACCCCACCCATCTGGCTGGGTTTCCCCAGTCACTCTGGGAGGCTTCCAGCACATATAAAACATAATAAAACATCAAACATTTAAAACATCCCGATAGAGGGCTGCCTTCAGATGTCTTCTGTTGTGTAGTTCTTTATCTCCCTGACATTTGATGGGACGGCGTTCCACAGGGTGGACACCACCACCAAGAAGGTCCTCTTCCTGGTTCCCTGTAACTACACTTCTGGAGCTGGACCTCAGTGTCTGGGCTGAGTGATGGGGTAGAGACACTCCTTCAGGTATACAGGTGGGAAAATATCTTAGCAGCAGGGATGTCTGAGAGACAGGTTGTATGAATCAGGAGGCAGAGGGACAAAGGTGGTCAAGTGAGGGAGCAGGAAATGAATTAAGAGGCAGAAGATGATGAGGTCAGGGGGAAACCAGCTGGGAGGAACAAATGGAATGTGGTATGGAATATTCCTGCCCACCCAGTTAAGGCCCTTCATTATAGTTCTGTTTCTAGGCCTATTTGCAGCATTCGGTAGGCAGCCAGGTAGTCATGTGAGAAAGTCAAGAATACTCAATCAACACGATCTATGAATGTTTATGAGGGCCAATATTGCTAGGCATAGATCTATCATACAATGTAAAGAACAAGAGAGAAAGTATGAAAGACAAAGATTCTTATTTGCTGCTGTTTATAGTGTCTGCCATCACCTTCTTCAACAGAGTGATGGAGGGGAGAGAGAGAAATACTCCGAAAAACAAAAATGGTGGGTTAAAAAAAATATTAAAATGCTTTCCCAAAGGGATTTAGCCTTGTTCTTTTTGTTCTACACCATGCTGCTTGCTTCACTATGCTCAGCATCTGCTAATGTGCCCCGTGGCTTTCAACCAGATGCTCTATAGCGACTTGCATCCGACATCTGCTGGGAGTCACATACGAGTGATGTTTGCAAAAACTATGTAATGTGGCTGCCTCTTTTTGGGGCTTTCCCCCCCGGAGGACTGTTCCTCAAAATAAAAGGAAAATCGAAACTGCTTTATTGTGCAATTTATAAAATGTTGTTGCTTTGGTTCCCATTTTTTAAAGTGCTGGATTCCAGCCCAGATCTCTCGTGATACTAACAACTTCACTTATATGCCATCTGCACATGGAGATCCACTAAATTTAACTAGTTCGCTCTTCTTCGTGCTTGGGGAGGGAGGGGAGAGAGCCCATATTCCTTGGAAACACGAGACAAAGGATGGCAGAAGTTCCATTAAAAATAAAAAAATGGTACACTACCTTTTCCTCTTTCTGTTTATAGGGACAGAAGAAGCTGATAGGAAATGAAATCCTGAAACATTCCACATTCTCTCATTTTCTCTACAGTACAGTAATCATAATTATTAGGTCTCTCAGTGGTAGCAAACACCCTAGCCCCCTCCTAAATATCTTGCCTTACCATTCCATACAGCTATCCAGCTGTCAAGCGCCGGACAAGTCACCACCCCTTTGCCTATGGCTCTTCAGAACTATCTCTGCCTTTTCCCACCTCACTGCCACTGCAGTAGCTCACACTTGGTGCAACTAATGGGATGGCCATGCTAGTCACACCTCAACTTCCAGCTCCCTCTTCCCTCTGTCTCATGAGAGCCAGTGTGGTGTAGTGGTTAAGAGCAGTAGTCTCGTAATCTGGTGAACCGAGTTCGCTTCCCCGCTCCTCCACATGCAGCTGCTGGGTGACCTTGGGCCAGTCACACTTCTCTGAAGTCTCTCAGCCTCACTCACCTCACAGAGTGTTTGTTGTGGGGGAGGAAGGGAAAGGAGAATGTGAGCCGCTTTGAGACTCATTTGGGTAGTGATAAAGCGGAATATCAAATCCAAACTCTTCTTCTTCTTCATTCTAAGGAAGGGCCAACGGGGTGGAGGAAGGAGTGGGGGGGTTTCCCCGGGTGTCACCACTGAGGGGGGTGACAAAATGCCAGGTGGCACTCACCGCGGGGCTTGCAGCACGCCTGAGCCATGCGTCTCTCCTGGGAGTGACACGATGGCTTGGGTGCCCGCAGGCTCCGCACTGCCCCAAATGGTCCGCCCGCCACCTCCCCCTCAGCTGTAGGGAGGCTGAGTGGAAGGAGGCAGGCAGACCCCTCAGATGCCCCGCAGAGCGTCCTGCCCCAGCTGGCCCTGCCCCTGGGCACAGGGCACGCATGCTCCCCAGGCGCCTGATTGGCTTGCTCCGCCACTGAGGGCCAGGGGTCCTTCAGTGTGAGACACTCTGGGCAAGGAGCCCCAGGAATTTTAGGCTTGCAGCTTGAAACAGATTTAACACCAAATTATTATCAGATTATCTCCAGGCTTGTGCAGAAGGCTGAGATAGCCATGGCTATCAAGGGCTCAGAGTTTCACTTTTCTGTTGTAGAATGAGAATGACCAAGCTAATACCAATGGCATACCCTCCAACATGTTGAGGCGAAAAACCAGGATGCGTGTCTTCCAGGGCTGTGCACCCGCTCAAGTCACTGAACCCACTGCAAATAGCAACCTCCCAAAATAGTGCTTTTCCAGGACTGTGCTCTCGTATGCAACACATTTTAGGGTGCTGAATGAGATCATGGTCCCCCCAAAAGTGCTTTTTTAGGGGCATGATTACAGCGCCTAAAATGGGTACCATGCTCTCACATGGAAAATTTGGATATCACTGTGTTCCCAGGACAGTTGAGGGGTATGCAACGCTCAGTTGATACATTCTTTTACGGTCAGCAAATCTCCATCATTTTCATCTTCCTGCCAGCCAAAAAGGCTGGAGTCACAAGCAGGATAGTGATGACTCCCTTAGTTAGAAGCAAACAGCTGTGGAAACTAGGGAAAACAAATCTATTCCAAAGATATTCTGTCTATAACAAGAGTTTCCATTTTAAAGATCTGTCGCATTCCTATGGAGTGGATGAGGATGTATTCTGCTCAAAGCGTCAAAGCCTACCCCAAGCCCATCTGTTGCTGTATCACCTGGCTAGGATGGTAATGCATACCTGTTCCTATATCTAAAGGCATTTGCAGCAGTCTAACTAGCACCATCTGTGGTCGCCTCTGGTCTCCTCAACCCCGTGGATTAGGTACCCATTTGCAGATGTGCAGAGAAGATGCCGCTAATTGGCATAAGATCTAGCAAGTCTGATACCCACAGTTTTCGGCAACGTATTCAAAGAGCTCTAGCCACTTAACTATTGCACTAGTAGCAAATTAGAGGATATGGGCACGAGCCAATTACTCCAGGGCTGTAAGCCCATCTCTGAAACTGGCTCTTTCTTCCTAGCCTTAGGCAAGACGGCTAATATGCACACACTTAACTGTACTTGAATCAGACACACTGCAGCTCATAAACCACTTAACTCAGAGCAGTCACACTGATTTCAGTGGGACCATTCAAAGACGTCGAAGGCTGCAATCATAGCTGTTGTGAGTGTTCTAATAGTCTGAACATGTACAAGTGTTAATGCTACACATAAATGGTGTATTGTGTTAGCACAGAACACCTCGGTATTGCTAACATACTAGGAAGAGGGGGAAAGTGAAAACAACTAGGGGATGTTACAGGGATTTTGTGTGCAGCTGTGCCCAGATCCAAAAAGGCAATCACTGCAAGTGAAGTGTTTCCATTGACCTGAATAGCCTTTGAATCAGTACTGCACTAGACAGTTTCAACTTCTGCCTGATGGCAGAATAAGCAATAAAGATTATGGCGTGCAGTTTAAGTGCCGCACACAATCTCAGCAACATGGCCCCGATAGTGAGGTTAATACAGAAGACAAATGACAGAGAAGGCTCTATTCTATTTTATCGTTGGATGTGTATATACGTAAGAGATAAACATATTCCCTTTTGCATTAGATCAAGGGCCAAAGGACACACATGAATATTTGGTACTACTGAGCTTCTTAAAACGGCTGTTGCTAAATCAATTTTTCTTACAGCAGACCAATTCATTTGCAGGCCGATTTTAAACAGTCACAGGAAGACTTTGGACCATGTGTTAAAGTGTGTAAGTGATTTCTAAGAGGCATTTGAAATGTAAAAATTCCACATTTCGCGCACTTCCTTCCCATAACATGCATACACATGCAACATCAACTTCCACTGACATTTCTTCGTTACTATGAAAAAGCTCAGTCTCTCCTGAGAGGCTTTTCAAAACACTCTCTCTCTCAACAGATGCTCCTCACTTATTATCTGCACAAATGGTTCATGGGATTTATTTTACTCCATTGGAGGGTATGATGTCCAATCTTAAGTTGCAGGGTTCTCTCACAATAGGCTTTCACAGGACAACAAAGGTGTATGTACCTGACGAGTCAGCAACAGTGCTAAACTTCAATGTAGAAAAAGCAGCCGTTGTTTACATGACTTTATCATCAACATTACTACACTGTCAAGAGTTCCTAGGTACTCCCAGGACGCTTATTCAAAAATTCGTACCTGTGTCTGTCCTGTTCATATAGACTTTACATCAGGAGTCACAATGTGGCACCCATGAGCACCCTCCCTGGTGTTCGCATAGTCACCCAGGTGAAATTAACCTTGAAAGAAATAGCCTATAGTAACCAAAGAATTAGGCTGCAGTGTGTGCTTAGTTGTGTGGTATGTTATAGACTAGCAACTCCCGCTTTATATGTTGTACTCTGTTCCAGTTTCCCCTCACGTGGGGATAGGGATATGGGCAGTGAAACAAGGGGTGTTGTCAATAGCAACTCTGTGCTATAAAATCCCAGAATTTTCCCTTGGCTTTCACTTGTAGAGATAGCAGTCCTTCTCTCTCCCTCTCTCTGGGTTGGAAAGATGAACCATAGGAAGGGCTGGAGTAGGGTGCACTCTAGCCATATTCACAAATTCAAGATATTTACTCCTGTGGAAAGAGAAACCTGCGCTCTGGCTGACTCCTCTCCTGTTCCTGAGCACATGGCTTCATCTCTCTTGGCTGTGGTGACATAGATTTCTCTTCAGTGGTAGTTCTTCATTTTGGACTCATTCATTTCATGCAATGCACTCCCAAGGGGAAGGAAGCATCTTCCAACAGAGGAGCATCCACCTCACAAGTGAAATTATCACCAGAGCTGTCCCTTCATCAGCAAAAGCCAGCTGTCTGCCTGGCACTAGGCCTGAACTAGGCCACACTATCTTTACTGTTGGTTTACTCAGTCATACATGCAAGCCAACATTTGGCACCACAGGAATCAAGTGGAGAACAGGCCCTTCAGTTCAAAGGGTTTGTTTGAAACTGACGTATCCAGGGGAGGCTTCTTTATATTCCCAGTGAGCAAACCTACGTGAAGACTAGGGACTGAAGTCTGCCACTCAGCCAAACACCCTTATTATCCCATGATAGGTCCATTCAAATGCAGCTTGTCCGTGATAGGTCTGTTCAAATGCCAACAACCTATGTGGTCAGAAGGAGGAGGGAGAATTGTCCGCCGATGGTCAAGCAAGGCCAGTAGTCCATCCTCAGTTGCACTGGGCCACAATCACTGCTCACCATCAAACACTTGTAAGCTGTCCTTGTGAAGCAGGATGGACTAATTCGGGTAAGGATAGGAGAGAAAGTCAATATAGCTTGTATTTTAAGATGAATCTACCTAATTTGAACTTTCCAAAACAATGCATAAACTGAAACACAACCATCCTTTAAAAACTGAAATTCTCCAAATTTTGCAGTGCAGATCTCCAGGCATGTAATGTGTACAAAAGTGCATATCTTAGGGGTTAATGTATATAAAATTGCACATATTTATGAAAATAACAAACAAAAATGCATTACATTGTGGAAAATTGCTTTGCAAAAAAATGTGAATGCTGTGCAACACTGCATACAAAAATGTGTATATTGAGGGGGAAATTGCACTAAAATACTGATGAATCATCATGAAGCCTTTTTTGCTTTTAAAAAAATTGTGAGCTGAAATGTGGGGAACTGAAATTGAGACTGGAAAAATGAGAAATAGAGAAAAACCCAAACTCGCAATTCACTCAAAGGTAAAAAGGTACAGTTGCAGCCTAGTTCTAGTTCCTACCCAGTTCACTAAGTTATCTTCATCAAGTCATTAGGTAAACGTAAGCTAAAGGACCCCTGGATGGTTAAGTCTGCAGACAGCTTTTCTGGGTCAGGTGGCCAGCATGACTAAACAACTTCTGACGCAACAGGACACCATGACAGAAGCCAGAGGGCATGGAAATGCTGTTTACCTTCCCACTGCAGCAGTACCTACTTATCTACTTGCGCTGGAAGGCTTTCGAACTGCTAGGATGGCAGAAGCTGGGACAAAGCAACGGGAGCTCACCCCATCATGAAGATTCGAACCTCCGTCCTTCCGATCAGCAAGCCCAAGAGGCTTGATAGTTTAGACCACAGCGCCACCTGCATCCTCCAAGCCACAAATCTCAATCTTTCAAACATAGGCCTCCACTATATGAGTCAAGGTGATTTGTCAAGGCAAGGGGGGCTACTCATGCACACCTTTCATGAGCATGCTTATCCCAGTCATAATCATATCAATAGCACAGACTCTCAACACAACAGGATAACAATGTGTCCCTTCTTCCCGCCTCTCCAGCATTGTTGAATGAAGTGGATACAGCAACTGTGTGCTTAGTTTAGGATAGGGGCAGTGACAGGATAGGCGCCAAGCTGAACACTCTTCACGGGCACTTTGCTGTCAGGCTGCAGAATGTGCCCCTCTGACTTGGACTGCAGCTCCAAGTGTGAAATCACCTTTCATTTCCTCCCACCTTCACTGGAGTAATAACACAAACTCCTGGATATCATAGTCGCTTAAGAACATACAGCTCTTCACTGCAAACCCCTTGTTGTACTGTGACTCTGCATAAGGGAGCCGCAGAATATGAATCTTGAATTAATACTGCCTCGGGCAACAGGAACCCTCTGCAGACTTTCCTCACAGCTCAGCTGCACTTGCTGAGGGGAATGTTCTGCGAAGAGTGACTCTTTCACTGACCCCCAACCTGCCCACTTTTTTCCCCCCACAGGGGAGGAAAAATGACTAAACAGGGAAGTAGCATAGTTAGCAACTTCAATGTAAGCCTAGCGTGGCTTTTAACTAGAGTGAATCCCTTGTGTGCTGTTAAATGGAAAAGAAGCTTATAAAGCCTGTTTGTTTGTGTTAAAGTAAACAAAAGAAAAAAGGAGACAATAAACCTCTACTGGCTTTATTAAACTGCCTGGTATGGAAAGAGAAAGAGGGAGAGAGAACCCCCCCGAGACTTCCAAATACGATGTCGACAAAAATCTCATTATAATCACCACAATAACTCACCTATTCAACAGGTTAACACCAGGCATTTTTAGAGCCAGCAGAGTGAGTAATATGCGTTCAAGAAGTCACCCTAGATTTGCCTTTTTAATATTCTCTAAACGTAATGCATATGCATCAGCTCAAAATGACTCAGAAAGAGCCGGTGACATGAAAGTGGCAGGCCAACATGACCTACATACGGCTTTCCGATCAGCAATTTCTATAAAATTCAATAAGGCCATCTATATAATTCTAACTGATTCCTAGACACAAAGGTTGGGGTGCAAGACGCAGCACTGAATCTTCCTAGGATTTGCTTATTTGGGGATTCAGGTGTTTCTGTTTTGTTTTGTTTTAACCACTATTTCACAAACTTAAAATTAATCCTCACTCTAATATGCCACTGAAACCGCTTCCACATCAACTCCCCAAAGTCTGGATCATGTAAACAGACATGCTGTTTTACTGTACACTTCTCAGCCTACAGAATTCCTGCCTAGTCTCTGGAGTGTGGAGAGAAACTCCAGGAATGTTTCTGTTGCAAATCTTCAGCTTCAAAAGGCACATGTTGGGTCTTCCTAACACGAAGAGTTTTCCTGAGCCAATTCTTTACCTTTCTCTTTTATTGGCATGTTCACAGAGGTTAATCAGAGGCTGAAGTTGAAAGCAAAGGAAGAATACCCTGGCTAATGATCAAGTTGCTTTTATTACATCCCAGGATACAAAACCATGTACTCCACAGTAGGCATGCTATTTTCTATAGGCAAGAATGCCACTCAAAATCCACTGCAAGCCACAAGCAGAGACTCTGGGCAAAGAGCTGTGACTAGAAGATTCTTGAATTCTCTCCCTCAGTAAACAAGGGTGGTTGATTCAGGATTACAATGCTGATTCAACAACACAGATTTCTCTAATCTTGATCACAATCTCCATTTGGCCTAGTTTTTACTCAGGTGATAAACTTGTGTCTAGCATACCCTCAAACATTTGTCTAATGAAAATAAGGATGTCCTAAATAATAATAATAATAATAATAATAATAATAATAATAATAATAATAATAATAATACCCTGCCCATCTGACTGGGTTGCCCCAGCCATTCTGGGCGGCTTCCAACATATATAAAAACACCATAAATCATTAAGTATTTAAAAAAACCCTTCCCTATAGAGGGCTGCCTTCAGATGTTTTCTAAAGGTTGTATAGTCACTTATCTCCTTGGCTCCCGGGTCGCATAACTCCATACCCTCCAACATCTGAAGGCAGCCCTGTTTCGGGAAGCTTTTAATGTTTGATGTATTATAGTATTTTAATATTCTTTTGGAAGCCGCCCAGAGTGGCTGGGGAAGCTCAGCCAGATGGGCGGGGTATAAATTATTATTATTATTATTATTATTATTATTATTATTATTATTATTATTATTATTTCTCTGATGAATATAGGGACATCCTAAGGAAAAGCGGGATATTCCAGCATCAAATCAGAAACCAGGATGGCGTCTGTAGATCTGGGGCTGTCCCTGGAAAATAGGGGCACCTAGAGGGTCTGGTCTAGGCTGTATACTTTTGAACTATAGATTACTCCTTAAAAGAAAGAAAGAAAAACATAAAAAATCAGCTGTGAGAAGAAGAGGAGTTTGGATTTGATATCCCGCTTTATCACTACCCAAAGGAGTCTCAAAGCAGCTAACAATCTCCTTTCCTTTTCTCTCCCACAACAAACACTCTGTGAGGTGAGTGGGGCTGAGAGACTTCAGAGAAGCATGACTGGCCCAAGGTCACCCAGCAGCTGCATGTGGAGGAGCAGAGACGCGAACCCGGTTCACCAGATTACGGTGAAGACTACTGCTCTTAACCACTATACCACACGGGCTCTGAACACCACACTGTTGATACAACCTGTGCTAGCAGGGCCATCTTACCCATAGGCGTTAGGGGTGCAGGGCACCCGGGCGCCGGGCTCTCAAGGGCACCAGGCCAAGAGGCCAGGGCCTGAGAGTTGAGTCCGGGGAAGAGCCCACCCGTCGGCCGGAGTGGCGCGGTGGGCTCTTCTGCTGCGGGAGGCTCTGTGCTGCGAGTTCAGGGGCAATCGAGCCAGTGAGACACTGAGGCGGCCGGCCAGCATCGCCCTCCTGCGCGCCTAGGACTGGGCAGCTGGGGGGGGGCACCGGGCGGATTTTTGCACCCCAGTGCCGCATATGCTTAAGACAGGCCTGTGTGCTAGTTTTCTATTTGTTTCATAAGAAGTAGTAGTTAATTATGTGAGGCCCCATCTGAAGTCTGCAGTGATACTGCCCAAACTCAGGTATGCCATCTCAGTAAAGAAAAGGACTCTGTAAAGCAAGAACATATAAAATAACAAGGTCATTCTAATATTGTTTAAAGAAGAAACCATTATCTTGCTTTTGGGATAGAGGGTTGTTGTTTTTTAAATGTTTCTTTTTCAAATACCTTGTTCAACTTTCATGGTTAACTTTGGGAGGCAGGGAGTCACACTACTATTATTCAAAACGACCCGGTCCAAAAGTGTCTTACCGAAAAGTGACAATCATCACAACTTTTCCTTAAATAATAAAAAAGTATTCATTTGAATGTTGTGCCACATTAAAGGATTGTGACAAAATCAAGGCTATTGTTTTCTGAAAATATGTTTTGCAGCTCGATCTCTGAAGAAAACTGTGCTTCATAAATGGTCACTTTACTGCAAAACACTGCAAACATGAATGGGCTTGGAGATTCTTAGAAGTTTCACTGAACTGACATTAGGCAGAGAGAAGGAGATGCTCCAGGTGACAGGGACAAGGGGGTGGAGAATGGCACCAAGGCATTAAAGCTCTGTCTGCTACATGGCTACTAATTCAGTCTGCTGGCATCAGTTGTGGTAAAGAACCCTGTCCTATTGCCAGTATCAAAGTAAGATTCCATAGTGGGTTCCTATATGAAGGGTAGGAGCCAGCTTTCCCTCCATCTTAGGTAACAAAATGCTTTGGGCCAGCCCTGAAACCACATGATACGATTAGTTCCAAATTCTTATTCTTATTATTTATACCCTGCCCATCTGGCTGGGTTTCCCCAGCCACTCTGGGAGGTTCCCAACAGAATATTAAAAACACAATAAAAGATCAAACATTAAAAACTTCCCTAAACAAGGCTGCCTTCAGATGTCTTCTAAAAGTCAGACAGCTGCTTATTTCCTTGACTTCTGAAGAAAGGGTATTCCACAGGGCAGAGGCCACTACTGAGAAAGCTCTCTGCCTGTTTCTCTGTAACCTCACTTCTCACAGTGAGGGAACCGCCAGAAGGCCCTCAGAACTGGACCTCATGTTAAGTTGTGTGTCCAGCTGAACGGACTATTTACTAATCTTTTTCCTTTTGTCACACTCTACACTGGTTCACAGTCCATCATACCAGAAGTGCTTCTGAACTTCTCAGTGTAACTTCCATAATATATATATATTAAAAATCCCTTTAATTATGCTTTCATGACTATTTGTGCTTATGGTGCTATAAGTGAGGTCATCTGTGCTCCCACTTTCATTACTATTTGTGCCTACAAATGTTTTAGGGTGCCCATAATGCTTCATTTCCTCATATCCTTCACATCCTGCTGAAATCCCTTAACGTTTCATACCACCAGTGCTTGGGGGCGGGGTCTTCTGCTTTTCTTGCAGTGTAATTTCTCCGGACAGCAGTAATCTGGTAGCATTGGGAAAACATTGCAGAACAACTACTAAAGCAGAATAAATCCACCATCAATGTGCTATTACTCCACTGAGAACATGTGTGCACTTAACTCTGGGTTGGATAGTGGCCCAGGAACCTCACTCAGAGCGGCTGAGCATAGTGACTGAGTTTGCTAGTTTCAACATTTAAGGAAAACTTAAGTAATATCTCTCAGGAGCCAGCAGAGGGTGCTTCCTTTTTAGGGTTCAATGGAAGTTAATCTGAACATAAAGAGCAACAACGCTTTATAAAAGAGAATATCTGGTGCTCTTTTTATGTATCAAATAAAAAGGTGCTGGCCCCTTTGACACCATATAGCACCCACCTGAGAAATATAAGAATTTCTGAATTTCCAAATGCTGGGACCCGAATTCCACTATGTAGTATTTACGTAATTCTATTCATGTGTGGAAGTAGAATCCTACAATATTGTCCATATTAGAGGTTCGCGATCCAAAACACTAAAATTTTCTTAGGTGCAATAAAACGGTGGCTGCCCCATTCCACACCCCCGGCTAATTCCAAGTTGGTTTCCCTGAGTCAATTCTTTCGTGGCAGAAAGCTCCCCGCTCCCTTGACGAAAGAGAATAAAGTGTCACTGGCATGCTTTAAACGGCGGTTCATCTTTCAGATATCCTCAGGTGTTCTCCAGGATGAATGGAGTGTTATTACCGACTTTACATCACCGCCGTGAATGTTTAGGCGAGATGTTGAAATGAACCCAACAGCAAAGCTGTCATTATGCTTCCAAAAGATAAATACAGTGACCTAAGGATTCCTCAGAGTGTATGAGTATTGTCCTCCCCCGAGGAAATACAATTTAATCATGGGTGGTGGTGAGGACCCCACCTTTCTACCAAGTTGGAATTTGTCTTGCAGCACTTGGCCTTGCTAAGTCTTGATTTGTGGAGTCCTCGCTTTGTGGGCAGCGCTGATTTGAATCACAGTCCTCCTAAGAGCAATCGCCAGTGCTGAAAGGGATTAGGCTTCTAAGCTGTCAAGCTAGCTTGGAGGTATTTTCCCTTTCTACCCGTTATTTTAAGACTCCGTCGCATGCTTAAATGAAATTATATCGAGGGACGATGATACACCGAGAAACAGGTTGCCAGCAAACAGCGTCTGGGGCGCGCGCATTCTTTCACCCCAGAATATTCAGCGTTGCACATTGGTGTGCAAAGCAGCTACCTCTGGGCTGCAGTGCTCAGTAAGTAAACCTGTATCTTTGAGCTCAGAACGCGCCTGTGCTGGAATTAAAGCGCAACGTTAACAGCCAGTATCAGTAGCTCTTGGTGGGTTTTTTAGAACAACCTGGAAAAAGCAGGAGCTGAGGCTCAAGCTGATAAATATGACGCTGTGATTAAGTGCATGACTTGGCTTACCGTTAAGGTAACAGATGGAAGTGCCACAGTGAAGTATGTCCCTTTTTGTTTACAAACAATAGGCGGCCTCTTCTTCTGTACAGAGCGAACACCATTATACAAG
Organism: Podarcis bocagei; assembly: GCF_964188305.1. NCBI lineage: Eukaryota > Metazoa > Chordata > Lepidosauria > Squamata > Lacertidae > Podarcis > Podarcis bocagei. The sequence continues at coordinate 57,179,817 of NC_138135.1, read as the reverse complement.
CGCTGGTTCCATCAGCTTAAAATTATTTCTGACCCCAAATACACTTTTCACTGAAAGCCCACCATATTTTAACTTGTGTGCATGCCAAATGAATTCATCACCAAAAAAAACCCCACTACTTTTGAGATGCTGCTTGAGATGCATTTTCTCCTTTTGAAAGAATTATGTACCTGCCGTATAATGAGCTAATTAACTAAAGAACAAAAGGTGCCTTTTGTTATCCCAAAGACATCCGAGATTCCAAGACTAAGCAACACACCCTTCAGTTGTTCCGAACGCAGCCTTTATTGCTGATTTTACAAAACTGTATCATTTTGTATAATAGAACAGGAAGGGAGGGGGGGGAGTTAAGATGACAAGTGACTTAGAATGTGAGCTTTGATTTTCAAAAAAATTCTCAAAAACAATATTTATGGATTTTGAAAGGCGAGTAAAAAGGATGCCCTTTGATCAGATGGTTTCTAAGAAAGCATCACATTTATGCAGTCTGTCAGCAGAGCTGAGCTATGGACAGGAAAGACAGAATGAGACAGAAGCTTTGTGAACAAAATAAAAGATGAGCTTGTATTAAATATTAATTCTATTAATTCACAGCACAACCTCTGTTTATTGTTGTGTGTTAAAAATGATGTTCTCTTTATTCTCTTTAAATCATATATCCACAGACACAGTACATCTTGTCTATGCATGTGCAGATCTCTTCGTTTTCCGAGAAATGCCTCAAGCACCAAGAGCGGTAAAATAAAAATGACAGTCTGGATTTAAATCTTACTACACTTTAGAAAACATATTAAACCAGTGATTTATACTGGAGCTACAAGTATACTTGAGAGCGTGCAGTATTTTGCTTACATCAAAAATAAACATGTAAAGCTTTTGGGGGTGGGATGGAAAAGCCTCATAATATACTTCACAAATACTGAACAATGAAGGCTGTCGCTAAATCAGGCTTGTCTATAGCCCCTTGGCTGGTTATCTGCTGGACAAATTGCCCCCAATAAGTTAGCAATGCAAGTGGAATTGCCTGCAACAAGTTTTACAAACGTTGCTGCTTTTCCTCCTCATTTTTCACCTGGGAATGACATGGGAGACTGCCAGGATGGCTGGGAGAGGGAGAGACTACTTCTAAGGCCCTATCTGTACTATACAGTACATTTAAAGCAGTATCGTACCACTTTAACCCATCAGAGACCTACAATTCGCAGAGTACTTTAGCAATCAGTCCCTCCTCTCAGTGAAGTCTGGGAGTTGTAATTTTCTGATAGGCATAGGGGTCTGCTAACAACTCTTCGCAGTCCCTAGAATTCTTTTGGGGTAGCTATGGCTGTTTAAAGTGGCATTGCGTTAAATGTATAGCAGCGATGATGCCTAAATTTTAGAGACTATTTGACAAGGCTGTATTAAACGGGTTGGATTATTCTTTCCAAGACAAGTGCTGGTTCAGTTACGAGAATAAATATTCTGAAACATGTTTTACATTAAGTGTTAATTTAAAAATGGTTATATATAAAAAAAACAAGTTCTTGAAATCACCCATCGTAGGAGCCAGCTAGGATCCGGAGCATTCGCAGGCAAGTTTTGTGAAAACCGGCAAAAAAGTAAAAACAAGGAACTCTGGGTGCTTGCACAAAGCTCTGAATGAAGGCCAAAAGGGTCGCAGCCAAGAATTTTGAGTGAAGGGGGGAAATGTTTAGCAAATGCCCATCAGAGAACTTGTGCAAGAGTCTAAGCTGTGCTATAATATGTAAGTCCTGGAGCAATTCTCATTCTTTTATCTGGGCAACTGAGGAAAAAAAGCATCTCTGGATTTCGTTTCTTATTTCTTGCATCAGCATTCCAACTGCAAGCCGTAAAAACAACAAAGAAGTCTGATTCCACAATCCATAACATTTCCAGTGTTGACCATAACGATCCTGAAAATATCAGAGAGACCCAAACAAAAAGGAAAAGCTTCGTTTCACTGGGTTTCCTGCTGCCTGGTAACTCTGTGTGTCACTAGACCAGCTAGACTAGACTTAGACTAGACTTAGACATTTTGTGGAAGATTTCTCAGAGATCCTGTGGTGTGCATATGTTGCTGGACTATTATTCCCATCATCTAAGACTATGTTGGCCAGGGCTGATGAAAGCTGGAACCCAGTGACATCTTGAGGGCCACAGATCTCATGTCCAGGCTATAGGGAGGGTGACTAAAATTTAGGCTGCCCTCCAGATGTTTAGGGCTACATGTTCCACCAGCACAGAGGGCGCCAAGTTGGTAAAGGGTGCCCTAAATGATGGGAATATTGATCTGATTGTTTAAATGCACCCATATACAGAATGCCCTCAGGGCTCTCTGCAAAAGGGAGACACTTCCTTTCTGTCATTTTTATTTCTTCAGATGTTCACACTGTCAACAGCAAAGCGCTGGGGAATTCCTCAGAAAAACAGGCATCAGCGATAGCAATTATTATGCAAACAACTGCAGGTGTAGATGAGAAAATCTATCTCAATAAAAAAAGAATCCATAGTATTGAAATAAACATGATTTTGTGGGAGTGGATCAATAGAACTAATACACTTGGTAAAGCATTCTTTATCTAGCCAAGACGCAAAATAACATTATATTATTTGAGAGTAGGCACCCTTAGCCACACGTAAGCCTGAATGCATCGGAGCAAAATTCTCCATGAAGCCTGCCTCATCTCAAACGCCAAGCTCTTCACTGAATGACTCCTCCATGTGCTGGGCATCAACCTTGCTTCCTGTACTGGGACCACAGTTTCTAGCAGTGTGGTTGCACCTATGCTACATCCCCACAGCAGTGCCTCACAACCTGTTATGTACTGAGTTGAATAGGATCCAAAATGCAGCAGTCTGATTGGTCCTAGAACAATAGGATCCAAAATGCAGCAGTCTGATTGGTCCTAGAACAATGCAGCAGTGTGATTGGTCCGCAGGAACAACCCAATCCAGCTCCAGGTGGAAGTGAATCCGCAACCTGATTGGCCTACAGGAGAATCCCGGAATTAGCCAATCACGTGCAGCCCATTGTGTAAATAATGTATATAAAGCAGATATTGTGGGGGAACTTCCATTTCTCCTCACCACTATGAGCTGAATAGAGCATGAAATCCACTCTCGACTCCGAGTATATTTCACAACCCATACTCCATCCATACTATACATTTGAAGCAGAAACATACCACTTTAAACACTCGGGGCTTCCCTCAAAGGATCATGGGAACTGTAGTTTGCTTTCCCCTTTCTACCTCCTAGACGACCAACCCTCCTGCCCCCCATTTACCTAGTGACAGTTCAGAAGTGACTGATACTTTTTTCTTTAAGGAAAGGGAAAGAAAAGAGTATCTGACAGAGGTCAGGTATTGAAGGAAAGCTTTATTAAAGTCCACTATCTTTGTTTCCACCAGAATACCCCTGGGGCCAATGGAGCACTCTGGAGAGATCAGCAAGACTGGCACAACTGGAGCATGGCCACAGTAAAAAAAAGTTTTTAAGGGAAACAAAAGACATTTAATAAGAACTATTTGGCAAGTTTATACCCTACCTTTCCTCCCAGGAGGGAGCCTGAGGTGGCTTACAAGACAAAAGCAATACAAAAAACACACACAACCCCAAATGTTTTACATGTAAATTACAATTAACTAATAAGATAGCAGCAGATAATAAACACAGTGCAATTGATAGATAACAGTATGTAGCACCACAGGGGTGGGTGGGTTATTGGGTTGTTGGTTTTATTTTGATGATATATTTTGTGGTTTTGTATTTTGATTTTGTTTGTGAACCGCCCTGGGACCTCTGGGTATAGGACAGTGTATAAATCCAATAAATAATATTAACAATAAATAAATAATAGTGACAGTGGTCCCACTGGGTTGAGAGTCCCCATACTTGTCTGCCATAATCCATCCCTAATGAATTTTCTGGGCTCAATCCATACCACTGCCTGGAAGTAGAGAGCCAAGCAAGCGGAGGCTGATACCCGTTCTCTTTGCTTCTGTTGCATATTATGCTTGGGAATGGCAGGTCAACAGATGAATAGGCGAGGAGGGGGGAGCGGGCTCTGGAGTTCAGGATGTGACTGGAAGTCTTGACCCTGATTGTGAAACAATCACTTGTGGATGTGAGACTTAGCAAGCTATTATGCGAGTGAACTCGGAATCAATCTGCCCGTTGTGGTGAAATATTATAAGTCATGGGTCAGGAGAAAGTTAGGAATTTTGAATGGGAAGAGGTGGAAAAGCATAGCTACCTTTGCCAACTTTGGGCTATGTCGTACCTGGGTACCCAGTGTTTCCTGGGAATTCCAAGAAGCCAAACAATCAGTGCAGTCTTCAAAGGTTCAGTCAACCATCTTGATTAAAAATGGTGTCCAATTGTACCCATCATGCTAAATCTTGTTACAATCAGGTATCCAAATGCATAGCGGACAGCTTTCCAAAATATATATATAGCAGATGCAGTTTTTGTAAGATCCATCTTACAGGACAAGCAGAGGGGAGGGAGAGTCTTTGGAAAGCTGAAAGATGTGAGACAGAGCTCAGGGAAGGGAGCTTGTAGCAGGATCATGAAGAATGGGGAGCTAGAGACGCTGCTGAGTTTTGGAATTGGAAATGTATATTGAGAAGCACATACAGGCCCAGTTCAAAAATAATGGTCTTTTTAATAGTCAGAGCCAAAATTGCTTCCAATATTAGATAAGCTCATAAATAAGTTCAACCCATTCCAAGCTCCATTCCCCTACCCTGGTTCCCTCTCTCTTTCCTCAAAACCTATCTTCCAGTAGAAGCAGTGGGGAGTTTTGCAGAGAGGGGAGCTGCTTTTCAGCCTTTGTCAAACCCACAAGTGTCACCAACAGGAAGTTCCAAATGTCAGAATGAAGACCCATTGGAACTGGTAATTTACCAGGGCCCTGGGTTGTTTTTTTGGATGGACCTGCAAGCCCTGGCAAACTGCCATTTCCAGGGATTTTTGTGGTGGGAACTTCCTGTTTCAAATCTAATTTAAGTCTGAGTGTAGGTGCTTCACCATTTACCTTCCCGCCGGAGCAGTACCTATTTATCTACTTGCACTTTGACGTGCTTTTGAACTGCTAGGTTGGCAGGAGCAGGGACCAAGCAACAGGAGCTCACCCTGTCGCGGGGATTTGAACCGCTGACCTTCTGATCGGCAAGTCCTAGGTTCTGTGGTTTAGCCCACAGCGCCACCCGCGTCTGTGCACTGCTCTGGTTCGCCAGAAGCGGCTTAGTCATGACCCAGAAGTTGGATGCTGGCTCCCTCGGCCAATAAAGCGAGATGAGCACCGCAACCCCAGAGTCAAACACGACTGGACCTAATGGTCAGGGGTCCCTTTACCTTTACCTTATAGGTGCTTCACAAGGGGCGAGACCCCTCGAGGAAAGGCTGGGAACATTGGAGGGCTCACAGGATGCATATGGAATGGCTCAGGATTTTCTGTTATTTCAGATAGCTCTTAAAGGGGGGGGGAGAGACACACAGCCTATAACTGTTCAGGATCCTCTCTGAAACCCCTTGGACAGAACAAGTCCATTCCAAACCAAGACAACTGGCCATCTCTATTGAGTCATTGTTGAACTTGTAGGGCACTAAACTGAATGGGCACCTTCTGAAGATAATCTCCTCTTGAACAAAGTATTCCCCATAAATAATGGACACAAAAATGTGATGGAAACACTCATATGATACTTTGACCAATTACAATTGCATAGTGCACCTAGAACACTATCTCAGCATGGGAAACAATCTGCCAGCCCTGAGACATGTACCTTACCACACACACACACACACACACACACACACACACAAATTAGCTATAGAGTATTTCAAAGTCACTCTGCATAAAGCAGATTTTTGAAGGTGCACAGGGGTGAGGAGGGTAACGTTCTGTTGTGCAAATGGAAGTCGGCTGTATTAATAAAACAGCAGTGTTAGATATGGCCTTTTGTCACCCTTGACCCTCAAAGAGTAACGTGTGAGACTCACCCTAGTAAATGACTATATTACTCAGTAAGACTGAGGGACCCTCATATATAGTGATGCTGTTCTTCAACAATCCTTTTTTTAAAAAAATTAAAAGTACCCCATGCAATAAGCTTTCATACCCATCAGAAGTACCTGTAATCCAATAAAACTAAGATGTATTGAATGGGAGGGGGGTGCTGCAGTATTTTATCCCCGATCAGCTTCATATCACTGAGCAATGAACGATCAATAGCAGGCTACTCATTTTAGCTGAGTGATCACCATTGATTTTAAACCCACTTAATGAGGTGCTTAGTCCCAGATCCAACATAAATGTAATCCATGTTGCAGCTACTTGAAAAATAAACCCAATCTTGTTATAATTTGATTTGACAGTTAGGACTGCAGTGTAAGATCATTAACACTTCACAGGTTATACCCTGAAGTAAATCTTACCAGAAGTCACATAAATAAGGCCAGATTTACGCAATTATGTAGTTATGGATATCACTGAATTCCTAACGATAGTGAATTCTTGCTATTCAGTTGACTTTGATATGCATAAAAAACTCACAATCCAACACAAAACAAGTCAACCAATTTCCCTTTATTTTCTTCCTTGGTTTCAGGACATTTATATTTCAGGTGGAGGTGTGTGTGAAGTGAACCCAGACAGGGACATCTAAGAGAATTTTTGCTTGTGAAAGATCTTGGAAAAGTTTGATTTGTTCCACTTAGGTATGCATTTTTCCTCTATTGTTTGAATGCATTGCTCTGCTACAAAAGAATTACAGGAGCTAAAGAAAAACTTCGTTTTGTCAAACACAAGTCAAAACTAAAGACTTGTCCCCCTTAAAGAAAATAAAATGCTGAGACTAATCAGAACGAAAATTCAGACCCCCGCTGTGGTTGCAACATCAATGTCTGGGGCTTCTTTCATGAGGTGGGGGAAAATGCAAATATAAGGGAGCTCAAGACTTTGTAAGTGCTTCGTTGGTATTTGAAACAGGAACAATGGGGAGAAACAATGATACGGCAGCATATACACTGCCTGATCAAACACATCAGTATGTCTAATCCGTTGCTGGCAAAGCTGCCCCTTCATAACAACATGGTTGGAGTATTACCTGCTGGGGTGACAGGGGCATGTGTGCATGGAAGCATTTTAACGTTCCTGTTTTTCAGAACAAATACAGATATAGTACAGGTATTTTCACATTAGCATCACATCCTCCTCCCAACCACTCTTGACTGCTCTGCATAGAGAGTTGTCTCTCCTTTATTTGAAACCAACCAGATCCCAACCAACCAGATCCCAGCCAATTAAATCCCTAATCTAAATGGAGTTTGCTCCATGCGCCTTTGTCCTCTTAACGGCTTGGCCTGTGACCCCCTTTGTCTTTTGTAAAAGCCCCTTAGCTAATATTTTTAGAAGGTGCAATCCAAATAAAAAATTGAGAAGGGTGAGATTTCATTAAGGGCCTCTTATTTACCTCACCCCAAAATTATTTGAATGTAGCCATCTCAGAAGGTTTCTAAGCTAAAATACTAGGGTCAGCTGGTCCACTCCTCTCATTCATACAAAAAGTTACAATATGGAACTCAAAGGGGCTGAAGCAGCAAATTTGCAGGCAGTGTGTGGTCCAGATGAACCCTCTAACCCCCCCCCAATTATTTTTAGAGCAGCCAGTGGCCTGTTTGGTGAGTGACACCTCCTTGGGCCAATTAGAATAAGTCATGCTTACTGGTGTGGGCGTTCAGCATCTTCAGCCAAGAGTTGGAACAGGGGTATGGAATTTTTGCAACTGAGTTAAAACTGGAGAATTCCCACCATCCTAACGGGCAAAGGAGCCAACTCCTAGGAGTTGAGGCCCCTTTGTGCATGCCCCCCCCCCAATAAAATATTTGAGGGAGACTCTCCCCCCCCCAAGTTCATGGGGGCTTACCCTCCATATTTTGTTCAAGTTGGCACCCTTGCTAACTGGAATTCATGATGATGTCTAGAGATCTTAGGTATTGCTACTTAGCTATATGAATGCAAAGAAACGTGAGAAAAATATTTAAAGTGGACATTTAAAAAGTAGTTCCTCTGCAATGTGAATATTTCACTAAATACATTATATAGTCTTATTAAATTAGCCTGTGAAGAGCTATTGTATCATACTGGAAGTCTAGAGTCTACCAATGAAGTGTGAAATAGGGGAGCTTTAGTTCTGCTTCCATTAATAGCTGAAAGCACCCTTATCAACAGAGTTGTCAATGACACTAGTGTAATATCGCTTCTGCCATCCAAGGGTATCCCTGAGCTTTGGAATCAGTTATTAATTTAACCTGACAGCATTCCTGTGAAGCAACTATCATCTTCATTTTACAGGCAAAAAAAAGCACCGCATTGTAGATGCCCCAAACCTATCATTATCTTCTCTGTTGTTACACTACCCAGAAACTATTCCTGAAAGGCCATTCAATCAGCTTTGCCCTTTTGTGGCCGGGAATATAAGGTTTCTAAAGAAGGAGCACGAGAGTCTGTCCAAATTTTACACATACACAAGCTCTTCAGAATTTCCAAGCAATGAGTCATCAGTCACAGAATGGATTTGCAAATGAAGCCGTAAGTATAATAGACAAATATTACAGTGCAATTGTAAGCACAAGTGGAAGTCCAATAGCATTGCTACCTTAGCCTTTTAATGATCGCACAGGAGTGATCTTGGAATCATTTAGCTGATTAAGGCTGCCATCCTCTGTGTGCTTAATTGAATTCAGTGATATCTACTTCTGTGTAAGCAGACATAGGATCATTCTTCGCCGCTGCCATCATGCTCAGGTTAATCCCATAAACGACAAGGGGATTTGAGCTTTTGTACAAAAGATTGCAAGCAGTGGCTTCGATCCGAGGGTGCTTTGCATGAGCAGAAAGGCACATCCACCTGCGCCCATCAAATCCTTCTGATTTGCCACCACTGAAATTCATGTGACAACCCTGAGGGACAGGGAAGCTTCATTTGCGCTCATAGGAAAACTTTGCTTTAGGCAAACTTTTTAGAATGTTGTAGTCACTCAAACCCAACTCAGTACAATCCATGCATATTTACTCAGAAGTAAGCCCCACTGGGTTCAAGTGGGTTTGCTCTCTAGGAGGAGGAGTTATGATTGTAGCATTAAACGCCAATAGAGTGCTTATCTTAAATTCTTTAAGAAATTGAAGAAAAAAGTAACTACCGGCTTCCTTTTGTTCTAATATAGGAAGACATGGTTAAGACATGCAGAATCAGGAATAAGGGAACTATCAGGGGAAAGTTAATGTTAAACAGACGTTTAAAGAACACATTGACAACAGGATTAGCACTAACATACTAGCATATCCATTGAGAGCAATTAGATTTCACCGAACAGTGTTTTTTTATTTTAAATAACCTTAAGAATAACATTTTACACATCTGTCATAATTTCTATGGATACCATTCTGAAGCGTTTGAACTTGTCATTTCTATCACTGGACCCTTCTCATGAAATGCTCTAGGAAATACTTGCTCAGATCTATTAAATGTTGGAACGGTGAGATAACCAACCTTTACAAACCAGTATTTGCTTAGTGCATCTCTACCAAAAAAAAAAGTATTCCAGATAAACATCTTTTGTCTGTTAGATGACGAGGTCCTAGTCTAATTTTGTTGATGGATTGTAAGAGTCTGGTATTCCCTCCTCGTGGCTGACTTAATTAATATGAAATGTATTGAGATTCTACAGGTCTTAATTATATACTATATTAAAACATTTTCCAAAATTTCCCCATCATCCGTCCGCATTTCGCGTTGCAGCTTTCAAAGGAAGATCTGAAACAGGCACATTCTCTGCTTTGAGGCTCACATTTGGCACAATTTGGTACAGTACATGCAACTCCTTAAATAATACTCACAACTTTCAGAGCCTTTTGTTTTATCAGTCTCCTGTGTTGCTTCCCTCTGCAATTTACCGAAGGCTAGTAATTATTAGGACATGTGGTAGGCGGTTATCACAAGTACCATGGCGCTTCCTGCTCTATGATCAAGATACAATAGGGCAAATGGTACAATTAAAGGCACATTCTTTGGTGCATAACAATAGAAGCCTTGTGACATGGCAGGATTAAGAAAAGGCTCAAACATATTTAAAACTACTCATTACCACCCGTTAAAATGTGCATGTCTGACCTTTATGATAATCAGTAGTATTCGACTTGTGCAGCTATCTAGCTAAATAAGCTTTCTTTTCGACACACAGATGTTTTGAAAGATGACCTGCAGTTAACTTGGCTGATCTCAGAGCTGACGCAGCCAATGAATCAACCCGTCAGTAGTCATAATGATAGGCCATCATCTTTATCATCCCAGTTTATGGTGGCAGCCTAGGAACAGTACAGTGAATTTTCCCGCAGCGAAGTAGTATTTAAATGTTGACTGCTACATAGATCAGATTAACAAGGTTACAAACTTAGCGGAGAAGCCTGTTTCCTGTGGTGCCGATTCACCCTGTGGTGCGATTATATCATAAGGTATATCAAAGATAATTGCTTAGTTTATTATCCTGTTGTCTTTAATACCAGTCCCTAATTGCAAATTCAGAAGTCCATTGATCTCCATCTCCTTATTTCCTTATGGACCTGCCATTAACCCCATTCATTTTAATTAGAATGTATTACTATTTTTATTATTAAAGTGCAGGATTTTAAAGCTAAATAGATGTCTCCAAATAACCAATGGCTCATTGTTATGAGACTAGTAAAAGAAGGGGGGGGTGGAGGAAGGAAACAGCAGAGCCTCAGCCAACATTGCAAAGGATCTCCCAGCTGTTTCAGAAAGCTGTCACAAATATTTCTGGCTGTTTCTTCCTTTCCTGAAAAAGCTACATCAAAATGTTCCCTTTGCTTCATAACATTTCATTACTTGGATAAAAAGAAGATGCACCCAGCATGGCCAATGATCTCTCAGTGCAAATCAACTACTAATGTGTAAACAATTAAAATGGATTTCTATGTATTATTGTAATATATGAGTTATCAATTAAAATAAAGAAAAATAAAAAATAAAAGACGATGTAAGTCAGGTAAATGCAATAGGGGAAAACAACGTGCACACATTCTCGACTAAAAGGATAGGGGTTGCATCGCTTCTCTAAAATCAACACATCAGGAGTTGAAGTCTTGCTTTTAGTTTGGTTCATATTGTTTAAAGAAGGTGGTTGGCAGCCAAAGCCAGTTCAGTCTTCAGCCTTGTTGAGAAGAAACACCCAAAATGCATGAATGAAGAGAGGGACTGTACCTCTGACAGAATGTATGCTAGCCTGCCCCACCCGCTGGCATCCATGTGAACAGCACAAATTTGTGCCAGAAGAAATCCTTCATGCATACAGGAACAGACCTTCCAATTGTCCCTATTTTCCAGGAACGTCACTGATTTAAAGAAGCTTTCTGATTTGATCCTGGAATGTCCCTCTATTCCTTAGGATGTCCCTGTTTTCATTGGAGAAATGCTGAAGGTTTTTTAATGTTTAATGTTTCACTATGTTTTTATACATGTTAGAAGCTGCCCAGTGTGCTGGGGCAACCCAGTAGGATGTGTGGGGTATAAACAGTAAAATTATCATTATGGAATGGGATGTCCCTATTTCCACTGGAGAAAAGTTGGAGGGTATGAAGGCACGCATGCAATTTGGAATCCTGCTCATGCATGGTTCCAGATTATGTGATGTCATCTCCTGCCTGCATACATTTGTAACACGCATGCAGAATTCAGGGGGTGGAGAAATCCAGCACGCACAAAACATGTTGCAATAGTCTCTCCCTTCGCGCCTTGATTCAGAGTGTGGCCTTTTCTTCTGAATAGGGCTTTTGTTTCAGACTATACTGAGCAGATTCAGATGTAATGCTGCAGAGAACAAGTCACAGTGATCTTTGGGTCCATACAGTCTCCTCCTCCTCCAGTATGACTGCGAATCTGGAACCTTTTGCTTTCGTTTTATATGAACCACAGTTTGCCAAGTTGTCCATACACAGACAAACTGTGGTTAGTCTTAACTATGCTTAGCTGCACCAAGTCAGAATCAAAACTATGGTTCTAACAATACACCAAACTGCAGTTACTTTAAATTGGGTGTGGAAACTTTCAATCTCCTTCTCCTAGCTATGCCAGAGAAGAAGAGGGAAGGGGGTCACACCAAACCAAGGCTTGCTGAGTCTTGTTCTCGTTGCGCTCAACCATGGTTTATTGTTGCATCTGAATGCAACCAAAGTTATCCTCATCTGCCAGTCTTAATGTAGCAGCATCCATGTGCGACAAATATTCTGCATTACTGTAGGTCATCTATATGGAACTTTTTATGCAATGAACAATGCAACAGCACCCGGTTCAACAGTTAAAGTTCACAGAGTACTGAAGTTAAAAACTTTGTCCTGGTAGCCATGAATATGCAATCATTCATAATTCTTCCTACTGTATACAATATTAATCTATATGTACCTAGGAAATCTGGCTACATCCTAGACTTCAAAGTCACTTGCGTTTGCTACGAGCCCTAGAAAGTGCTTCAGGATTCATTATGACATGTGGAATATATAAGCAATAAGGCATGACAGGGAGTGTGGTTATCATAAGATAATCACACCCCTGGGTCATTACAAAGCAAGAGGTGCTGTCGAGTACCTCTCATTCCCCCTGGGGGGTGATTATATCATGATAGGCACACTTCGCACAGTTACCTTATTGCTTTTATAAAAGTCTTTGTTGGGAAGAAAAACTATATTTTTTTCCCTTAAAGATGATAAAGTTGGCAGTTTACAATGTTGAACAGGAGTTTCAGCTAAGCTTGGTGGTTTATATGTATTAATCTACTTCATTCAAATGTACGTCTGCCAAAGCCAATCAGAATTCATCAATCCAAGGAGCTTTCCATTATTCAGCATGTGTTCAGATGATATATCCTTGAAAAAAGTATGGATATCCCAGAGACTTCACTAGCCAGTGTCTAGGAAAAAGAGTGGAACAATTTTTTTTTAATAAAAAAAACTTGTTAACTTTGGTCTCCATTTGGTCATACCAGTATATTTACGAAAACAAAAGGGTTTAAACATCAAAATGTCCCTATTTTCTAGGGACAGTCCCAGGTTTATAGAAGCCATCCTGGTTTCTGATTTGATCCTGGAATATCCCATTTTCCTTAGGACGTCCCTATTTTCATCAGAGAAATGTCGGAGGGTATGGAGTTATCTGACTCCACGAGCCATCTGAAAGCAGTCTTCTGTACAGAAGTTTTTTAATGCTTAATGTTTTATTGTGTTTTTATATATGCTGGAAGCAGCCCAGTCAAATGGGCAGGGAATAATAATAATAATAATAATAATAATAATAATAATAATAATAATAATAATAATGGAATAGGACATCCCTGTTTCCATCAGAGAAATGTTGGAGGGTATGTTGTCAGGGATCTGTATTTTAGATGAATATGAAGAAACTCCTATGTTAATAATAAAATTATAGCATTAGCAAAGTAAGTTCTTTTTCTATAGGTACAGAATTGGAGCTACAGTAAGATGTTAGGCCTTTAAAACGGTATGAACTGTCTCTGCTGTTGAGCGCCTTCACCAGCATGGGCTACAACATCTGTCTGCCTCAGGCAGCATAACCATGCTAGCTAAGACTCATAGGACTTGTAGTCTAAAACATTGGGAGAGCATCAGGTTGGGAAAGGCTGGTATAGTCCATGGCTTAATAGGATGTGGAATATCTGTCTTGGATCATGCCATACGTTTTGTGTAAGGCTCCACAAATTTAGGACCTGTTCTGTATTTTATTTCTCCTGAGTTCTCCTGCATTGCGTAGCCTAATTGGGGGCGGGGATGGGAAGGAGCCTTACTCCCCTCTCCTCTGGATCAAAGTATAGGAGTACCCCAGTAAAGGGATCCAAGGGGAAGGATTCTGTCTCTATGCCTATAAGGGCTAGGGCCAACTGGCATTCTGCAGGGGTCACTCGTATTTGATGTGCGCCATATGGAGATCCTGAACCCAGGACTGACCCTGGTGAAATTATCAGCCAGCCATCTGGCTGGCTGATCCAGGATACATACCCAATGCCTAAGCCTTATTGATCTGTAATCAATAAGGTTGTGGCCATTTCAGTTCCAAAAAAGGTTGCCATGTTGTTTATTGCTTCCTATGCTCCTACCCCAGTGCCCTCAGGCCACTGGGCTCGCAAAGTGTTGGCCAATTTGTTGCTTGTATCTGTTTACATGTATGGAGCTGCCTCCTTGATTTCTGCATATATTGGGCTGCCCTTTATGATCTGTGAGAGTCCTTATTCCTACATATTTATTTATTTACAAATATTTTTTGCCCACCCCCTTCATCATAAAGTGATCCAAGGGGCCAATTAAAACCAAGCACAATGCAAACAACTTTGAGAGTGGTTTCTTTTAAAAGCACTCTCAAAGACTATACCACAACACATGTGGGACAGTGCTGATAAGAGATTGCAATGCAATGCAACAAGCAAACAAGACAGAGTCAAAACAGTGGTCCCTCTAGTTCAGTACTGTTCTATACAGACTGGCAGAAGGTCTCCAGGGTTTCAGGCAAGACGTCTTCTTCTCCAGACCTACCCAGAGGTTGAACCCGAGACCTTCTGCATGGAAAACAGATGATCTGCTGCTGAGACACAGTCCTGATGGAAGGCCGCAGAGCAGACACTTGACCACTGTTGGTTCCACCCACACGGTGCTATTTTTCTAGAAAAAGAGGTGGCAGGACTCACCACAAATGCCCCCCTTGTTCTCTTATAATGGCAATGGTGTCCATCTAAGAGATGCCAGCACCGAGTCGAAAAAAAAGCCCTGTACCCACACATGAAAACGTTGATAGTCAGAGGTGCCAACTTGCTCCAAAGATTGAGGGGACTGGGTCGTGCATGTGACATCATGTGTGGCGTGCATGACATCACATGACATTTGGGGAGGAGCCAGGGGACAGAACCCCCATTGTTCAGCCCAGACACTGAGATCCAGGGCCTTCTGGCGGTTCCCTCATTGCGAGAAGTGAGGTTACAGGGAACCAGACAGAGGGCCTTCTCGGTAGTGGCGCCCGCCGTGTGGAACGCCCTCCCACCAGATGTCAAGGAAATATGCAGCTATCTTATTTTTAAAAGACATCTAAAGGCAGCCCTGTTTAGGGAAGTTTTCAATATTCAATGCTGTATTGTTTTTAACACTTGATTGGGAGCCACCCAGAGTGGCTGGGGAAACTCAGCCAAATGGGCGGGGTATAAATTATTATTATTATTAACCGAACGCAGTGTCCAGCGGCTCTACCTCTCTTGGCAGCCTTCCATGGCAGGAGGAGGAATAGCCAGTCACTGAGGCCACGCTCAGCCTCCTCACCCCCCCCCAATGGTAGGGAACATTGGGCAGTGGGAGCCCTAAAAATCTTGGGGGCCCCCAAACCCTCACCCCCTGGAGTTGGCACCGCTGTTGACAATGGATCCTTGCATGTAAATCCAGCACTGCGTTCATGAAGAGAGCCAGTGTGGTGTAGTGGTTAAGAGCGGTGGACTCGTAATCTGGTGAACCGGGTTCAATTCCCCACTCCTCCACATGCAGCTGCTGGGTGACCTTGGGCTAGTCACACTTCTCTGAAGTCTCTCAGCCTCACTCACCTCACAGAGTGTTGTTGTGGGGGAGGAAGGGAAAGAAGAATGTTAGCTGCTTTGAGACTCCTTCAGGTAGTGATAAAGCGGGATATCAAATCCAAACTCCTCCTCCTCCTCCTCCTCTTCTTCTTCTTCTTCTTCTTCTTCTTCTTCTTCTTCTTCTTCAGCGTATGGCCTGCCCCATTCACATAAATCTAGGAGGCAGCTTCATTCCCACAAGCAGAGCTATGCAAGGAACAGGCCATACCTATTTGCTCACCCTGCCATCCAGGGAAAGATGGGAAATAATGCAACATTCATGACCACACGACTGCACATTTGGCACACACAAGCTTCCTAGGAAGGCTAAGAAGAGTTTCACCCGAATAGGTTACAAGGTCTTGACCCTCGAAGAGGATGCTGTTGCTCACTGTATTTTTACAGAGATATTATCACAGAGAACAGTGCATTAGCAGGGAGGTAATTATAAAAGATGAACAATGGCTTCATTAACAAATCTGTTGAAAGCACTGTAATAGTTGGCAATTTTGTAGGGGGGAAACCCCCAGCAAAATAAGGAAGGGTTGGGGGGGGGTCTCCCTCTCTGTTTTTACAGGGATTTACCAGACTCATCAACTTGTATAGTTCACATTAGCATCCAGTGACATTGCTTTGTCTGTATATATTTCTAGCTGTCAACAGAATGTCCTGAGGCAACAGCATCCAGATTCTATAGCTATCTTCCACTCTTTTATAATACACAAGGGTCTAATTTTCCATCAGCAAAGCATGAAATCATGTAAGAATGCCACATAACCAGCATGTGCAAACAAGTAGCACTTTTCTCTACACATAAAAATGCTTCATAAAATAACAAATAAATTAAATCTTGTCCAAATCAAGCTAGAGGTAAAAAAAATCAAGGGCCTTTGCTGAAATTAGAGTGCTTTGAGGAGAGGCAATGTCACCATTCTGGCAAATACTACATTCTGAGTATGGATGTGACCAAAAATAAAAAGTTTTCTTTTTCGTTCATAGAGGAGACTGTTTTGGGATGTGGTTTTCTTTAATGAAGTAATATGGCTGCAGGATACGAGCTCTATCCAGTAGGAACGTCTCCTATGGAAGCGCACTGAAATGAACAGACTGGGCACAGGTTCAAGAATATCTTCAGAAACAGCAACCAGGGTTTGAAATCAGACCAGGATCCTTTTTTTTTTTTTTTTAAAAAAGCAGATTTTCCCAACTGCCCAATTTTCCCCATCAGGCACCACACACTTATCAACAACAATTTTAAAAAAGCCAAACCAGCCTCTCCTGGTATGCCCCACGGAGGACCTTAAGGTCCACAAATAACAACACTTTGGATGTCCCAAGCCACAAGGTGGTTAGATTGGTCTCAAGTAGGGCCAGGGCCTTTTCAGTACTGACCCCGACTTGGTGGAACGCTCTGTCACAAGAGACTAGGGCCCTGCGGGACTTGACCTCTTTCCGCAGGGCCTGCAAGACAGAGCTGTTCCACCAGGCCTTTGGTTTGGACTCAGTCTGACCCTTATGTTTCCCTCCCCTTATGGTTTTGATTTATGGGCTACTATTAAAATGAGGCCGCATTTTAAATTGTATTTTAACCCATATTTTAATAAACTGGCTCTCCCCCCCCATTATGTTTTATTGTAATTTTATTGGTGTTAGCCGCCCTGAGCCCAGCTCTGGCAGGGGAGGGCAGGGTATAAATCATCATCATTATTATTATTATTATTATTATTATTATTATTATTATTATTATTTGTATTCCATTGCATGTGCTACTCGGCCTAGCAAGTGGGTTACTCATCCCAACAAAAGCCCTTTTGAAAATTAGAGTTGTGATTGCAGCTTATGACAATATATGGGGTTCTGCTGTCCAAAAAAAGCAACGTCAAAAATTCCACTGGAGGAACGCAATTCCTTGGGCTAGCCTGAACGAAGCTCTTTGGAGACAAGCCTTCTTGTCTTCTGGAATTTCTGTTTTCATGCAAGGCCCCAATAAGTTTGGGAGGGGGGCTGGATCCATGGGCAGATGGACTATATAGAGCTATTTTCTAAAATTGAATTTGGAAGTGTGAGTAAGAGTGAGTAAGAGTGCAGTGAGCTGAGCAAAGATCTTCCATGAGTCATGGGAACCAAAGTTGAAGAGTAAGGAAAGAGATAGTTGAACAAGCCAAGGTTAAAAAAAACAAACCCAAAAAAACCACACACATAATGAGGGCTGTTGTTTGTGAAGGAAACAATCCCTGATTGAGGGATGAAAAGCTGAATTTTAATATGGCCCAGAAACTGCAATTAAGGGGAGAAGAGACGATACCTTGGAAGATATGGCTGGATCTGTTAAAACCATATATATATATATATATATATATATATATATATATATATATATGCGCAGGTTTTGGTGTCTTCGGGTGTCTTCCCGTGTAAGAGTTGGGGTGTCTAGGCGACGTTTCGACGAGGTCTCACTCGTCATCTTCAGGCTGGTGCTTTCGGGAGAGCATCAGGTTGGGAAAGGCTGGTATAGTCCATGGCTTAATAGGATGTGGAATATCTGTCTTGGATCATGCCATACGTTTTGTGTAAGGCTCCACAAATTTAGGACCTGTTCTGTATTTTATTTCTCCTGAGTTCTCCTGCATTGCGTAGCCTAATTGGGGGCGGGGATGGGAAGGAGCCTTACTCCCCTCTCCTCTGGATCAAAGTATAGGAGTACCCCAGTAAAGGGATCCAAGGGGAAGGATTCTGTCTCTATGCCTATAATTAAGGAACAAAAGAAGAAAAGGCACAATAACCTGGGAACTTCTTCTCTGCACCACACCCCCTCAACAGTATTTATAGGAACTCAAACACTGAGATCCTGCTCTGTTCCAGTAACAAGAAGCCGAAAGCACCAGCCTGAAGATGACGAGTGAGACCTCGTCGAAACGTCGCCTAGACACCCCAACTCTTACACGGGAAGACACCCGAAGACACCAAAACCTACATATATATATATATATATATAGCTGTCAGACAGTACAATCAGAAGTTACATTATTTTGAAAGAACTGCTCTGTAACTTGCCAAGACGTACAAATAAGAATTATTATGCATATAAGCTAAATACTGTCAGAATTTCAGTGTGGTTTCCATGAATTCTTCAAAACATCACTTTAAAACTTTGATCCCTTGTCAAAAGGATAGCAGCTCCAAGATCAAACCCCTTGTTGGGTCAGTTTTGGTGCAATTTGTAGGTTTTCAAATATAAGCTGGTTGGCTGTGGCTGGAAACAGATTTGGGGATATTTAGCTTAGTATTTTGCCCTAAATACTGACTACAGAGCTCCCATCTAGCAACTATAGCAGATGGGATCATTGTGCCTACTACAGTCACCCAGGGGTGAAACCATGGAAGATTTGTGTGTTGGTAACTTTTATTTTTAAGGATATTTCCATCTACAAAGTGAGGAAACACATTAGTTTGTAGGTCCCTAAACTAATTTCAGGCATGTGGCGATGTCTTACATCAAGTCAACAAATGAAACAGTTTCTGAGTGATCACAATGGAAACTTTTTAATTCTTTCATGCAACCTTGGCAACGATTGGACGAATCTACCTAGATTTTTAATTATCCTAAATGGGCACAACCGGTTTTTTACTGCTCTGCCTTCAAGGAAGACATGAACTTGCAAAGGAATTTGCAAAGGTTAAACTTGGGTCTCCCTCTGCTCAGCACTTTTTATAAGTAAATGGACCCATTTTTCACTGGAACGTTAACTAGGGAAGCATATGTATGTCTGCAGACTGATTTCAAAGGGGACAATTCTGAGGATCAAAACTAACCATATAATGGAAGGGTAGGCATTGTTGAGCTACATGAGAGAGAGGGAAAGTGCTAGACAACAGAACTGTACTGTGGACAATATACAAGACTCTCTCTTGGATAATGCATAGAGTACGGACCATTTTAAAGGCAAACTTTCCATTACGATTAACCCATTTAATGTTGTTGTTTTTAACTGCTTATCCAAAGTATATGGTTCAACCAGTGCTGCAAGTTTCACAAGGGGAATGGAAATGCCTCTTGATTAGTCTTTGAGGGTGCACATTTTTAGAATTTTGGGGGTTGCAGTGGTCTTGCATTTAAATATGAGGTGGCTGAAGGTTTTCCTCCGCCTTCCTTTTTAAAGAATCCAAACCAAACACACCCTTTCCATTGCTTCAGCTGGAAGTATTCTGGGGACGGAATACGTCACGATGCAGCAGGGCTGATGTCTTAGGGATGTGGTTAGGCTGCTGTCACTTGAAGGGGTGACAAAGCTTAGGAGGGAGTAAAAAAACAACCCCAAAACCTTAGCAACTTCATATTTAAAGTGCAGACCTCTCCATCTCTGAAAATGGATTTATCTCCTCCCAAAAGTGACCAACACCCACCCACAGTTTTGTAGGGGATGGATGGTTTCACAAAAGGGGGAGATATTCAGCCCAGTTTTACTTTAAAAGGAGAAGGAGAAGGAGGAGAAAATAATTTTCAGTACTAGCTACTGCACACTGTCTGGGCTTTACAATATTAATTTAAAATAAATTTACTTGTTTCTCAGTGCTATGTTTAAAAACGAACTTAAAATCCCTGTGCTGTCTTGTCTAGAGACCATATTGACAAAGGTGCGACCATAACTTTTTATTTCCTCTCTTTGTGTAGTTATGGAACAGAACGGTGCTATTAATGCCTGAGAAGGATACCCTTTTCACAGCATCCTCCTGCACTCAAAAGCTTGCTTAATGATTCCAGAGTAAACTTGATTGTTATCGTCATTCCCAAGCAGGAGCCTTGACACTTCGTCAATACCGCAGCATTTTCGAGACACATAACAGTGCCACCTTCAAGCGTGTTTAATAAACACAAAATTAAACTGACAATTAAAAGACCAGTAATCTAAGCAGCTGTTCATTTCATACAGAGTCTTGTCAAACTATTCTGCTCAGCTGCCAACAACCGCTCTTCCAAAGCAATAGCAGAGCAGGTCTTACGCCAAATGATTTAAAAAGTGACATTATACACTTCTAATGCGATGAAACCTCATTGCACAATTTTTACTACATGCAAATGAACAGCATCTGATTAGGTCCTGAGGCAGCTTCACCTAGATGTTCAGAGGAAGAGCAAAGGAAACTGTGAAACCATATTTCATAAGTGAAGTCTGTCTCCCTTGAGGGACACCTCCATTTGATTTTGGCATTTATTTGTCCTGTGCCGTAAAGGACAAAACTACAATTACACTTCCCTCCTCCCCCCTCCCCCTGCTGTGCAGTGGGCATCATGTCAGAAAAAATTAAATCAAAAGGTAGCATGTTCCCACAAAAAAACACATGCACCCAAACCAAATTTATAGACCCTACTCACAGTTAAAAGTCATATTGAGTTAGAAGACTCCATTTGATGGGGATGTACATATAGCGAATGCATTTTGCAAAAGAGAAGCAAATTACTTACACATAGGTAGCCTTCTCTCTCCCCCCCCCCCTTATTTCTTGGACCTTTTTGCAGCTCCTTTTAAAGAACACACATGCACACATTCAAAAGCACACTTAAGCAGCAAGGCAAAAAAAAAAAAAAGGCTGTAAGGATCGCATTAATTAAAGACACCCCTGGTCATGGCTTTCATGGAGAACTTATTTAGGAACTAAATTGGACCAGTACATCAATGTGCTGTTATGCATCCCAATCAGACTGTCATCTGTATTTAGGATCTATGCTAATCTACAATATATGGCCGCTTAATGGTGCTCCAGCGAAACAATTTGCTGATCATGTAAATGAACTGATTCACCTTTTAGACAGAGAATGTCCTCAAATTAGCAAGACAGCACACAATTTATGAGCCAGAGTCCGATTTTTCCAGTTCATGACTTCCCAACCTCACCGCCAGCAATTTCTTTAACCTCGCCTTATGTTTCTGCAAAGAGTAGAGAAGGAAATTTGTGGGTAATCAACCCATAAAACAGGCATGAAAAATTTCATCTTCGGGACAGAACTGTGGAAGCTTCCACAAACACGAGCCACTTCCAGCCTTTACAGCTTGCTCCCTTTTTTTTACTGTGAAGGAACTAGGAGAAGGGTTTGCATTTTGTGCAGTATCATCGGCCCATGGTATAAAAACAATAGCCCCACAGTCTGACTGACACGCAGTCTGTTCTGTCCAGGCCACCCACCCCATTAGATCGTTCAGGATCTGCTTTAGCTGCAATGCGCTTTCTCAGCTTCCCACCTCGAGGATTCTAAATATGTCTACATTATCCCAGGAGTCTTGTCACACATTGCTTGGGAAATGGGCCAGACTTGTGCTAGTTAAAGAGTGATGGCCGGAAGAAAGATAATCTGGACAGGCTATTAGATTTCTAGATGGGCAAGGTAAAGGTAAAGGGACCCCTGACCCTTAGGTCCAGTCATGACAGACTCTGGGGTTGCGGCGCTCATCTCGCTTTATTGGCCGAGGGAGCTGGCGTACAGCTTCCGGGTCATGTGGCCAGCATGACTAAGCCGCTTCTGGCGAACCAGAGCAGCGCACGGAAACGCCGTTTACCTTCCTGCCGGAGCGGTACCTATTTATCTACTTGCACTTTGATGTGCTTTCGAACTGCTAGGTTGGCAGGAGCAGGGACTGAGCAACGGGAGCTCACCCCGTCATGGGGATTCAAACTGCTGACCTTCTGATTGGCAAGTCCTAGGCTCTGTGGTTTAACCCACAGCGCCACCTGCGTCCCAGATGGGCAAGGCCTGGGTTCAAATTCTGCTAGACGGCCATTGGTCAGCCACTATCTCTCAGCCTGAGAGGTACTATGAAGATACCAATGGATGGCCCATGTGGAAAGGCATGCTATCAATTAGAAGGAGGGGGCATAACAGTGGAGACAATATGAACAGAAAGGGAAATAAAAAACATCAACTGTCTCCACCTCCATCGTTCTGCCCGGACACTGAGGTCCAGCGCTGAGGGCCTTCTGGCGGTTCCCTCGCTGCGAGAAGCCAAGTTACAGGGAACCAGGCAGAGGGCCTTCTCAGTAGTGGCACCCACCCTGTGGAATGCCCTCCCACCATTGTCAAAGAGAAAAATAACTACCAGACTTCTAGAAGACATCTTAAGGCAGCCCTGTTTAGGGAAGCTTTTAATGTTTAATAGGTTATTGTATTTTAGTGTTTTGTTGGAAGCCGCCCAGAGTAGCTGGGGAATTCCAGCCACATGGGCGAGGAATAAATAATAAATAATAAATAATAATAATAATAATAATAATAATTATTATTATTATTATTATGCTACCCCGCTCTGACACTCTAGAGCAGGGATGAGAATCTTCAGCCCTAGGGGCCAAATCGACTCCTCCAGGCCTCTCTTATCTGGCCCTCAAGACTCTCCCTAGGCCATCCACCCTCCTGAGCCTCACCCCTCACCAGTCCTGCTTCATGGCTTTTCTGGGTGTTTTTTTGCCAGGCTGGAACGTGCCATTGAACACTGATTATGCTTCACGCTTGTCTGGATAGAGTAGAGGACAAGGAAGGATATGCGAGTGTGCAGAAGCAAGCCTAGTGCACAAAGGGAAAAGTCAAATTTGTTGCTTGGTCCACTTTTGCCTCTGGGCCCACCCACCACCAAAAGCTGCCTAGAAAGGAATACGGCCCCTGCCTGGAAAAGATCCCTCACCTCTCCTCTACAGCCTCCATATGCCTACCAGCTGTCCAAGGAGTGAGCTATACAGCTGCAAATATAACCATTTTTGTGTTTTAAGTGCATTATAAAAATGTGACACTAGACAGCGCTGATGAGCTAATGGCAAATTCCACATATATTTCAAAACCTTTTTTTAAAAAAGCATTTTTGCAGTTTTTTTAAATATCGGAGAAGATTCAGCCCAACTTGGATTTAAATGCTATACCACCCACATGATGCCACCAAACAAATCCCTGTGGTGATGGCTGTCCACATGGAAGACAGCCAATCATTTTTAAGGCTATTTTGTATCATTTCATGTAAACCTGTTTGCTTGTTTTTTAACCAAGTGGTACATAAAACTTGCTAAATCAATTAAATACATAAATAAATGGTTGAATGCCATCTATCCATTTGGTTTGCCCCAGTTGTGACAAGAGTGTCTCTACTAGTAGCACAATGGCATGTTGCTGGAAAGCAACTGACACAGGTGTGAAGATGCTCTGTTAGCGTGAAGCGCGTGATCAGCCACAGGTAAATATTCCAGCTGCCATGAAGAAAAATTTCAAATATGAGTATAAATTGCTAGTAGCGTATAGTTTATACCATGGGTAGGCAAACGAAGGCCCAGGGGCTGGATCAGGCCCACTCGCCTTCTAAATCCGGCCCGCGGATGGTCTGGAAATCAGCATGTTTTTACATGAGTAGAATGTGTCCTTTCATTTAAAATGCATCTCTGGGTTATTTGTGGGGAATTCGTTCATTTTTCCCCCTTCAAAATACAGTCCAGCCCCCCACAAGGTCTGAGGGACAGTGGACCGGCCCCCTGCTGAAAAAGTTTGCTGGCTCCTGGTCATAGGCGCCGACTCCATGGGGCCTGAGGGGGCCCGAGCCCCCTCAAAAATTCGTTGCCAAAAACCGCGCAGGGGACTCCAGCGCGCGCCTCCCAAAGTGACCGGGAGCTCCTGAGAAGGGGCGGGCAGGTCGGTCAGTCAGAGGAAGACCCCCAGCAGCGGGACTTTAGAAAGGAATGGAGCCGCGGGGGCCGAGGAACGGCGTATTCGTCGCCGGCGAGGGACCGGGGTGAGGGGAGAATGGAGGGGACGGGAGTTCCCGCCGCCGGAGCGGGGCTTTTTTTCTGGGTTCGGCTAAGGTGACGTTGGTAGGAGGGGGTGGCCGCCTCCCGGCGCGAAGCCTGGGGAGGGCAGGCCGGTTCCTGCATGCAAAAGCACCACTGCCATCCTGCCGCCAGTATGGACCCCGGTATGGGCCCCCCCCAATATTTTTTATAAGTCGGCGCCCCTGCTCCTGGTTTATACACATGTGCTTTGCTGAATCAAGGATGTAAAAGCAGGTGTGTGAGCTATGCTGAGGCTGCATTCTTCTTTCAAACCTCCCTCTCTCTCTCTCTCTCTCTCTCTCTCTCTCTCTCTCTCTCTCTCACACACACACACACACACACACACACATTTCTGAATGATATACAACAATCTTCCCCAGTTGTTTTGTGCTGACAGAGGATATAGGAGTTGTAGCCCAAATTATCTGCACGTCCCCAAGTTGGCAAAGGCTGGTCAACAGTGGCCCCCATTATTGGAGCAACTGGATCAATCCAAACTACAATGGTACCTCAAGTTAAGAACTTAATTCGTTCCAGAGGTCCGTTCTTAACCAGAAACTGTTCTTAACCTGCGGTACCACTTTAGCTAATGGGGCCTCCCGCTGCCGCCGCTCCGCCAGAGCACGATTTCTGTTCTCATCAAGAAGCAAAGTTCTTAACCCGAGGTACTATTTCTGGGTTAGCGGAGTCTATAACCTGAAGCGTCTGTATCCTGAAGCATCTGTAACCCAAGGTACCACTGTACTGAACTGAAACATTTTTGCTCGGTTCATAATATTTGATCAGCGCCACAAGGGATGGGGTTGCCCTGACACAGTACATCTTTCTTGATTCTGGCATTCAATTTCTCCTTTCAAACGTCTGAACTCTGAGTGGGGGGGAGGGAGGAACAACCAGAATCAGATACATGCAACAAAAATCCGCACACCTGAATTTTGAACTCGACAAGCAGACGCCGCTTGCCCATAGGGGTTCCATATACTCTGAATGGATGGAAAGGGTTATATGGTCTTCCCCACCCACTTAATCTTCTGTCATATTCAAAACCACAACATTGCCGATAGCTAACATTGCTGATAGCCATTACCTTTTCTTTGTTGTAAGTTACAGTGTGATCTAGCCATCCGAAATAGATCGGGTTCTTTATTTTATTTTATTTTTTGTGGGTTAGGTTTCCTATTCCAGCCCAGTTTCATACAAGGCTATCGAGCAGCCATTAGAAGGTAATGATTTGGGGCGACGATTGGCTTTGATCACGTTCTCACTGCTGAGCTAAGGGTGAAAGGTTTGCCAATCTAACTTAGCTATCTGTGTCCCATTAGACATTATCTGCTCTCTTGAAGTAGAATAATATTCGGTTTTGATATGTATTTCTTCCTCTACCTGCAACCCCCCCCCTCCATGCTTGTATCTGAAGAATTCTTACAGAGCAAGAAAACATAACATACTATAATCTATAATATTTCCCAAGAGTAGATTGTGGTCCTCCCTCGCCTCCGCCTAGCAGACAGCAGTTTGGAATTTTAACACCATCCCCGGGAAAACGCAAACCCATCTATTTTTCAAGCCTTCTGAAACAAAAGAGGGGGGAAATACGTATTTGTACTTTAAAGCATATTGATATTGTAACAATAAATTAAAACCATTTAGGACTTTTAATATACTGGCACTTTAATGTGATAAAACTTTTAGTGATTCCCAGCATGTCTTGTTAAATCTTAAGTTCCTCATTTACATATCTGATGTCTCCCCAGAGACAGGCATGCTTCAAGTTAATTATCCGTGTAGCTGTAAGAACTCTTGTTTCTTTCGTAAGAACTCTCTAAAAAGAAAACTAACAGTTATTAAATATTACTTTGAGTCACCAAAAGTAATCAAAATGCACTACAAGAGGCACTAAACAGACACTTAAATAAAATAAAATATTACCCCTTTTTGGAGACTAAATAAAACATCATCCATTTACAACTCTTGCAATAATCTTCAAAGAAAACAATCAGCAAAAATTAAATAGAAGAAAGCCATCTTTAGGTAATTCCCAAGTGGCATTCATTGAAGTAATTTACATTTACGCAAAGCAGCCACAAAAGCTAGCATTCTGACTGGTAGGGATTTTTTTCACACCTGCATGGTGCTCAGTTTGCCTGCAAAAACAAGGCAGGGATGCTGAACTAAGAAAAAGCACTTAGGCCTCTTTACATTACTGATACATATTTGGCTTAAATCATGGAGATATAGAAACGAAATGAAAAATTCAGTCCATTCTCACAAAAAGAAAGGGCTGCCATATTCTAAAAAAGGATGTACAACTGAAAATGAATACCATATATAAAGCAGTGGAGTTGCAATCACCCAAGTCTTTCATAAGAGCATGCAAATATTAAAGGACAATGTAGCAAGTTTTGCTCTGTTGGAATCAAGAGAATCTTTTAAAAGTGACACACACACCCCAAGAATCCATAAGAATAAATGGCCAGTAATTCAACTGAGTTCACATTTAAAGCTGGATGTTTATTAAGATAAAATAGAATTCAAGATTGGGTGAAAAGGGAGAGAGAGAGAGAGAGAGAGAGAGAGAGAGAGAGAGAGAGAGAAGAGAGAGAAGAGAAAATCAAAACTGACAGAACTGTATGATGGATATTTATTTATAGAGTATTTGTGTATTTCTATTTCATTAGAGAGAGAGAGAGAGAGATGTACAATTAAAAATTATTAAAAAATCAAAATATTAGATCATCAACTAATACATAAAGATATTGTCCTAATTACCTGCATAAGCTTTCATAATTGAGATGAATGGGGTGATTTGGAATGTTTTCTCCCTACTTTCTTTGCCAAACCCTTATTGGGCATTACGAATATAGGCCACCATAAGGCATCCATATATAAAATTTTAAAATATATACAAAAACAGCCATATAAACTATGTAATAATGAGGATTTTCATTGGAGTTTCTTCCTGCTAAATAGTGCGACTCATCACTCTAAGAGATACTATTGACAAAAACTCCCTGCATGGGTCCATGCATGATCTTAGTACCACCCTTGAGTCACATCAGCCCCCCTTGCCAAAGCCTCATGTCACTCTGTTGCAGTAATTTATAGCTCTATGTTTCCCCATATTTCTGTTTCTCTATGTCCATGGGCTTTGGAAGAAGTGAGGCTACCAAAATCGTTGCCTGCAGAGCGATGAAGAGGTCTGGATTTAGTGCTGAAGAGGTC
Organism: Podarcis bocagei; assembly: GCF_964188305.1. Taxonomy (NCBI): domain Eukaryota; kingdom Metazoa; phylum Chordata; class Lepidosauria; order Squamata; family Lacertidae; genus Podarcis; species Podarcis bocagei. Next base: position 57,152,118 of record NC_138135.1, on the reverse strand, counting down.
TGTAAAGCATATTGGAGAACACAAAGAACAACCAGAAAGAAAGGCCGATGCAAAGTTTGACAAAGCAAGAATGCACAGCACTTGGCCAGTTCTTAATTATTTTAAGGTAAGAAATAGCAAAAAGGTAGGTCTTCAGTGCCTCCCTTATAAGGAATTATGGAGGAAAGTGAATCCCTTTTCCTTCCCCCACAAAAAGCCCCTGGATCTACTTGTCTGCAATTTAGTCGGTCTAATGCACTCTAGAGGAGCTCCTGTGCCTGCGAATTTCATCCACTTTGGCTAAAAGGGCCTTAAGTTATTGCCATTTTTAGATTCCCCATTATAGCGAAAGAAGTAAGACAGATCTTAATTTATACAGAGTTGCTCAAAACACAAATCAAAGCAGAAAGAGCACAGAGTGACTCAGAAACACATAGTTTTTTGGGGGTTGTTTTTTAAAAAAGCACAGTGATAGATACAAGACAAATCTGGGCTCTGGCGCTCATTCCTCACAGATGGAAATGGGCAAGTAGCAGTCATCAAGTAAAATAATTATTCTGAGTATTTTACAGCAAAATAAAATCATGCCATCCATTTCACAAGGACTCAATCACAGTTAGGCAAAGCACCCTGTTTGATTAAACTGATTACCTTTCATTTATAATATGCATCCAATAATTATATAACAATAGAGTTGGAATGAAATAACATTGTTTCTTCCTCAAGGGAGACAACAGGTTCATTCCATACAATTTTTAGGGTCATTCAGGAAGCAATTAAATGTTTCTTCAGGGGATCGGGACTTTAAAATGAGAAGAGGGGGGGGGACCGCAGGGAGGATCACTCCCCCCGTCCCACTCCATAATTCTTTCTATATTTTCTCTTTTTCCTATTCTGGTGAAGACAAGCACATCACTACACAATCTGTAAAAATAAGAGGCAAGCAGAACTCATACTCTTGATATTCAGTATAATAAGACAAAGGGGTGTCATTTAAAGACACAAAACATTTTTAAAAGGGGATAACTTTATTCTGTTTCTCAGCACTACTTTGTAATGGATGTTCCTTATCAGACCAAAGCTAATATGTGTTTAAAAATTGGGGGGAGGGAAGGGAATTTCAAAATTTGTATATTTGGTGCTAATTGCACCAAAACATGACGAAATGACACCTACACATGACTGAGCTAAAGCTTAGGCAGAGTCCCTTCATTTCCTTTTTTAAAAAAAATATTTTTAATAGGAATTTCAACATAACATTTTATCAGAAAACATATCCTTAATTTCCCCTCTATTTCCCCCTCCCCACTCCCCAAAATATAACCCACCCACCCCTTCCCACCCCAAGACTTTCCTCAACTCCTTTTTCTGGTTTATCAACATACGTTATTCTCTGCAAATTACAAAATTGTACAGATCCTTAATTTATCTATCTAAATGTTGTCTGTAAAAAGTTTGTGAATGTTTATTCAAACCTTCATTTCCTTTTTGTACAGTATGGCAAATGGAGCTCTGTGTACCATCCAGGCTGTGATACGACCTTGTCTAACCAGTCATTCAGCTGACTCCAGTGCCCAATCTCTGTCCACAAGGTCATAGAAAAAGCCACTCTAGATCTTGCTTCTCAGGCCACTCTAGATCTTGCCAAACAGGCAGAGGTATTGCTGTACAGTAGCACACAAGGGAGAGTCCACTATGTTGCCAAACTCAGCCAAGGATCAAAAACCAATGCAGAAATTAGGAGCAGGGAGCTTCAGCAATGACCGCTCCCCACTTAAAACGGGGGACACCCTTTGCATGGATGCGCGCAGCCCTAGATTTGGAGTGGCCCCATCAGCATAGGCTTGGCTTTGCCTTCCCTCAGGTGGGAAACCTGGAGGTCTCCGCCTACCTCAGTCAGTTGTCCAATCCCACCTGGGGGAAGCGTTGCCAAGGAGACCAGGCCAGGTAGGGGAGGGATTACCTGCACACACAATAGAGGGAGGATCTTACCTGGGAATCCTCACTTGGCTCCAGAGCTTCTCCCACCCTACCCACCCTCAGTTAATGTCTTATTTTGCAGGTTAACTTTTCTTCATAGGTCTTGCAGGTTAACTTTTCTTCACAGGTATGCGGGCGCTGCTACGTTAAGGTCGCTGTTAAAGGGCCGGAAAGGAATTTCCCTGCATTGGCAGGTTTCGCCTTTCCCGTAGCAAAACGTCACAACTTTGGCGGTATCAGGCCTTGGGCGGAATCCTTTAGTCCATCTTCCTCTTTGCGGCGGCGATACCAGGGTTCCCCGTTAAAGGAGTTTCTGAAGGGAGGCTTTGACCGTACGCCGAAAGGTCGTCATTGCTCTCCCCTGCGGCGGCGGCGTAACCGGGGCGGCTATCTCTGCTTGAACATATGTTCTCCAGAGCCCGTCCATCCCCCCCCACACACACTGGATAACCCTGAAGCTCCCTAGGTCCCCGGTTGGGGACTGGGGAGGGAGAACGCCCAATGCCTGAGCCAAGGTCTACCCACATTTGAAATTTAATAAAGCTGTGGCCAATTTAATCCCATAGCACGTTGTCTTGAGTCGTTATTCCACATGACGGGGGGGCCGCTCGGGATCTGGGGACTCCGCCTGTCCACGCAATATACCCCTGCCTGCTTGAAACCATGCCCCTCTTTGTGGCCAACCTAGACTGCCTAGAACTTGAGCTTAGCCTGACACCCCTCCTCTTTCCACTACCAAACATCTGGTCAATGTGATTGCTGCTATTAAAAGAGAGCCCCAAGGGTTGTGTGGGCAACATCAGATTGGACAATATGCATGTCTCAGTGGGCCCTGCCAATGCAAGCATCCCCTGTGCGCTGCCTATTAGTGCCGTTGATGGAAGCAATGTAGTTTTGCTTAAAATACACACACACATATGGGATCTCCTGTGTCCAGCACAAGCACACTACACACTAGAACAAGTTCAGGGCCCCAAGACCAGCTGTTGCTGCTGGTGGGTCTCTACCATTACTAGGTGGCCTGGTGGCAGCCAGCATGGAGCCACCCTCCATGGTCACATAACTCCTCTATTGGTGGCTCCAACTGGATAAGAAAGATCTCTGCTGCTCTTGCCATCTGGCCAGCCAGCCAGCCTTGCCACTCCTTCGCAAGTGAGGAGAAAGGCAGCTCCTGCACACTCTCATGCCCTCCAAGTGGTCCTATCATCTTGTCCCTGCAATCCCGGTTTTATAGAAGCCCTCCTAGTTTCTGATTTGATCCCGGAATGTCCCACTGTTCCTTACGATGTCTCTGTTTTCATCAGAGAAACGTTGGAGGGTACAGAGTTATCCGGCCCCCAAACCGTATGAAGGCAATTCTCTATACAGAAGGTTTTTAATGTTTAATGTTTTGTTACGTTTTTATATATATTGGAAGCCACCCTGGGTGGCTAGGGTAACCCAGTCAGATAGGAAGGGTATATAAATAATAATAATAATAATAATAATAATAATAATAATAATAATAATAATAATAGGACATCCCTATTTTCATCGGATAAATGTTGGAGGGTATGCACTCTTTGCCCTCTTCCCGTCTTGCAGGGCATTCTGTGCTTGGTTGGCCTACTCATCACAGCCTGCTGCTTGCCGAGAAAGAGAGAGAGAGAGAGAGAGAGAGAGAGAGAGAGAGAGAGAGAGAGAGGCCCAGACTCCTGTAGCCACCTCACTTCCTGGTCCTCCAAAACAATACTGATGGTTATTAGACAATTGGAGCCTTATTATTTTCAGGTGCATATGGGGTTCATGCCTAGAGGTGTCTTCTCTAAACTGGGAGCTTAAGTTGTCTACACACACTTCAATTTACTCCACATCCAGTGCAACTGCCACTGCCAGTTTGAGAATCGGTGTAAACACAATGTTAGCCTCAGTTCTCATCTGTCCTGTCGTTTCTTGTTAAAGAACGGTGCTTTGATGCATTTTTCTGCCAACCAACTTCAATACAAATTGAGAAAAAGAATGACCTAGCTGCCGTTTGAGCCAGTAATGTGTACACAGCCTAAGAGCGAAAGGGGGGGGGGGATGTCTATTTTCTTATTTCTGTGTCATTTGTCACCATGGTTTTTAAGTACAGAACAAAAATATAAAGGTAGTACTAATGTACAAAGGGGTCAAAACTTTCCACTTCTCAGAGTGTCACTGTTTTTTCTTCTCCTCCAATTTTCCCCCCAAAGCTCCTTTTCATTATTTAGGCCAGAGAAATAAGCCTTTAATAAGGTAAGGCTTCAGAAGAAAGAAAAAGGGTCAGACTTTCTGCTTGATCTCAACAGTTCTACAGCTGAAGTCCTGCCACCAACAACACCCTGCTATAGGCCCCTATTATTTTAATATTTCTTTTCCCTCCATTTTCCTGCTCAGCGGCAGCATCCAGGGGGATAACAGACAGTGAGGCAATCTGGGCGCACGTTCCAATTTATCGAGAGTTTATAAAGGCCTTTAACGTGTTATAAACCGTCCTAATAAGCAGTGCATTGACCTGTTGGAGGCCACAAAAACCCACAACAATTTAGTACAATGGGGCCTTATTTCTCCACTGAATGACCTACAAACATCAAAAATATCCAGATAATCAGATGTGAATTCAGCTTTTTACATAGAGCTATAATGATCTAGGACTCCATGGAGAAGGGAGCATGCCGTTTTGGGTAAGGCAGGTTTGGATGGTGGAAAGCCTATTCTCGGCAATTATTAACCTTTTGTTGGGCCACAAATGCTGCGTTTTTGACAAAGACGAATGATTCAGTAACCCATCATTCTGCCCTACCACTGGCAATCTTCTGCCAGAAGGCTTGCTTGCCAATTGGATAGAGGGATTGTGAGGGAGGCAAAACCAAGACTCTCGGGGCTTAGCAATAAAAGAAAGACCAAAAGGAATGCTACCTTGCTGTTGAGTTCAATAGGAAAAAATTGTTGCTGATGTCTCTGTATGTGCCTACCAACACATCAAAATCTTCTATTCTCTGGGTGCCCCACTGTCTGGTGTCTCCCAGGGAGAGTCTTCTCGGTGATGGCACCCAATTATGAAATGTTCTCCACAGAGTGGTTCACTAACTGCCTACTTCGTTGTCCTTTTGACTCCAGACAAAGATATTTAGCTCCAATACCACTAAACCTTTTTGACTTAATTGCAGTTCTGCTAATAGTTAGCATCTGGCTCTTAAAATATTGTTTCATGGCTGTTGCAATTTGTTTTTACCTGTATTTTCAATTGCTCTTTGCATTTGGAGTTCATGTAAAGCACTCCTGGAATTTCTGTTGCAGGGTTGTATAGAAGTGGAGGCCAGCCAACCAAAAGAGTCTCTGAGATGTACGTGTTTAGAGGCAGAATCAGCACCCAAAGTAAGGTCCGATCCTAGGGTCCGGCGAACAGCAATCTGTGTGATCAGATGGTCCCGGGGTCACTGAATCCACATGATCTTGGGGTCAAGGGTCAAGACAAGCAGGATGCAGCAAGGTCAGGCCAGGAACTTCAAGTGTTGTTACAAAGCATTTGGCTGCTGCCGGAAGCTCTGCTTAAGAAACTGAAGCCAGCTAGTCCTCATCAGCACCTTCTCCTCTGTGTCCTTGAAGACTGATCAGCTGCAAGTGGAGTCACTCTGCCTTCTCTCCCCTTCAGGCTGCTGCTCAGTAGGCGAAGCTGGCTCCTGGCCCATGACACCAACCAGGTAAATAAGAGGCATTATCAAAGCTCAGGGACACATTCCAGCCAGCCCAAAGCACCCACCAAGAGTGGGTGGAGCAACACCACTGAGAGGGATGGTAGGTCTGTCTGCAGCAGAACAGAATTCCCCAGAAACAAAAGAACAAAGAATGAAAAGCATGAATGCTCATTTTGAATAGTGCGTGAGAGTTTTGTTGAGCCTCCTTTCTCTCTTCTATTTACAGAACCCCAGTTGTTCTTACTGAAGTCCGAGGACCTATTTTGATCCAGGCAGGGAGAAGCTTCACAGTCAGAAGGAAAGCTGCCCACCTCATGCATCGGCAGAAGAGGGCTTGGGCATAAGCCAAGCATTGCCAAGGAAAATAGCAACACACATGGAGTGGGAGGCCAGAGGCCAACCAAACAGAAGAGTCTCTGAAGTGTACTTGTCAGCACCCAAAGTCAGGTCCAGTCCTAGGGTCCAGCAAACAGCAATTTGCGTGATCAGATGATCTGGGGGTCAATGGCAGTTCTTGCATTGCCCATTGTGTACTCTACACTCCCCTACCTTCCATCAATTTAGGATCACACTAGATGTGATGATTGAGGTCCAGCTCCGAGGGTCTTCTAGCAGTTCCCTCACTGCGAGAAGTGAGGTTACAGGGAACCTGGCAGAGGGCCTTCTCGGTAGTGGTGCCCACCCTGTGGAACGCCCTTCCTTCAGATGTCAAGGAAATAAGCAACTATATGACTTTTAGAAGACATCTGAAAGCAGCCCTGTTTAGGGAATTTTTAATGTTTGATCTTTTATTGTGTTTTTAATATCCTGTTGGAAGCTGCCCAGAGTGGCTGGGGAGGCCTGGTCAGATGGGGGGGTATAATAATAATAATAATAATAATAATAATAATAATAATAGTTGATGTTAGAAGAGGCAGCCAATTTCAGGACCACAGTATACTGTGGAAGTGCCTCTGTCTCAATTCCAACTGAATTCACGCACACAGTGCTTGCCTGTTTTTCATAATGGAAGGGAATGTAAGCTCTCTTCCCCTTAGAGCTTTTCTGTTGAGTAAGCGGAATATCAGTTTTGTTAAATAAATAAACAACATTGCAAAAAGAAGGCCTGAAGGAGAGGCATTTCCACTGGGACTCTGTTAGGGGCAAAGGGTTAAAGCCTCCTTTGTCCCGTGTCATGGATCCAAACCAGCTCATCAGTCCCCATGCCAGCCATGTATTTCTTTTTAAAGAAACCAACTATTGTATGCAAGTGTAAACCACATAACAAATGCTATGTCTGCTTTGGCCCTTAGAAGTTAGGAGGTGCAAATACTAAAAAATATACATTTCCGCACACAAAAAAGAAACAGGCTATTAAACTCCTTAGGAGATGCAGTGTGTGAATTGGCAGGATATTTAATTGCATATCTTGATGTGGTCACTCCCTATTGTGAAATGTAATTTCTAAATTCTCTGGAGAAGGAACTGAACCCTGAAGAATGGCAAGCCTAGCATCTCACTGGAGCAGAAGTTTAACAGGTTGTTACAGTATAGGCTAGAGCCTATACCATGGGGGGGGGGGACACAAATAAACCAGTTAACCCCACCAAGGATGGAGGAGGCATAAGTGATTTTGTTTCCCTCTTAATGAGATGCTGCGTAATTCACACTTCTCAAACCAGTAGGCAGACCAAAATACAGATCTTCTTCAAAAGGCACACTTCTTTGAATTTTGCAACGAGTTCTTCAACCAACATGTACCTAAATTTATATATTTAGGGGAAAGTGTATATTTGCTAGTAAAAATGGCATGTATCACATTAAGGAGGTTGATTGCAAAAATATGTACATTGGTCAATCATTCTCCTTTCTCAGCATAGAAAAAGTGCATCGCATACATGGATCAGAACACAACACAGTTAATGAAACATAGTAGGAGGTACTTTAGGATAAAACTGTCCAGACAAAGCTCTTTCCATCCCAACTCCTTTCTTCATAACATTGGAAGATGCCCTCTACAGAATGAGATGAATGGTCCATCTTGCTCAGTATTGTATACAGCAGGGGTGCCAACATTTCGGGGGGAAAGGGGCCGTGGGGATATTTGCAAACCAGAGAAACTGTTGTGGGAACCTCACACACCCCATAACCAAGTGCATACCAACCTTAACCCTACCAGGAGGTGCCAAAAATTGAACCTGAGACCTTCTGGATGGAAATCAGATGCCCGGCCCCTGAACGATGACCCTCTTTTAACACCCCAATCAAACTCTGTCCACCAGCTGCACTTATATAGATAGCTTTTCCACTCTCTAGCAGCTTCTTGGCCAAACTGAAAGGAAAGTCGAGCTCTGGTTAAGTTTCTCCTTCCCACATTTTCTTTGATTGCTTTTCCCTCTTAAATGTTATCATTTTCATTTATGTGTCAGTTTAGCAGCTGAACCGTACACCATTCCAGACTGGTTTAAAACCAAAATAAAACAAAAACAAAAAGGCTATAATGGTTTTATTCCTTCACAAAAAGCATCTGAAAAATGACAAAAATTGGAATAAAACAGAAGCAATGACTTCCCAGAGTTGGGAACCAGAAAATGGGGTCCCTGGTAAAAAAGAAAAGTTGTGGCGAAATTGTGGGCATTGTTACGTAAGGTCAAAAGGAATTGCATTTGGTTTAACTTTCACCCATCAGTGAGGGCCAATTCTTATGTTATCTCTACACAGACCCATGAGCCTTTAAGAAGTGTATAAGAAAGGGGAGGCATAGCTGTCAACTTACAGATTTGAAAATAAGGGACCAGCAGCCTCGAAAATAAGGGATCAGCAGCCAAAATAAAGGATTTTTCAGGGCACAGGTATGTTCAACTTCTGAGCCCCTCCGAGCCAAAGGCAGAAAGCCCAGCCAGCAGCCAAACGAAGCCTCAAGCGGTGGTTCCCACAGTGCAACAACCTGGCAAAGGGGATGCAGCAAGGAAAACCACCGTCACCTCTCCACTGGGAAGCGCTGAGCAAAGGCGAGTCCCCAGGCAATGTGGCCGATTTGATCGGCACAAGGCATGCAAGCTCCACCCCCCAGTCATTCTTAGACTCCTTATTGGGTGAGCAATGCAGGCAAGCAACACAGTTTGAGCCTCCCTCCTCCCTGGCCGGCATGGAGGGAGGGAGAGGAGCTGCTTCCTTTGAAACCCGGGAAATTTAAGGGACATCATCAATAAGGGACAGCAGCGGGACACAGCGCTGGGATAAGGGAGTTTCCCGCCAAATAAGGGACGGTTGACAGCTATGAGGGGAGGGGGGAATAACCATAGATAAGTACTTCTGAAATGTGTGACTGGTTCATCTGAAGTGACAGTCTGGAATAAGTTCTGCCGAAATAAATGAAATATATTTCTGAGTAAAGTTGTTTGGGAATGGGGAACAGGTTCTAATGTGTTCCTGATTATAGGATAACTGAAAGGCAGAACTGCAAGGACTGAAAACTGGGAAGGGTTATGTATAGAGGGATCACACACAAAGACAAATTTGTGAATTTTAAAGTTTGTTTTTGGGTTCACATAGTGCTTTCCCCCCCTAAATAAATGTTTAGGGGTACTCTCATTTTGACTCCAGAAAGTCGCCATTTTATGGTTCAAATTGGGAAAAATAAAGACAGTAAATGGACAAAAGTACAAAGATTCACAAAATGTTTAGGGGTATGCGTACCCCTGCGTACCCCCCAGAAGAAAAGTACTGGCTTGACATATTATTTTGAAAGTTTTTGGGTAGGTTCGCCTTTAAATGTACTCTGACTCCAATTTCTGTCTCCATCCTTAGCTGCTGTGAATGTTCTGCTTCTTTAATGTTAATGACTGGACATTTCAGTTTACTATGTTTAATTGTTAGCTGTTCCGGGAACCCATTGGGGTCAAACAGTGAGGTAAACACACACACAATAGATTTACATCCATGATTCTCATATCCGCCGCAGAAAATAAGCTTTGGACACATCCCGATTTCTCCTTGGGTCCATAGAAAGCGGCGTATTTGTCAAAATGCACTCAGAATGAGAGACAGGCAAAATGGCCGTATGGGGCCCTCAGTGTTCAGATTATGTGTATTTCTCTATTTAAAAAATGAACACCATATAATGATTTGCCATGCAGCTAACGGTACAGATTAAGTTCAGAAGGAAATTCAAGGCTGTCATTGTCAGCATGCTGATTGATGTAAAAGCTTTCAGCCTCTGGGGGAAAGAGTATAGAACTTCCTACTGCTTGCTCCATAAAGCAGCATTTACTACAGACCACCTTCCTGGTCTGTGCTACATAATACATTGCTGGATTACAGGTAATATGGAATTAAAAGGAAAAGAAAGGAATGGATGAAAAAAGCCATGACCCTTTTTTTTTACACAGGTACAATGTCAGAGTCTCTACCTCAGGGTTTCAGAAGCAGAAACAAATTGCCATCTTAAAAAGGTAACTAGCACCTAAGTGCTAAGTGTTCCCCACTTCTGACTAGTAGCTTGATCTGAAAAGTTAACAGTGCACCTTTCAGCGTTTGCCCCCTCTGAGAACTGTGTGAGGCCAGAAGAAGTCATTTGTTATGTTATTTGTTTGATATGAGACACAGAACTATGAGAAATCCAGATAAAAGAAATGGCGGGGAGGTGGACGCAGAACCAGAGAAAATAATGCTCCCTCAGGAATCTAGCCATACTTGCTATGGAAGTTAGAGGCCTTTTATAATTAAGATATATATGTGGAATGGACTCTGGGGCCACTGTGATTGGGGCGAGCTTTGAAAACATTTCTTGTCCAAAAATACAGTGTAAAAAATCCACAGCGTGTTTGCCTGCCAGACAAACATACTGTACAGCGATACTATCATGTGGTAACTTCCAAAGTCACCACACAATGGGAAAATAGAGTTGTTTGAACCAACTTTCTTAGCACTGTGACATCCTTTTGTAAGGGTTTTGTCTAGTGCGGTGTCGATACCTGCCCTCCAACTTCTTCCAAGTTTCCCCCCCCCCAGTGAAAATAAAGCTTCTGGTTTTTCTGCCTCATTTGCTGGGTGCTTTAGAATTTATTTAGATTTATCTATCTCTATCTATCTATCATCTATCTATCTATCTATCTATCTATCTATCTATCTATCTATCTATCTATTATTTCAGTGGACATGGGCCTGCACTTCTCTTATTGTTGCAAGGTGGCTAAGGATGGGGCATGTGTTTTTCTTTCTACCTTCTACCCAAATGCCCGCACTTCCTGATCTGAAGATATCCCATGAGAGGAGTGACTTTATGATGTTCTGTCTCTCGGGCACTGAAGCAGAGGCCACCAAGCACCTGATACCAGTAACTCGTTGATTTTGTTCATAAGAGAAATATTTCCTTTTACCCCTCCCCCCTTTTGAAACTACACTTATAAAGAAAAAAGAAAAAAGACTTCACGCTTTAAAAATGTAACAACGGACAGCTGTAGGGAGTGTGTTAGACAGCCTCCCCGCCTTCCAACACTTTCAGGAAAGCCCAGACAAGGACTTCGCAGGATTTCCAGGAAGTTCATGCTCCTGGGAAGGCTGCAGCATGCAGACCACCAGAGAGATGGTGTATCAAATAAAAGGATACTCTCAAAAATTCTTGGCCACCTTCAAGTAAGGTAAATCCCAGCACACCACCCATGAAAATTTCACTGACATTTTCTCTCCCTTTGGGAGTTTTCTTTTTCTTTTCTCATTAATGAATGCAGAATGGTTTTATGAAAACAGAAGTTTGGGAGCACAAGCCACGCTTTGTCTGAAGCAGGCCTTAACTCCTTGAAACATGGCACACAATCTTGTTTGTGTACACAGTCACAATATAACTATAGCAACTGACTTAAGGACCCACTGCTGATCTATTAGGTATTAATAAATAATTCCAGTTTTTCCTCATTGCTTTCGTATGATTTTTAACGTTCACCAAAGTCTGCCCTGAATCTGATGAGGTGCATCATGTCACCATGAGAAGCCTCCGTTTCAGGGATCTCATTCTGTACTTTTGTACATTCATTTTATACGTTGGATCACACAGGGCATCATAGGTCCTTAACAATCTCATATCCACCGCAGTAATTATGTTTGGAATCATGGTCGTGTTTGCTACAACACATTAAGGGGGCTTTCATCTGACAGTAACCTATAGCCTCAGCAAACAAGGAATGATTTCCCAAGGACATCCTCTGACCACAGTGTTGTGCAAAAGTCGCTGCCTTCATGACTGCTCTCTGATGAGCCTGTGAACTCTGATCTCAAGGTCAAGCATCACTTTCATACACCAGTGCCTCATAGATGGCTCAACCTGAGCTGTAACTGAGATAGCCATGGACTTACAGTAACCAGCTCCTTGGTAGGAAATTGTGTGTATTCCTTCAGCCTCTGTTTGATTTCCCCCCTCCACAAAAATTTGAGTGAACTACTGAGTGAAGTTCTTTGCTGATGGGACATTTATAATGTCTAGGTTTGCAGATAGGCTGTAAAATCATGTCTATGTGCCCATCACTCTTATCCCCCAAAGGTGGAATTTCTTATTACAGAATAAATCTCATTTTCATCAACAAAGTATTGTGGCACCTTAAGACCCACAACTTTTATTATGGCAGAAGCTTTTGCGCATGCATGCAGTGTAATTCTCAGTTGCAGATATAGATATGCAAGCTGAAAGCAGTGAGGTCAGAGGGAAATGAAATGCAAAAAGTCCAGATAGCGACAATTCAATTAGGGCTAGAATGCATGCAAAATAAGTAAGTGACCCATTTCAACTGTAGTAATAGGTGATAAATCATTCAACTTGGCAATGCTGAATTAATTAACATCTAGAGTAGGAAAGGAAACCATTGTCTCTATCAGACCCAAATGAATAGAAATGAACTTCTCAATGAACTGTAATTCAGCTGAATTTTGGGCTGAATTACTCCTTTGTTGGCGTATGGCCACCATAAGATCAGTGGCAGAGTGCCATGGTATATTGAATTGTTCGCCTTATGGCTTACGGATATTGCCATTTATCATGTCAGATTTATGTCCATGTACATTTATGGATTCTTTTGCTTAGGGACTGCCCTGTTTGTCCCATGTAGAATGAAGAAGGCCATTGATTATTGATAAATTGATTTATATTTATTAGACTCATTAGCTTATTGATGATGGCATCTGTTACATTGGAAGACAGGCAAGTGAATGAACAACTGAAGCTGTGGTCATCACCATTGTGTTCTGAAATAGTGTTACCAGAAAACATGTAGGGACAGTTGACATCTGAGCTTGTTGTAGGGCCTGGTTCCTGTGGCTGTATTACGTATATGGCCGGCTGTTGCTGGTGAGCAGTTGTTTTAGGTTTGGGTGCTGTCTGTAAGCAGGAACAGATCTACCAGCCCAGACCTGTGTGAGGGAAGGATCATTGTCCAGGATGAATAGCAGCTCCTTGATGATACGATGAAGAGCTTTTAGCTGAGAGCTGCAGATAGTAAATCAGTATTCTGTCACTTTCATTTTGGGTTCTCTTCCATAGTAGGCTATTCCTGGGTATCAGCCTGGCTTTATTAATCTGTTTTCTTTCACTTCCTGAGATAGGTTTTCAGTGCCAGGTTACCAAATAGGCAGAGAAAGCACTGACCTATGGGCCCCATGCCTTTTAGGCCCCCCGTGACAATGGATCAAAATAATATTGATTTGATCTTGGGGGGAAATTACAAAACCATATTAGGATATAATTTGTGAGGGGACCATCAATATTTCAACTGCTTAGGGGCCTCCACAGGGTTTAATCTGGCCCTGTAAGTATTGCAGTCAGAGAGATGGCTGGTGTAAAATCTCAAGTTGTGAGTCTCTTTCTGACAGCTCAGAATGATTGTGGTTGCATCATAAGGCATTGGTGTAGGCAATGGATTGGGTGGTGTGTTCTGGGTGTTCCTTTTTTGTAATTAGTTTTATACCAGTAAACTGCTGAGAATTAAGTATAATAATTAATAGTAATATAACAATGGATGGTGCCTGCCATCACAATGCTGCTCGTTGCACTATACATGTTGATTCTGTGCATTGCAACCCAAGCCAAACATCTGAAAGGAGCTAGTATGGAGGGGGGAGAGCAAAAGTGCAGGTGGTGGCATTCATTTTTGAGGGTTTCTACATCACGCAGGTAGCCTATACAAGTGGAACAGAGTCCCTCCTTTTGGTATCATCTCTCTAACTAGATGAAAGACACAAAGATTGAGGCGTGCTTGTGAGTCATGTGAAAAGGATTGACCGTATCCTTCCACACAAATGAGGAAAAATGTGAAGCCCCTTTTTTCTTATACAGAACCCGATATAATACAACAGATTCAAGGAAACAAAAAGCAACAGTGGGCTTTAAAGTCAGGGTGGCTTTAATTACTTGGTGTCTTTTATAAACTTGTGGTTTTCATTTCCTTTTGGAAGAGTAAATAAAACTAACCTAATTTCCAACTACGGAAAGCCGGATAATTAAATATCAGCATACCCCATGGGCTGTTAATTCTCATCCCAATGAAAGAGCCATTCATTTCAATGGATTAGCAATGATGAAACGCCACTCTTTTCAGCAATAGGTGAAGTATGTGACTCACCTCTGTTAGGATCCTATGATTTGGTCAAAAAGTGAATAAAAGCTGAACACTACTTCTTCTTCTTCTTCTTCTTCTTCTTCTTCTTCTTCTTCTTCTTTCCTTCTCCTTCTTCTTCTCCTTCTCCTTCCCCTTCCCCTTCTCCTCCTCCTTCTTCACCCACCTTCCTCCAAGGATCTCAAGGTGGTGCAAATGGTTCTCCCCTCTCTATTTTATTATCAAAGCAACCATCTAGGTTAGGTTAAGCTGAGAGATGCCAAACTGGTCCAAAGATAACTATTGAGCTTCATGACTGAGAGGAGATTTGAGCCCTCATCTCCCAGATCTCTAACCACTATAACATAATGACACCTTTGAACCATTCTACCAATGCTTTTTCACCTTTCAAGTTGGTTTAACACCTTGAAGACTCAGTCACATTATGGAAACATATAAAAATTGCACCACATTTATAGCACGACAATATAAACAAAGAACAATGGGTGTGTATGGCAGCCCAATGGCAAGGCATACAATGGGTGCATTCATATTCAAACACTATGTACGAGAACACAGCTTACGTTAATAGCCACTGACTTCTGTTGAACATGAAATATTGAGGTTTCCATTGAGAGAAGACGGATGATCATGAAAGTGTCACAACTTATTAAATGCCACTTCCTTGCCAGCGAGGACTTTCAGACTGCGCAACTCCTTCTCAAAGAATGCCATTTGATGAAAGCCAGCGAGAAGGACTTCAACAGATTTAAAGACACTCCTAGGATGATGCTTCCTGGTATAGTTATCAATAGGAAGCTGACAATAGCATTATTGCTATTTACATATTGGTTCCGTGCTGGCACAAATTTGCATAATGTATTGTGGCTCTGTGCTCTAGGGATTTGCATTGTAACATATTGGTGCTTAATGAACTCTGAAAAAATTGATTTTCCACAGAGTAAATTAAGGAATGCATTATAGCTGTTAAAGCAATCTTAAGGGAAATCTGAGGCTTCCACTGCAGCACCATGCTTAGTAAGTAATAAATTACATGTTATACTTATTTGCCTTAATTCATGCTAATTTTGTCCAATTAATGTATCACAGTAATTCAGAAGCCTGTCACAGGAGAGCTAATTATTTATTGGATTTTTGTGTTCGGCTCCCTAGGAGTCTACTAGCAAACAAACTTACGAGTGTCTTTCCGTTTGGTCCACAGTGACGTTCTTATGTCTTATTATGGGTGGGTGAAGGAGGATTCATTTTGTGGTTTGTCTCCTAAAAGTCAGCTGTTTTTCACCAAACCTAAAATCTATTTACAGCCTCACTGTTCTCTTAGGTTTAGGATGGTGCTTGGGCATGGCCCAAATTGTGATCAGTGTTGTAAAAGAACATGATGGCGAACTGGACTAATGTAAAGACATGGCCATAAATGCATTTGAGTTTCAGATTTGAAGGGGCAGAGAGGTTGACGAAGGGGGTGATGTGTACCTGTAAATATTATAGGAACTAATTCATGAAATAATTCATAAAAAGCAGGTTACTTACTGGAGGTTAGTACTACTTACTATTTACTTACTATTTACAAATAGTCTTCAGTACATCAATTAACTTTGTTGTTGTTGTTTAGTCGTTTAGTCGTGTCCGACTCTTCGTGACCCCATGGACCATTGCACACCAGGCACTCCTGTCTTCCACTGCCTCCCGCAGTTTGGTCAAACTCATGCTGGTAGCTTGGAGAACAGTATCCAACCATCTCGTCCTCTGTCGTCCCCTTCTCCTTGTGCCCTCCATCTTTCCCAACATCAGGGTCTTTTCCAGGGAGTCTTCTCTTCTCATGAGGTGGCCAAAGTATTGGAGCCGCAGCTTCAGGATCTGTCCTTCCAGTGAGCACTCAGGGCTGATTTCCTTCAGAATGGATAGGTTGGATCTTCTTGCAGTCCATGGGACTCTCAAGAGTCTCCTCCAGCACCATAATTCAAAATCAATTAAGTAGGAAGTGGTTATATTGGAAGAATAAGTAATTTCTTCAAGAAAGAGGTGGGAAAACAAACTGGATAACTTTAATAGCTGATAAAGATGCAAAATTTAAAAATGCGAAAGAAAAAAAGCGAATGGAATATTAAAAAGTCTGAGTGTTATTATTATTATGTTATTGTTTTCTAAGAACAGACAACAGATCTCATCTATTTGGATGTTTTCAAAGCATTTGATATGCCAGGGTTTTCCTGCCCCATCTAATGACTTCCTTGAAGTTGCCTACAGATGATCAGAGATCATAGTGCAGGAGATGCCAGACTGAAACTTAGACCTGACTTACAGAATTAAGGGTGTGTGTGTGTTTGTGTGTGTGTGTGTGTGTGTGTGTGTGTGTGTGTGTGTGTTTGTATGTGTATGGGAAAGAAACATGGCTCAGCAGTAGAACTTATTCTTGGTATACAGAAGGTTCAAAGTTCAAGGTTCAATCCTTTGTATCCCTAGTTCAAGAAAGGATCTCAGGTTGTGGGTGATGTGATAGGCTCCTGTATAAGAGTGTGTGTACTGTGTAAGATTCCCCCTCTTTTCGTTTTAATCCACTTTCTTTTCATCACACACAGGTTTTCACATTTTATTAGCTTTAGGAAATTAAAAGCAACACACCACAAACAATTGATATTGGCTTGACGAAAGGAGATTCTTAACTGTGGCAGCATTTTAATTCAAAGCAAAAGGGGGGGAGAGAGAGAAGAGGAAAAGGATGAATTATTTATGAGATTAATTTGTGCAATTCATACCTATAAATAAGATGGCAGCTGCTAAATAATTTGCACCGAGTGATAACATGCAGACATCGGAGCTGAAGCAATAAGAGATTTGCCGGCTGCGAAGTACCTCACTATTTGTTCAAAGTCTGTGCTGCACAAGCGTTTACAGAAAGTTATTGGCTGGAGGAAGAAAACTGCCCAGTGAGAAGATGATGCTCTCTTCCCCACCTAGATAGCAGCATCCTTGTCAGGTGATGGGCACCGTCAACTCTTACTGGAAAAGAAGTGCGGTGTTTTTTTAAATCCATAACGCAAAGTGACGGCACCAGAAGGGTAAACAAATTGTGTGATGCAACTTGACATAATATGATTCAGGTGATCAACAGTGTCACAAATATAAAGAAACTGATTTAACAATGTGGAATAGGCTTCGTGTGTGTGTGTGTGTGTGTGTGTGTGTGTGTGTGTGTATTCACATGCACCATTTTTTTCATTCGTTTGGCAGTGATCTGTGTTTGCCTTGAGCCAAATGAATACTTGAAAGTTCAGCAAATGTCTGTGAGCAATATAGCACTTTATATTTACGATAGCTAGCATAGTCTCATTTAAAAAAGAAACTGTCAAATACTTCATAGTTTTGGGTGCTTAAAAAAAAAATACTTTCCATTTCATGAAATGTTCCTAAAGCTTGGAAAGATTTCTCTCCCTTTTGGCAAATATTTGACTTTTATTTAAGTGATTTTTCTTCCATTGCCTCTTATTATGTCAATGATTCAAAAGGGTGGGGGGAGCTGTTCAGTAAAGCTCTTATAACTATGTATAACTCCTAGTTTAACGAAACAAAAAAAAGACCAGTGGAACCTAAATAAATGCTTGCTTCTCAGATGGGACTAGAGTTAAGTTATTAAAACTAGAGATTCATGTGCGCAATCATCACATTTTCATTTCAACAGAGTGGGGGTAATCAGCTTGCTGGCTGAAATGCACATTTTCAAATCAGCTGCCTCATTTGAACTGAATGGGTTGTTGTCGGCATCCATCTGTCCTTAGAGACAATGGAGTGCGCCTCCAGGGGTAAAGTCAAACTGATGCATTAGCAGCACCAAAGTGACCTTGCAGGGTGCAAGCCTGGGCAGTACGTATGGAGGTCGTGGGACTCCAGGTTCAGTCAGCAAAGTCCATCACGATGTGGGCTGAAGAAGAAGAAGAGTTTGGATTTGATATCCCACTTTATCACTACCATAAGGAGTCTCAAAGCGGTTCACATTCTCCTTTCCCTTCCTCCCCCACAACAAACACTCTGTAAGGTGAGTGAGGTTGAGAGACTTCAAAGAAGTGTGACTAGCCCAAGGTCACCCAGCAGCTGCATGTGGAGGAGCGGAGACACGAATCCGGTTCACCAGATTACAAGACTACTGCTCTTAACTGCTACAACACACTGACTCTCTGCTGAAATTTAAGCCGGCTCTAGTTTATAGCTAGAGATCAGAATGTTAACCAATGTGGGTGGTGCTGTGGTCTAAACCTCTTGGGTTTGCCGATCAGAAGGTCGCCGGTTCGAATCCCCACGACAGAGTGAGCTCCCATTGCCCTAACCCAGCTCCTGTCAACCTAGCACTTCAAAAGCATGCCAGTGCAAGTAGAGAAATAGGTACCACTGTGGAGGGAAGGTAAACAGCGTTTCCGTGCGCTCTGGCTTCCATCACAGTGTTCTGCGGCACCAGAAGCGGTTTAGTCATGCTGACCACATGACCTGGAAAGCTATCTGTGGATAAACGCCGACTCCCTCAGCCTGAAAGCGAGATGAGCGCCACAACCCCATAGTCACCTTTGACTGGACTTAACCGTCCAGGGGTCCTTTACCTTTACTTTTACTTTACCTAACCAATAGGTAGTAACTATTAAACTAAGGAACTTACATTTATTTAGCAATAAAAAGCCTTCTTGAAAAAGGCACTAAGAAAAGACAATAGAGATGGTACCTGTCTGGTGTGTATTGGGACGGAATTCCAAAGGGTAGATAGCTTTGGTACAGCAGGTTTTGATTTGTATAGATTAATTTATCTTTCTAGGAAATAGCAGTGCCAGATTAAAGTCTGTGGAGGCCCTTAGGCAGTCAAAATCTCAGCCCCCTTTGTGTGCATGATCGAGTCCAGGCTTCCTCAATCTCAGCCCTCCAGATGTTTTTGGCCTACAACTCCAATGATCCCTAGCTAGCAGGGCCAGTGGTCAGGGATGATGGGAATTGTAGTCTCAAAACATTTGGAGGGACGAGTTTGAGGAAGCCTGATCTAGTCAGATAACATTGAACTAAGAAAGCTTGATTGTAATTTTATTACAAGATCAAATCAATATTATTTTGATCCGTTGTCACGTTGCCCCTTAAAGGCCCATAGGCCAGTGCCTATTCTGCGTATTTGGTAATCAGCACTGAGGCCCTATCTTCTAGCTGGAATGTTTGGCTTTTTTGAAATCCTGCCTCCCAGTTCAATTGCAGGAAACGAACCTGCCCTTCACTGTTCTTCTTGTTGTATGTAAGAAAGAGATCTTTATTCAAGTAAATAGCATCAGCAGACACAAGACTCAGGAGTCGCAGCTCAGGGGTTCGAGAGTAGCACAAGAAATTTGAACCTGGGTGAAAACAACAAAAGTGACCGAAGAAGTTTCCTGGCTTTACCTGCCCTGCCAAGCTTTTTATGATGAGGCATGGAACCCAATTTCCCTTCACTGTTATGACCAGTGGCGTAGCGTGGGGGGTGCAGGGGGGGCCCGGCCGCACCGGGCACAACATCTGGGCGTTAGGGTTAGGGGGCGCAAATCCACGGGTTAGGGGGCGCAAATCCACGGGTTAGGGGGCGCAAATTACTTGCCTTGCCCCGGGTGCTGACAACCCACGCTACGCCACTGGTTATGACGGAAACCGGTGTGATATATTTTAGAAATAGGATGTGAGCAGCCCCACACAAACACACACACAATGGGAAGAGTGCATGTTAGGAAGAGCACCAAGCAGCAGATCTTGGGAAGCAAAAGAGAAAAGATGCCGCTCTCCATCACAGGGTGGGTGAGGCCAGTTCACCTCTACAGTTCTACAACTCATCAGCGCTACAGAGTACACAGAAAGCTCTCAGTATCCTTTTCCGCAAATCTTGCACGAGCTGACACTCCAAGTCATCAAAGACACTAATCAAGCAGAATGAATTATGGAAGGCTTGCATTGTAAAGTCAACAGAGTACTGCTGTACAGAATAAGAAATAACCTTAAAAACTTAAAACAAGATTTAGAATCCCTGGTTGAATTCAGTGTTTTAAAGTGTCCGTGTTTACTTCCTTGTTAAATTGATATGTTTTCTTCTGCTAGGTCTAGCAGAAAGCCTTAAGCTGACTTTTGTGTCACCTTGCCCGATATAGACATACTGCCGGTATCTTGGGTTGTAGACAGATTGGTTGTTTTTTTTTTAAAAAAAAAAAAGGTCACAGATGTTGGTCAGAATCCAGACAACTCTTTCTGTACATGCCACAAAGGCTTGAGAGGGCAATGTCACACACGGAAGCTACTTGCAGTGGGGCACGGTCTGCAGTGGAAATCTCCCCGTCAAGGGCACATTGAGCAATATGGAATGTATGCTTACAAAAACAGGACTCCAAACCCTAGCACATGCACTGGGCTTATCATGTAGCCTTCTGGATTTAGGGCAATCTTCTACAGTCTCTATTAAATATTGGCATATGCTTGCAAACGTGATCCTATGAGGAAGCATGAATGTGAAGTGCTCCAGGATGCAACTACAGCTGCTCTCGCGTTTGTGGCAGGGGAGGGTAACCACAATTGTAAAAACTGCTAGCAGCTGCATCTTCACAAACAGATACATCTGTTTTGTTTTAAAATAGCCACCTTTTGAGAGTCTTCTTTGTTTTTTGTTTTTTTGCATCCATTCCTGTGGCTTGCCTACAGGTTTTGCAGCCCTCTTTCAATTTAAACTGTCCCAAGATTTTGTTGTGTTGCTACCCAGCTGTGTTGCCTGAGGCCTTGAAAAACCCCATCTCCTCAGTTTCCTATCCGATCTTCCTCCCTTCCTCCCTTTATTTACTTATTTGCTCACTGTGAAATGACTAATAGTCACTCAAAGAAAGAGGTACCAATAGCTGCTAAATAAAATTCTGTTTATTAAGAACTATTCTTAGTGGTTGTTTTCCCCCCTGCTACCTGTACCTCTGGAGGGCCTGGTTTCTTCAGTCCTATAAAGGTGCCCTGAACGTTCTGTCACCCATTCAAGGAAATCATATTGTCTTCACCTCGGAAGGATTAGCCAAAAATAGTTTTGATGCCTTAGGTAAAGGACAAGATGGTACCCACCCACCTGCCCCTCTTCTTTTGTTGCACAAGAACCAGAGGTTAGCTTAGAGCAGGGGTGTCAAACTCAAATTCATCGGGGGCCGCATCAGCAGTTTGGTCACTCTCAAAGGGCCGGTTGAATCTGTAGGACTATGTGTTCACTCTTTATTATCATAAATTATTGTCACTGCATTCAATTATTACTGTTTTTTGTAATAATGTAAGTAATAACTAGCTCTGAAAGCAGAAACATAGTCAGAATAATGGCAAGTAGATTTTCAAATGCGCTCAATATAAAAACAAGTGGAGGTTTCCTGAATGCATGTAAAGTGGAGGTTTCCTGTGTAGAACGGCCGGCGCCGCTAGAGGGCAGACGTTCTCTGGCTTGTAAGCTGCCGCACATGCGCTGAAGAGGCGGCTTTCTTGTGTCAAAAAAAAAAAAGCGAGAATAAAAGGTGAAGGCTGGCGGCCGGCGGCGGCTACACGGGCCACATGACGAGGTCTGGCGGGCCGGATTCGGCCCGCGGGCCTTGTGTTTGACACCCGTGGCTTAGAGGATTCATGGCAGGCCATGTGGCACACATAGCTCTGTCATCTAACATTTCACTGTCTCCCTACCCTCTAACATGTGCTGTCTGAATCTGATGCTTCAGTCGCCTAATACTAGGGCCGGCAGGCTAACATTTCCCAGTATGATCAAACTGTGCCACGTCTATGCTCAGGCATGACACTTCTTTTTTGTCTTGGTTTGACACCTCTTCATCCTGTCCAAAAATTGTTTTCAGTCTGTACACTCTACTTTTCACTTCTTCTTCCTCCAGCCACCTCCATCTCCAAGTCACTGCCACCAATCCCGCCTGCTTTGTGTCTTCTTCATCCAGGAATTATAGGTGGCCCGTCATTTAAGGCCCACATCATCACTCCCATGCAGGGTTAATGGGTGAATCTGTCAGTTTGAGTTTCTCTCTGTTTCTCTTCATTCCAGTATTAAGGGCACTTCACCCATTTCTGTAGCAGCCTGTGATTGTTTATTTTGTTTTTAAGTTCATGTGAAGCTTTATATACATTTTTGTGCTCGTTCTCCAAATATATGCAATTTTGTACACAATTTAGCCATTTCTTTGTAGCATCACAATTTCCCCTAATATAAGGCATTTTTCTAAGTTGTTTTCAGAAGCATACACGTCTTTGTGCATAGTTTCCCCTTAGAAGCACAGTTTTCTACACCGTTTTGGGTTGGAGAACATTACAACTGAAAAATTTGAAGGATTTTGGTTTGCCTACTGGTTCGGGAATTGCCAATTAAAATGTGTATCCATTGTGTGTTTTTAGTTGTATCTGTTTTAATTTATGCTTTGAGACACCTTGGAGACTGGACTGGGAGAAAGGAGGAGTATATATATATATATATATATATATATATATATATATATATATATATGCAGGTTTTGGTGTCTTCGGGTGTCTTCCCGTGTAAGAGTTGGGGTGTCT
Organism: Podarcis bocagei; assembly: GCF_964188305.1. Lineage (NCBI taxonomy): Eukaryota > Metazoa > Chordata > Lepidosauria > Squamata > Lacertidae > Podarcis > Podarcis bocagei. The sequence goes on along the minus strand of NC_138135.1, from coordinate 57,129,326 downwards.
AGGCGACGTTTCGACGAGGTCTCACTCGTCATCTTCAATTCTCTGTTCTAGTAACAAGAAGCCGAAAGCACCAGCTTGAAGATGACGAGTGAGACCTCGTCGAAACGTCGCCTAGACACCCCAACTCTTACACGGGAAGACACCCGAAGACACCAAAACCTGCATTCCTGTACCCGTGAAAATCTACGAAAGCAAATATATATATATATATATATATTGCATTTAAATGTGAACTAAACTTATCACTCCCTGGTTCTTCTCCTGTGGGGAGTGCCTACAACTCAGGAGATATCTGCTGTGTCCAGGTAAGTTCTGGTTGGGGTATTAAAGAAGAAGAAGAAGAGTTTGATATCCCGCTTTATCAATACCCTAAGGAGTCCCAAAGCAGCTAACAATCTCCTTTCCGTTCCTCACCCACAACAAACACTCTGTGAAGTGAGTGAGGCTCTGTGAAGTGAGTGTGACTAGCCCAAGGTCACCCAGCAGCTGCATGTGGAGGAGAGGGGAAGCGAACCCGGTTCACCAGATTACGTGTCCACTGCTCTTAACCACTACACCACGTTGGCTCTGAAGATGGCAGTTAGCCCAGAAATGGTTGTTCATTGTTCCTCTTCTAACTCCCTAATCACTGCCTTCTTTTTTGACACTGACACAGGCCATTTCCGCATCTTGGACATGTTTTTCTTCTTCTTTCTCCTTTATGAAATATATTATGAAATATTCACGGATCCCACCCCAAACTGCAAGTGGGAATCTAGTCCATGAAAGTTTACGCTATAATAAATTTACTAGTCTTTAAAGTGCCTCAAGATGCTTTGTTGCTTTTGATGCAACAGACTAATATAGCTACCCTTCTGGAAGAAAATAATTTTTTTGGGACCACTATAAATTCTGCTTTTCTTTTTCTTTCGCTCTGCACTTGTTATTATTTCAATCATGATGTTTCTTAATCATTATATCACACCTCAGCTATTTTATTTGATTTGATGGAAGTGATGAACACCCCCAGAATTCGTATGATATTCAAAGCAAGTCAGTGGTGTGTGTTTCCCCCCCCCCAAAAAATGCAATGATTTTAAAGGGGGAAATGTCAGAAGTATTTGAAAAGGTAAACATTAACTTTGGAATAATGACTGGAACATTTCTTAATAGGCTTGGCAAGAAGAGTGGAAAATATTCCTCACTCACTTATGTTGTTCTTGTTTTTCTTCTCCTAACAAGGCCTAATTTGTGCAGGGATAAATTAATAGAGCAAAAGTAAGTTGTATGAACTGTAAGCAACATTTTAATACATACGCCAGCAACATGTCCTCATAAACTTCAGCGGGTCACTGGGGAGACAGATCAATATAATGTAGGTTATAGCTAACATCAAAAAGAATAGACATATCACAGGAAAAACTCAATCTATTAAAATTTTAAAGCATTATCCCTAGCATTGTTATTCAAAGCCTTTCTGCACAATTGTGTTCCCTTTTTGATGTGGAAACTTAGGGCTAAATCCAGCAGTCCTTAAACAACAACAAAAGCTACTCTTTCAGAAACTTTTTATGATTCTTGAAAGCACTATGTCATAACTCCACTTGAACACAGATCTAGAGAAATTTAGAGATGGGTCAAATCTGGGACCCATCATCCTTTCCCAAAATTTAGGACACAATTTTTGAACATAACGTCTTCTATTTTTTTCCTTCCTCTTCTGCACCTATTTATTATTTATTTAACAAAATGTATATACCGCTTGATTATAATAAAATCTCTAAGCAAGGAGTTTCAAAGTATAGGTGCCAGCACAGCAAAAACAAACAAAACAAATTCTTATATCTGAAGAAAAGGTATTATGTAGCACACAGGCAATAATACACAGGTAACATTTACAGTTCCACAGATCAAAGTGGTTGAGGAAGCACTAAATGTTTCTCCATACAAAATGAATACATTTAAATAAAAATAAATCCTACAGGTAGTCTATTATTTTGTACATTTCAGCAGTATACCACTCAACACAGTATACAGTAAAGTTAAAAAAGATATAAGAAAACTGTACAGTGTACATCTCTAAAGCAGTGCGCAGTAATGTAACAAACGGAACATCAAATGTTCTGTTCCATTTGGAACCCTTTTCCTTTGTTTTATAGTTATAATGGTTTCGTTTTTTATACTTGTATATTCTACTATTGTAGCCCACCCTGGGACCTTATGGTGAAGGATGGGTAAAAAAAATATCTTACTAATAAAATGAGAAAACTTACTTTAAATGTTTGCTGATATAAATGGGTCTTCACCATAGCAGCGAACCTCTAGGGGCCAAGGCCCCTTTGCCCCCCTCCCATAAAATATTTGAGTGTGCCAGGCACACCCAGAAGTTGATGGGCATTGCCATTCAAATGGTGTACATGTGCCATGTCATATGATCGATTATGCAGGGTGGGGCTTACCTGTCTCCCCCCCCCTCATATTTTATTCAAGTTGGCCCCCCTGGTATTCACCAAGAGCCAGGCATTCTCAGAAACACAACTGCTCCTGCAAATTTACACACACACAGCTTTATTGCGGCCAAAACACACAGTTCTGCCAATTTAGACTATCTGTTTTAACATTGTTGTTGCTTTTTAAAAAATGCAGAGTCAACAAACGTGTCTCACCCTTTGGTTAGATTTGCTCTGGTTACTTTGGTATGCTCTGCTGATTTGAATGTTAGTGCCATAGCAAATTACAAAGGAAAAACACAGATGGAGGGGAAATCATTATTCAAAGTTCCTATAAACTATCAAATAGGTTTTCTCAGATCATTCATTAAGTGGAAGATGATGAATGGGCTGTTGAATTATGGCCCTGTTTAATACCACTTGTATGGTGTTAGCGTTCTGCACAGCAAACACAGGGTGAAGAGAGACATAGTGCGGTATATAAAGAGGGCTTGCAGAGCATTCATTGCAGTCCAAGCTCTTCTTTCTGGCTGAGCTGATGGATGAGCATCCCAAGACATTTGTCTTGTGCTTCCTCCTCTTTCTCTCCTCCTGCGTTGGTTGGGGAAAGTGAACCCAGTGCCCTATGGCAGAGTGTCCGAGATGGCTTCTCAGGCCCCGTGTAGATGCAGCGTGATGCGTAGCTTTCCCCAGATACAGCGGGAGATGGCAGGATTGAGCAGCCATGTGCAACACATCTGAGGGCTTGGCATGGGGAATGGCTATAGCTCAGTGGCAGAGGCTTTGCATATCACACAGAAGTCCCTGAGTTCAATTCTGGTGTCTTCAGGTAAGGTAAAGGTAAAGGTACTCCTGATCGTTAGGTCCAGTCGTGGACGACTCAGGTTGCACACTCATCTCGCTCTATAGACCGGGGGAGCCAGCGTTTGTCCGCAGACAGCTTCCGGGTCATGTGGCCAGCATGAGTAAGCCGCTTCTGGCGAACCAGAGCAGCGCACGGAAATGCCATTTACCTTCCTGCCAGAGCGGTATCTATTTATCTACAGTGGTACCTCAGGTTACATACGCTTCAGATTACAGACTCTGCTAACCCAGAAATAGTACCTCGGGTTAAGAACTTTGCTTCAGGATGAGAACAGAACTTGTGCTCCGGTGGCGTGGCGGCAGCAGGAGGCCCCATTAGCTAAAGTGGTGCTTCAGGTTAAGAACAGTTTCAGGTTAAGAACGGACCTCCAGAATGAATTAAGTACTTAACCCGAGGTACCACTGTACTTGCATTTTGACGCTATTTCGAACTGCTAGGTGGGCAGGAGCAGGGACCGAACAACAGGAGCTCACCCTATTGCGGGGATTCGAACTGCCAACCTTCTGATCAGCAAGCCCTAGACTCTGTGGTTTAGATCACAGCACCACCCACGTGACCAGGTGTCTCCAGATAGGGCTGGGGGAAAAAAATTCCCTGCTAAAAACTGCAATGAACCGCTGGCAGTCACTGTGGACCAGTGTTTCCCAAACTTGGCTTTCCAGCTGTTTTTGGACTACAATTCCCATTATCCCTGACCTCTGGTTCTGCTAGCTAGGGATGGTGGGAGTTGTAGTCCAAAAACAGCTGGAGACCCAAGTTTGAGAAACACTGGTGCAGACAATATGCAGCAAGATAGACAAACTCAGTCTAAGACAGCTACATCTGATGGTTTGGCATATTCTGCATATTAATGCATTTAGGGGAAAGTATTGAAAACGGAATAAATCGCTATGTGAACGTAACCCTGATATGTAGCTGCTCACTATAGCTTAGCCTGACAAACTTACCTGGAAGGAAGTGATTCCAACAAACTCAGTGGAACTTACCTCTTGGTAGACATGTGTAGCATTGCACTGTTATTTATATTTTGCATTTGAATTGCTATTTTAAGATTCATGCAATTGTGCTGGTTGCATTTTATTTTTGTGTCTATGTCTATTTTGTTGCGTGCTACTTTGAGGGTCCCTGCAGAAGATTGGGATACAGGTATAAATAACATGTTGTTGTTGCTGTCTTAATATATGCTTTGATGTATGCTTCAAATATTGTGCTATTTTTGGCCTGAAAACACAGCTTTATCATTGGATCAAACATGGAAATTGGAGAATAAATGCACCTATAAATTTACAGGTGAGTAAATGTAGCAAGGTTGGCACATAGAAGTGATTGCATATATTTGTAAGGTTTTCCTGTAGTGAAATGATTTTTGACATTGTTTAATAAAATTTTATTTACGGCCCAATTCCCTCTCCCTCGAACTCTGTGGTGGGCTAACACTGCAGTAGATGTTCAGATCTGAGCAATGGACTGAATGTTCTATTGAACAAGAAAGCAGACTTCATTGCTAAACAGAACCTAGCAGGACCATTAGACAATACGCATAAACACGAACCCACAGCATTTTGAAACATGGCTCCCAATAGGCACTATTTGGTATAACTGGATATTCTCTCCTCACCCTCCCCAAATACATCCATTGCACACATTTAAGAATCCATCAGACTTCATCAAACCAAACTCACTTTCCACAGCATTTCAGAACAACTTGCATGAAAAATTCAGAGACCTACCGAGAGCCCATTAAAAAAAGGCTTGTTTTACTTGTTGTTTCTTAGCCAACAGCCTTTTCTCATTGTGAATATCTGCTGTACTAAACAGAAGTATTTAAGTTACCCTTCAGCTTATGCCTGATCTTCTACTGCAAAACCTCTCAGGCAGGATGTGTGCAGATTTCATGTCCTTTCACAGTGCAATTCACTTGGAGACAAAAGCAAGAGAATTTGTTTCAGCTGAACTGTTTCATTTTAACAGACACTTTCCAGCTGACTAAAGTTATTTTTGAAATTATGGAAGTCAAAAGGGAATTGGGAATTACAGTGATGCTTTTTTTAGATCATGGAAGGCAGAAAACTCACATACATTTCTTACGTTAACTGCTATTTGATGATCAACATGGTTTAGTCTTCAAAAAGTCAAGTTTGAAAATATTTTAATGTGTTGTCATATTTGCTAAGAACACCTTATTAGACACACCAATTATAGGAATAATCAGACCAGACATCCACTATCATTTGCAGATAAAATAACCCTAAAATATATACTGTGTTGATTCTGGTAGACACCATCAAACTTCTTCCGGAAGTCTGTAGGGGTGAGTGTGTGTGAAGACATTTCCAGAAAGCACAATTTTAATGTAAAAACCGGGGGGAAGGAAGATGTTGAAGAAAATTTAACAGGATATGCCTGTTAATATTCAAATGTTCCACACTTTCCTTAATAAAGTTGCAGGTCAGCTTACTGGGGCAGAAGGACAGACATCGGATCCTCTTTGCCATCCACAGCCTTGGTTGCCATTTACAGTTTCTTTCTCTGGGAAGAATCAGAAACACAGCCATGTACCCTAGCAGTGAGGCTTGCAAATGTGCAGCAGATTTGACTTTGCACGGGTAAAATCTAGGGCCGATTTTGTGCGCAGTGTGCACATTTTGTGAACATTATTTCCCATGTGTCCCAGCATAAGGGGACCAATTTTTAGAGAACCTTTCATCAGCAAAAATGGAGCCAAGTAGTCAGTGCCATATTTTCCCCTGCTTCATTGATAGCCTTCATTCCTGTAGCTAATGAGAAGAAGGGATTGCATAGCTATAGAGAAGAAAGTTTGCTTGGAAAGAAGGACCTCTCTCTCTTTTAATATCAAGCTTGAAAAAGGGGCAGAAGAAACCTATTCCGGGCAGCGATGATTGGCTGGAGTCAGCCAATTATCTCCCTCCTTTCCTTATCTCCAGAGCAATTATGGAAAAGGGGGTTGATGAATCTATAGCAACACACATGGTCTCCAACCGAGCATTGCCATTGTAAGTAATAGGGTAGTCTCACATACAGCCCTGTTCAACTGGGAACTCACAAGTTTAACTTAGTCTGTGGCCCATTTAACTATAATAAGGGATGCTGTTTAGTTTGCTGATTCATATACCAGTTACATAAACTGTGAATCCAGCTCACACAAGATATGGTAAGCCATGAATAATTCACTCTGATTGCTGATGTAACATTACATTTGTCCTCATCCTAAAATGAATGGTTAATAACAGATGATCTCAAAATCACTCAGGAGTTGGGTCTTCTCATACAAAACAACATCTAGAAAATTCTATAAAAAATGAAATAATGGTCAAAATCCTACTGCACAATGGGAAGGTACTCTATGCTTTCTAACCCCTTTCTCACTGTCCAGCTGTTCCCCACCACACAGAAATTTATTGTGGGGTACATGTGAATAGTGTTGTTATACAGTTCAGCCACTATGTGACACCGGACTCAGATGAACTTGTATATGAATGGAGTTAGGAACTTCCTATTCTTCTCTTGTTTGGGAGAGATAATGAAGTTCTTGTGCAGATTCCTGAGTTGCAAGTCCTCTAAGACTTTCATGACAGCCCTTATATCATGACACGGCAGAAGATAGCCCTGGAAGTATACCAAGCTCCATTGTTGGGTGCAAAATCTATAAAAGAGAACTGGATCGGGATAAATTAAAGCATGGTTCTTTTTCAGCCTTTCCTCTTCTAGCCTGACAAAGAAGGCACCTGACACCACACAAAGTTAAGCATATGTCGTATTTTTCATGAGCTCTCTGAAGTGGAAGTCAAAGATGGTTGTGGTCTGTCTTCCTTAGCCACACAAGCTTTCTGCTGGATTGGTTTATACCCACACTGCCCCCATTAAGGTTCACTAGCTGTATACAGCAATCACCGGCACTCTGTGTGACCAAATATAAAAGCATCATCTTGGTTATCGGTTGCTATATGAAAATTGAGGACATCAAGAGCAGAACTAGAAAATTACTCCAAGGCTAAACCTCTTTCCCACCCTGCTGTGCCTCTGTCACAGTCTGGCAGGAAAGAATGGCATATGCAACCATCCTGCAAGCACTGAAGGCAGTGAAGCTTTATTTCAAGAAGGAACAACACAGAGAACTCTGTTTTGGGGATATATTAGTGCGGACATGCAGATTTAAAGAGAGAGAGAGCACAGCTTTACAAAGTTCCAAGAACAACTTGAACAACTGGTTTCATCTCAAATTGTAGTGAAGAACGGAAATGACACAACCTCACTACTTTTACTCAGAATTCAAATGCTGAGCGTGAATAATGCCTCTGTGACCAGGAGTGCTAGTTGGAAAGTAAAAATAAAATAAAATGAAGTGAAGTGACTGGTGGTTGGGACAAAGAAATCTTAATTATCTCTCCGTAGTGTTATCTTACAGCAGGCATAGACAAACTCCTGCCCTCCAGATGTTTGGGACTACAATTCCCATCATTTTTTTAAAATGATATTTATTAGGGGTTTGAAAGTTACAGAAAAAAGAAACAATAGAAAATTACACAAAACAAAACAATACCTTACAATACATCAAAAAATAAAAGGAAAAAACAAAAAACAATACAGTAAAACGACCAAAAAAACAACACCAAAAAACATTTAAGAACACATCCAATATTTCTGTGTCTTTACCTTTCATTTACTTGTTTCATTGACCTCCTCACACCTCCCTTTTTTGTATTCTAGTTCAATTAGCTATTTCAGCAAATCCTTTCCATCTTTCTCAATTTTCGTTCTAAAATTTATCTTAAAACAATCTAACCTTAAATTTTCCACTTTGGTCCATTAACAATCTATTTTTACTTAATTCTTTATAACATTTCTGCTAAAGCCATATAACTTCGTTCTAGCATCCTTCTAACATTCATTAATTTTGCAATATTTCTGTAAATATACTTTGAATTTTTTCCAATCTTCTTCCACCGACTCTTCTCCCTGGTCTCGGATTCTGCCAGTCATTTCCGCCAATTCCATGTAGTCCATCAGCTTCATCTGCCATTCTTCCCGGGTGGGTAGATCTTGTGTCTTCCAATGCTTTGCGATAAGTATTCTTGCTGCTGTTGTTCTGTCCTTCTTTGGCACCAATTGGCCGACCATGCCCAGGAGAAAGGCCTCTGGTTTCTTCAGGAAGGTATATTTGAATACCTTTTTCATTTCATTATAAATCATCTCCCAGAAGTTCTTAATCTTTGGGCATGTCCACCAAAGGTGGAAGAATGTACCTTCAGTCTCATTACATTTCCAGCATTTATTATCGGGCAAATGGTAGATTTTTGCAAGCTTGACTGGTGTTATGTACCACCTGTAAATCATTTTCATTAAATTCTCTTTTAAGGCATTACATGCCGTAAACTTCATACCTGTGGTACAATTCCCATCATCCCTGACCACTGATCCTGTTAGCTAGGGATGATGGGAATTGTAGTCCCAAACATCTGGAGGGCCAGAGTTTTCCTATGCCTGTCTTACAGGAACATGCCTTGTGCAAACAAAAACTTGCTTCTACATAGCAATGTGGAAGGATTCTGTCTGTGAGCCCAAGGTGAACCTGAACACCAAAGTGCAGCTGCATCGAAGTATCTTCCTGGCCTGGCGCTCTTCCCATTTATATGCTAGATGGGCATCACTTCAGGTTATGTAGTAAATATTGTTGCTTCCTGCAGTCAAAACGAAATCCCCAGGAGACAATGTGCCTGGGTTTTACGGGGTACTTTTAATATATATTTGTAACCATCTCCTGCCTCTTTGGTGAAAGGGGCAGGCAGAGTACCCTAAGAGTGCCAATCTGACCTCTTACTGCAGAGGAAGGCTGGGAAGTCCCTTACTCTCATTTTTGGGAGGAACAGGATTCTTCTCATCCCTGGGTGTCCAGTCATGCACACCACTTATCTCCCTGTGCTCCCTTCTCTTCTCCCTGCTCCCTTGCTCATAGTAGTCCCAGTTCTAGTTGCCCACCAGAGGTTGGCACCTAGGCAGCTGATCAAGCAGGCACACAGTTCACCTGTTCACCGTCTTCCCTGCTATAGTGAGACATATTGTGTTTCTATGTAAAATTATACAGTGGTGCCCCGCAAGACGAAATTAATTCGTTCCGCAATTTTTGCCGTCTAACGAATTTTTCGTCTTGCGAAGCACGGTTTAAACGGTTTAACAAAGTCGCAAGAATTTTTCGTCTTGCGAAGCAAGTCCATAGGAAAATTCGTCTTGCGAGGCAAATCGCGAATGAAAAAACCTTTCGTCTAGCGAGTTTTTTGTCTTGCGAGGCATTCGTCTTGCGGGGCACCACTGTAATCATTATTTCAAAATTGGCAAATATACATATAAATTAGCATATGCAGATTTCATCAGTCCATTTTTGGATGTTGCGTTTTTCTCTTCCGCTATTTTGGCAATGCCTAAGTGGTGGCCACCCTAATGCAATATGGCCCCAAAGGATGGCGCAAGGAAACCAAGAGCTCATGGAGATATTCAGTTCCAGCTCTTCCGATAAGTGTTCCACAAAGCAGTGTTCCCTTAACTATAGAACATGGTATTTACATGTTTTACAACTTTAGTTACCATAACAACAGAGGTCCTCTCTCTTGAATTGCTGCACTCAAGATTTTCTTGAGAAGATGCTTAAAACATGTCATACAGAGCAGCACTAAATGAAGTGCAACACAGAAAGCACAGAGAGAGAGTCATAGGCTTTTTAAAAAACAGAAAAATTTCATTAAATACCTCAAAACCTTTTAACCATTTGTATTTCAGGTGCAAATTAATTTGTTTAGAATGTATTTGGTGAGCATGGAAAGAATTTAAATTGGAATAGAAATAGCCTTCGCCTACTATGCTGCTATCCAACTCTTGATAAAATCAAATCTTAATCTTTACTAGAATTTTTAAAATGAAGTTTTGGGATATTTTCCCCAAAAACATCCCTAGCGAAACCAAAATTTAGCAAACATCACTATAGCCCCTCTCTAAGGAGAATGGACTACTACCTTAGAAATATATCTCCATTACTGTTGACTCTGTTTGGAGAAAAGAGATTATTCCAAGCAACTGAAAAGATAATTTCAAGTCCAGATAATTCTCCTCAAGCCACCCCATTGAGTTTCATGTGTATGTAGAAAGACAGAGTGCAAGATACGTCGCAGTTTACTACTCTCAATACTGTTGCACAGCTGAATGTCGCTCATTAAGGGAACGCAGGAGGGCCTGGATTTGCCTACCTTGTTGCAAATCATATACTGTACAGTCTTTTTCAGGGCCATAAAATGGCTCTGTGCACACACATTTACATGCCATGTTTCGCCTACCTACTTCCAGCTATCATCAGCCTCCTTTGGAGTGATTACAGTTTATTGCCTTTAATAATACCAGCATCTGGGAAACTGGTGGCAAGGGGGTGGGGAATATATCGGGCATGCAAACAAATCTAGGTATTTCTTAAAATGGCCATACGCCCCAAAAAAGAAGAAAAAACCCACACTAACGTACCAATTAATATTGTTTTACATCCATCACTGGAAAAATAGCAAGCACAGACATAGGTTTCTCCTCCTAGAACTTGGGTCCCATAATCAAATTGGCAGTATGGCCAAGACAGGTGAAAGAAAACACTTCCTACAGAACAGAAGTAGGAGATCTTATGCCTGGGCGCTGTATACACCCTCTGGGCATAAGAACCTAAGACGAGCCTGCTGCCCAGATTCTAGCTTAGCATCCTGTTTTCACAGTGGTATAACCTGCCACCAGGACCAAAGCAGAAGAGCTTTCCGGCAACTGGTCTTGAGAAGCATTACTGAGCAGAGGCGCCGTCTTCCAAAGAACATGGGGGTGGGGGCTGACGCAATGCCCTGACATCGCTCTGAACCCGGCTCCGTGTTGGGCCGCAACACCGGGTGATGTGTCCCCTCTGAAGAAAGATGGAAGGGGCCCAAAGAGCCAGCACCTATGCTATTGACTCCAACTGTGGATGCAGAACGTAGTCATCAGGAATATACACCATATACTGATTGGATACCTCCCAAGCCACATCCTTCAATGACCCTGCTTTGTGTCCTCTTCAGATGGTTTTGCACTTGGATGGAGGATGGAGAAAAATGTGTGTGTGTGTGTGTGTGTGTGTGTGTGTGTGTGTGTGTGTGTAGAAACGTGTGAATTTTGCATGGCTGAATCTAGCTTACTGTACAAAGGGATCAGTCACAGCTATTGCCCCGCCCACCATTGTCATGAACCTCCTGGAAAGTTGTCCTCAAAGGATCGTGGACCTCATAAAGGCCACCTTACCTCTCCCGTTGTGTACAGGCTTACCATTACTTTAGCTGAGAGTTTCCTGCTACATCTGACATGAGGAAACGTGGTTTAACTGTGGACTTCAAACCATGATATGAAACTAGAATTGGGTCCAGATTTCATATTGCAGATTGGAATCCAGGATCAAATCAGTGTTTCGGATTTTGAACGTTAACAGGAGTCTCTCACTTAAATTAACTCTTGCAGCACCAACTGCTACGTGAGGGAAGGAGGGAGGGGAAGAGCATACTTGCACAATTTTCATCCTCGGCTTAATAAACCATGGTTTATTAAAGGGGATTATTATGCTGATGCATATGCACATTTTCTTTTACATCACACTGAATTGTGGCTTTTTGTAGTCACTTTGCTGTTCTGAAACAAGCATTTTAACCAGTGATGTACCTCATACTGCAATCTTTGGTATGACTACAGGGGATGTTTTAGGAATAGAATACTGCTACAGAATGTTTGTTTTGATGGCACAGAGAAAACAAAGGCACATTTCCTGGATACAGCAAAGAAATTAGGGTTTTTGGCACATCTACGTGCAGTCCCAGAACACTGCTATGCTTTCACACAAACAAGCTTTGAATCACCCTTTGAGCAGAGGACAGTGGCAATCCTAATATTAAACAGTTCTTTTCAGTGCTTAATTCTCAAAAAAATGGGAGCTACCAGGCAGAACACAGCCTTGACATCACACCTTCTGACCTGTAGGTTGTGCCCTATTGGTAGGAGGTGTATGTAGACTGTTTTATGTTTGATGATAGAAATAAACTTGATAGTTTCAGATCTTGGCTCTGGAACTGAAAGCTCATTCTAAGGACAGGTGAACCCTGGTTCAAAAAATAAAGCTCTCATTTTCCCCCCAAGTGGAAGCAGTAGCCTGTCCTATAGATACACCTATTCGGATTTTGTGTTATATATATATATATATATATGCATGTGCATACAAATAAAAACAAATGCAATTAAGCCAACACCTGCCTTTGATTTGGATTTAATTTATTCCCAGATTTAAAACGCAAGTTGTGGGATCTATTTTTTACCTTATTGCTTTGCCTGCCTGCTTTATTGTTTCATTCTGTGGTTTTCTGTTGAGAACTTTTTATACACGGTATTTTCTTCTTAGCCATATTTTATTGAAATGTCAACTAGCACCAGCATCCTCCTTTCCATGGGTTTTTGAAACTTAAGAGATATCTTGGCTCTAACATGATACTTTAATAATGTTGCCAATCCTCTGATAAGTTGTTCACATCTGATATTTAGCCCCAGTACCTAATGCTTGAGAATCCACATTGATTCTCTTCACGTTCTGCTGCTGCTTTCCAAGATCTATGAATATTAAGTTGTGCTTGCCCCAAAGCAAAAGTATACTCACTAAGATATTTGCTGAGATCATGAGTCTCTGTGCCCCATTTTTAAAACAAAGGCATTAATAAGGAAGCAGTGGAAAAATGTAAGGCATTCAAAAATAAGGAAAATGGAAATTCAGTATTTTTTATTATTAAAGGAAGACGGGGGGGGGAGTGATGGTTCAAAGCACCCTATTCTGAGTTGTCCTGAATAATTGAATGCAAAAAAAGAGCAGCATTCATGAGGTTGGCACAGAATTATCTTTGCCTAGAAACACTATTGCATTGGAACAGAAAAGTTAAAACCCCAGCTGTGGAAGCTGGTCAGCTATGTCAAAAGGCTTTGTGATAATTCGATCCTTTGAAATGCTCCGGAACACGTATAGGCCTCTAATATCAATGGGCAATACGCAGCCTTGACATGACAGAATGTTTATCACTCAAGGAGCGCTGTTAAGTTTCAAGGCTTTAGGACATTAAAGGAGGGGAGCAGGGGGACCATCGGCGGGGGTGTGTGAAGGCCACTCCCCAAATTTTCAAGGAGGGAGCCAGGGCCCCTCAATATTCCGCAGTGATGTGTGCACACCATGTGCACAGGCTGCATTATGCACTGACGCCACTCGTGGAAGCCATGCTCACGGCACATCAGCACAGCAAGTGTGATGTCAATGTCGTGCGATGTGGCCCCCTCAATTGCAGGGACAAGCTGGTGTGCCTGGATGAGAGACTGTCAACCCCAGTTGTCGACAGTACATCCATTGCCTTCAAAATGCTTGCATTAGGGCCAAACATTGTGCAGTGCTAAATGTGTGAATGGAGATCGTGTACCCATTAAAACAAACAAAAAAATCTAAATCAGCATGATTGTGTGTGTGCCAGGATTAAGAGAGTGGTGCACAGGATGAGGGTTAACCTATTTCTCCCACACCATAGACCTGATTTAAACCTCCCCCCTGCCCCCCAGATGCTGTTTGGGCTCTGGTGGAAAGCATTCATTCGTCCTAATGGAAACTTCTTCTTCACAGTAACATGGACATGAATTCTGGAGTGACATAATCATGACCATGACAGCAGATCACTGTCTCAAGTGCATTGTGTATTTCAGGTGCACTGCAGCATAAGCCGCAATAAATATAAATGTGCTGTAGTTTGTGACGAGCAAGAAATGCAATTCACTTACCGTATTTATGCGAATCTAATCTGCCATCAAATATAATGCACCCCTCAATTTTCAAAACCTTGTAACCAAAAAAGTACTTGCTTTGTCAGTGGTGTTTTTCAAGCTTGCAATCAAATCTAATGCTCCCTCAAATCTAATGAGCACCCTGATTTTCACAATGTAATTCGGCTCAAAAAGGTGCCCATTACATTTGAGTAAATACTGTACTTAATTTGCATGTTTCAAAATAATACATGGACTGAAACACACTTGATATTCACGTTTCCCTAATGTTTGCAATGCAGTTGTCCAGCTGTGTCTTTCTTGCCCACCTCTCCTTTGTTTTCTGCCCCACTAACAGATCACTCCTGGCAGCCCAAGCAAGGCCAATTCTGTCTTAAAGGTAAAGGTAAAGGGACCCCTGACCGTTAGGCCCAGTTGCAGACAACTCTGGGGTTGCGGCACTCATCTCGCTTTACTGGCCGAGGGAGCCGGCGTACAGCTTCCAGGTCATGTGGCCAGCATGACTAAGCCGAACCAGAGCAGTGCACAGAAATGCCATTTACCTTCCTGCCGGAGCAGTACCTATTTATCTACTTGCACTTTGACGTGCTTTCGAACTGCTAGGTTGGCAGGAGCAGGGACTGAGCAACAGGAGCTCACCCCGTCGCAGGAATTCGAAGCTCCGACCTTCTGATCAGCAAGCCCTAGGCTCTGTGGTTAAGACCACAGCGCCACCTGTGTCCCAGTTCTGTCTTAATTCAATTCAATCAAAGCCTATATCCTCCTGAATTGTCCTGATTTAGTTTGGGGTTGGGGCTTTGCCCCAATCTGGTGCATGGCCCTATTAGTTTCCTGTCAAATTTGGTTAAAATCAGTGCTGTTTTGAAATAATCAGTCTAGCATATTGATTCAAAATCTTAAGAGTTGTCCATATGAATGCAGTTTGGAACTGTTCGTTCTCTATCTTGATTCAAAATGTCATCTGACGATATCCAAACACTAGGTGGCGTTATCTTCAGTGGTGGCACAGTTTGGAACATTTTGGTCTGCCATCTTGATTTGAAATGGCATTCAAACGTAGACAAAAAATGGTTTCTCCATCTCAGGAACCAACACAACAAATTGGGTGATGATATCTGAACAGATGTCTGAACGCATTGAGAACAGACCAGCAAACCACACTCCAAAATACAAAGCAGATAGAAGAAGATACAGTGGTGCCCCGCAAGACGAATGCCTCGCAAGACGAAAAACTCGCTAGACGAAAGGGTTTTCCGTTTTTGCGTTGCTTCGCTAGACGAATTTCCCTATGGGCTTGCTTCGCAAGACGAAAACTTCTTGCGCTTTTTTTTGAAGAGGCGCAGTTGCGACAGACTGTGCTTCGCAAGACGAAAAACATCGCAAGACGAAAAGACTCGCGGAACGAATTCTTTTCGTCTTGCGAGGCACCACTGTACAGAGGAAAGAGTGAGGAAAAAGAAATAGATAGTACATTGGCTTTTATATGCATGGAATGGACAATGTATTTTTACAACTTAAAATGTTGGTACCTGCACCTAGGGGGGGAAATAAAGAAATCACATTATAATTGTAGCAGACTCCCCAGAATAATGCAAAATGGATTTTTATCATTTTCAATGTTATCTATGACAATAAAGCAGGTAACTAAAGCTGGTAAATGAAGCTGTAACATACAGATCATGACACCAAAGGGGTAGCAGGAACACCTAGACTACTCATCATCTTACTTACTGTTAAAATTAGCAATGTTAGCATGATAAGAAAGCAACAGACTAAAACCAATCATAATCATTGATCAAAGTACATGCCACAGAGTGTGCAGGTCAGTAATCACAGTTGAAAGCTGGAACAAAAATACATCTTTACTAGTAAAAACATGATCTCCACAGATTTAGCTGAGTGTCATGCCTAATGAGCACAGCAGCTCATTCCCAGTAGGTGTTTCTCTATGGAATCAGTTGCTGAGATTAAAGGTCCCTGCCTACCCACAGCTGGGATGCGGGTGGCACTGTGGGTTAAACCACAGAGCCTAGGACTTGCTGATCAGAAGGTCGGCGGTTCGAATCCCCGCGACAGGGTGAGCTCCTGTTGCTTGGTCCCAGCTCCTGCCAACCTAGCAGTTCGAAAGCACATCAAAGTGCAAGTAGATAAATAGGTACTGCTCCTGCGGGAAGGTAAACGGCATTTCCGTTCGCTGCTCTGGTTTGCCAGAAGCGGCTTAGTCATGCTGGCCACATGACCCGGAAGCTGTACGCCGGCTCCCTCGGCTAGTAAAGTGAGATGAGCGCCACAACCCCAGAGTCAGCCACGACTGGACCTAATGGTCAGGCGTCCCTTTACCTTTACCCACAGCTGTCTATATCTCCTCATCTCCAGGGCTTTTCCCAAGCAATCAGATACTGTGCCTGCATGCAGCCAATATCTCCTCCGCCCTTTTCATGCCTCTCATGCTTCTGGGAGACAGGGGGAGGGGAGCTTGTCGCAGCAGGGTGTCATGTATTGGCTGGATGCCAGGGAGTGGTGGGAGGCACCAGCTGGGGAACCCCCAAGGGAACTCCCAGGGGAAGAAGGCTCAGAGCCCCCTGGTGGGACAGCAACGAATGGCCAGAAACAGAAGAGGAAGCAAACTGGGAGGTGGTGGTGCTGGAAGCTGAAAAGGTACCAGGGTTTAGTGAGCAGAAAGTGACTGTGGAAGAGGGCAGTCTAGACTCAAAGGCTGGAAAGGAGTGGGACTGAAGAAGCCAGGGAATTTCCCCCTCCTACTGTGACCAGCTCCCCTCCCCCAGGTCACCCAGAACACAAAGAGGAATGAAGAGAGTGGAGCAAAGAGAGACAAAATGAAGGAGCCTCAGCTTGCTGGGGAAGGACCTGGGAGAGGACCACTTTAGAGTAGTGGGAAAGTGGGGACCTTCAGTCCTCTCAACCATCTCATTGGGGGAAGTTTCTGTGATTACTAGGCCTGAGCTGTCTTGGTTTTTTTGAATAGAAACTCAACTTCACTGACACTTGGTGTTTTATTGCTGATCTGCTCCTGACACGGGAGGGGGAAAAGCCCATGACTCTTCATCAGCCTGACTCACCTCTGCCTCTTGGCCTCTCTCCTCCCAACCCTCCTTCTTCAGCCTCTGAGTCCGATTCTTGACCTCTCTGCCATAGACTCTCCCTGCTCACTAAGCACAATTACCTCCTCAGCTTACCTCCAAGAATCTTCTCCCTCTGGCCACTCATTGTCATCCCACCACCAATTCCCAGGCTCTGAGCCTTCTTCCCTTGGTGATTCCCCAGCTGATTTCTTCCACCATTCCTCTGTGTCCAAAAAGTCCATAACAGTAGGAGATACGCCAGCTCTAATTCACAAAGCATACTTGCACAATATTATTCCTCCCTTGTGTTTGTAACTCCATTGCTTATGTGCGTTAAATGGTTCCTATAGCTGCTCTCTAGGAAATAATGCAGTGCTTAATTTTAAGAGAGACCTGTCTGGTTAAGATAATTTAAAAGATGCAGCAGCAGGGCATGATTCATAATTTTTTACTTGATTTTTTAAATACTAAACTAAGTAGAAAAAGTCCTGCTATGTTTGTTGTTGTAAATACACCAATGGAAAACAGCAGCTCATAAAGAACTCCCAGCAGGTGTGCTGTAAGCCATCACAGAAACATCAGCTTAAATTATGAACGCCACTCTTGAAAACATGCATCTCAACATATTGTTAATCTTTGTATTGTTTAACAATTACACCACATTGTTACTGGACCTTAAAAGAGCAGAGGAAAATTTAGCCACAGTAGCCTACAGAAATTGCGCATCATTGCACAGAATAAATGTGGGTTTTTTTAATAGTAAAGCCATATTATTATTATTATTATTATTTGATGTTGTGTGCAAGAAGTGGGCAGGTAAATCTAAAAGGAAAAGGTGCTCTGATGCACTGGAGGAAGAGAGAAGAGTGGTGAGAGCAGGAACTCAAGGCTCGCCACAGTTCATCCTCGTAACGCAAAAACGTCCAGTGGGTCAGAGTGGTAGAACAAGTTCTGAGCTTGCATAGACTGCTCTTACTGAAATCATATAACCATAGAATTGTAGAGTTAAAGGTGTGTTAGAAACTCAGATATATAGGCTAGGTGCTGGATGGCTCTTAAGGGTTGCAGTCGCCAAACAGAACGCCTAGTTGCCATTTTGGGGGCAGACAGCTCAGAAGTTGTATTTTTCCAATGTGACTTTTTGGTTCCTGCAATTCATTTTGATTGTGCAGATAAAATATAATGGATAGAATTCTACAGGATGTGTTGCTAGTGCATGAAAACAGTCAAGATCCGGGGATCTCCAGGCATGCACCTTCAGATGGTGGAGACGCCAAGCACCATCCTGGTGCCTGGGCATCTTCACTTGGTTGCAAGTGGCTGATAGCCAGGTACAAAATGCGCCTGGCAAATTTCAAATGCTGGTTGGTAGGGACCCTGAGGGTCATCTAGTCCAATCCTGTGCAATGCAAGAATCCTTAGCATTACACTTGCCATCATAAAAAGGTAGGGACATTATGGCTGCAACCCTATCAAAAATTTACCCCAGAACAGCCCCACTGAACTCAACCGGACTTCTGTATCAGATCACACTGTTCAGAAATTGTCACAAAAAATGTTTTTATACTTTGTTGCCGAAATGTGAGATAAACACCAATAAGAATAAGAGAGATCCCACCACCACCGACATCTCTGCTTTGCCACAGCTGTATCAGAACAAAACGAACTGCTGATGTTTTAGGGTCACTTCAGGAACAGATGGGGTAGGGGGGAAAAGAGATAAAAGAACTTCAAAAATAATAATGGGTTTTATTTTGCAGTATCAAAGAAAAGAAGATATAAAAGAGTGGAGGAAGTGCATTAATTATTGTCCCCAGAGTAGATATATTAATTATCAAGAAAGACTCAGCTAAAACGCGAAAGACAAAGCTGATAGGGTAACAGCAGACAAAACATGTCAAATGATTAAAAAAAAAATAGACAGATTAGATTAGGCTGGTACAGTCTTTTTCACTGACACACAGTCTTCTAGCAAAGCAAGTGAACATGTTCCTAGACAAGCAAGTGAGCGTATTACACAAGGACCTAAGCAAACTACAAAACGATCAAAGGCTGCTTCAATATCATAATGTATAACTATAATGGGGAAGTAGACAAGATGATAAAAAGAAGCAGATGGCTTTGAAATGCAAGTCAGGGAAGGGGGAAATGACAGGCTCGTCGAATTTTCAAATAAGGACTTGAGATAATAGTGCTTCTTTTCACAAGAGCAACTTAGAAAGCAAACATGAAATTGTGAGGGGTTTTTTTGGTGGTTGTGGGTTTGTTTGTTTTTTACCTTTTTGAGAAACCAAGCTACAAGGAGACTTTACAGAAAACCCAGACTGTTTTGTGAAGACAGGTACAGTAGAACAGAGACAAGCTAGCATTAAATGGAGCGCAAGAGGAAGTTGGGCTGTTAAAGGAACTGGGGTAAGATGGCTTTTTCTAGAAACGAGGGAGAAAAGGCAGGTGATGTTGATCTGAGCTGTGGGACAGCCAATGCTGTACTAAATTCTGAGGCTTACTCAGAAAGCAAAATATAGAGCACCTCCAGATGTGTCTGGAATACAACTCCCATTATCCCTAACCAGTGGACATGCCTGCTTGGGGCTGTGGAGAGTTGCAGCCCAACATCTGGAGGACAACAACTTCCTCACTCCTGAAGTAAAAACTATTGATAATACGGTGACGGCAACAGGAAAAGTGAGTCTTCCTTAACTTGGTGCTTGTTAGCCTGCAATTCTCAACATCCTTGAATTGGCCACACTGCCTAGAACAGATGGGACCTAAGTTCCAAACATCTGGAGGGCACCAAGTTGGGGAAGACTGAGATAAGCATCTTGGGGAAGGTTCTTTTTCAAATTTGCAAGTAAATTAAGCCTGGTGTTTGAGGCATGTTCAGTTCCTGAGAAAATCCTTACAAGAGTACTTAAATGTAATGAAGGCTGTAATCCTATGCATACTTACTACGGAGTAAATCCCATTGAACTCAGTGGGACTTAGTTTCTGAGTAAGTAGGGTACTTTCAGTTGTGTTTCAGGTATGAAACATCAATGCAAAGTTTATGTTTTCTAAAGCAGCTTTTCAATTTCATGGCTATTCAACTGCCCACAGTGTATGGCCCAAGGATGTTGACCTGACCGGGTTACATATTTATTTTCATTTCTCCTTGTCAATAAGTTCCATAAATCTTCATAGCCACTTCAATGAGTACAAACTTTGCACACTGTAATTAGTGATAAAACATAGTGATTGGGCTATTAATTGGGGCCAGTTGTACCAAAAATAGAAGGGACACGGGTGGCGCTGTGGGTTAAACCACAGAGCCTAGGACTTGCCAATCAGAAGGTCGACAGTTCGAATCCCCGCGACGGGGTGAGCGCCCATTGCTCGGTCCCTGCTCCTGCCAACCTAGCAGTTTGAAAGCACGTCAAAGTGCAAGTAGTTAAATAGGTACCACTCCAGCGGGAAGGTAAATGGCGTTTCCGTGCGCTGCTCTGGTTCGCTAGAAGCGGCTTAGTCATGCTGGCCACATGACCCGGAAGTTGTACGCCAGCTCCCTCGTCCAATAAAGCGAGATGAATGCCGCAACCCCAGCGTCAGTCACGACTGGACCTAATGGTCAGGGGTCCCTTTACCTTTACCTTATACCAAAATATATCTTGCCAGTTCTTAAAATTACAGTGGCTACCAGCTCGTTTCCAGGTCCAACTCAGAGTACCAAATGAATAAATGACACCACCAGCATCTGAAACTGGACAGTTGCGACCAGGGAGAGGATATTTTTCAGGTATGCCTAAAAAGCTCACCTGGTGCCTGCTGTTCTGATGTCCGGCTGCCAGTAGCTGCTAGCCACTGCCCCGTGTGGTAAGCCACTTAACTGCAACCTCTCAAGAAAGAAGCTTCTGGATATGGCCAAGCTCCACCTACCTAGGCTGTCCATTGGCTCCTCCTAAACAGCTGCTGTTTGCTCTTCAGTCCTGACTCCTGCCTTCAATGATGACCTAAGCAGTAAATGTCTGGTTTTGGAAGGTAGTTGGAAAGAGATGGAAATAATGAATGGCTCATTGATGGGCTATTGAAGAACCTCATACATTCAGTAAAATCTGGACAAGTAGTATATATAGAAGTGTTTTTGTTTGGAGAGGGGTACGAGGGGATCAAAGAAGTTATCTTCATTATAACTGGAGGGTTTTGTCCATTTTGCTGCTGGCGGGGCTTCTTTCTGCACAGCTAGGCAGGATAACTTTTTCTTCTATTTTTAGAGCAGGGGTAAGAAAATATGAGAGCCTAGGGAAGACTGCATGGCTCTGAACATTAGAAAGATCAGAGGCAGGCCCAGCAGCAGAACTAGAAAAACCTGTTCACAGCATGAACTACCGTGCCAGAAATTCCCTGAAAACTTAAACAGCAAACCCCTATTGTCATTTTCAAAACAAGAAGCCTAAAAACAGTGACAAAGGGAACCCAAGATCATGTGGACCTGTGAACCACTGGTATAAAATTTCAGAAATATTTATGAAGATGTTTTGACATCAGACAACAAAAAATAATAGATTTCAAGTCCAATCAAGGGAATAATTCTGTCCTTGAATCATGATTTTGTATAATACACCATCTCCATATATGATGAACCAAGCTGCTAAATATGCAGAAGCAATCTGCCACTGTATAAGGAGGTCATTGATTATAAGAAAGCATTTGATTTAAATACAGAGAATTATTCCAATGACTCAAAGTGTATGTCACCGAACAGCCCCTAAAATAAACACGAAATGAGGCTCTTCCATGCATTACAAGTAAAGGGAAAAATTACTAGGATGCAAAATACAAGAGGCTAAGTAAGTGTGTGTGTCTGTGCGCACACATGTATTCCTTAATTTAACACATTTCAAAGTAAAATAGGAAACACCATATCTATCTGAAGGTCAGATCTATTTTTCCAAGACAGCAACATAAGGATACTGAAAATAAAATATATCTGTGTGCGTTTATATATTTTATATATACATATATATACATACTATCCATTCTATTTTCAGTATCTTTATGTATTGTATTAGGGAAATAGATCCGGCCTTCAGGTAGATAATATACCGTACTTCTTATTTAAACAGGCGTTATGTGTATAATATATATAAATACACAAAATGAACCTAGCAGTATACACCTGAAAATTGGCAGGATCCAGACCTTTTCCTCCACATCTACAGCAAACACATGGAGGATCATATGAGCCAACTCCTAGGGGCTGAGGGGGCTTGGCCCTCCCATTAAAATATTTGAGCCCCCCCCAAAAAAAAAATTTGATGGGCACTGCCATTCAAATGGTGTGTGTGCACTGTGTCATGTGGTTATGTGGGGCAGGGCTTACCTGCCCCCCAAATTTTATTCAAGTTGGCACCCCTTGTGGAGGATGGAGCAGAATTCAAGTCATTCACCCTGCACGTGACATCATTATGTTAACTGGCCACACCCTCTGGGAGCTACCCATTCTGCATTAGTGTGCAGGAGTCCTATGTGCCTGCAGATGGATGCATGAGTTCCTGCTCAGGAAGAGGTGCCCCATGTGTTTAGGAGCCCTTCTCACTAATGCCAAATGCAAGGCTGCCTCCATACAACCGCTGTACACAAAGAGGACAACTCCAGGCTGAGACTCAATTAGAGGCAGTTCACAGATACAGCGGTGCCAAGTTCTCTTCGGGTTATATTCTCCAGGGTTGAGCATGGCCACAACAACCACCTCAATTAATTAATCTAGTTAGTTCATCGCTTCCTACAAAGGAAAGTCACAAAGCGACTTACAACTCGCCACAAATACATAATTTTAAAACAATATCAACACACTGAAATTCAGACACAATAGAGATTGCTCTTTGAGAATCACAGTGTGCGCATAAACATCCAGGGGAGATTATAGTCATTCCCTCCATATCAAGCTGTGTACAGACAATAGCCCAGATGAGTTACTTTTGGCTGAGAAGTGCATATGGTTCACGCTGTATTGTTTCCTTTGCAATTTGCCTGCTGGCCCCTATCCAGCATTTTCAAAGACTTCTCAAGGAGAAGATAATGCAAGCTTTGAGACTGTCTGCATGCTCACTTTGAGCGCCTCTGGACGCATCAGCTCTTCTTCCACCTTCCAACTTCTTAATGTGGAATGGGAATGTGCTGGAAACCTACAGGGCCAACTCTGTTATTTATGTGTTAATTCAACTTGATGCCCTAGTTTTGCAATGCTCTTGAACAGGGTAGAATGCATTTGGAGTAGTTGATTTAACTTGTCAGGTTGAATGGTATGTAACATGTGTATCAGTTCTAATTCAGTTGTTGCAAAGTAGGGTGACTTATTGTGACTTTGTCTATAAGGTTATTCAACTAAGCATTGCTGAATGAAACATGAATGTGAACTTGCAGAGTGCCCTAGGTATTTATTTTAAGTGTTTCTGAGTTTCTGATGCTTGTACCAGTAAGAGGCTTTGCAGTCAACAACCATCTTTCAATTCCAAACCCTCTAAACAAGACAGCA
The DNA here is from genome assembly GCF_964188305.1 of Podarcis bocagei. Classification (NCBI taxonomy): domain Eukaryota; kingdom Metazoa; phylum Chordata; class Lepidosauria; order Squamata; family Lacertidae; genus Podarcis; species Podarcis bocagei. The sequence continues at coordinate 57,105,572 of NC_138135.1, read as the reverse complement.
CTTCTCTCTACAAAGGATTCCTATGTCCTACCTGTGAAGGAATACTTGACATCTACAGGGGGTATCATGTTTGTGACACACACACATGCACACACACGTTTGCTTTTTTGCTTATTTATTAAATTTATACCCTGCTTTTCCATGGGAATATGCCCAAAGCAGCTAACTGCAAAAAAAAAAAAGAATACAGAGAGACAATGGTGTATCTAAATATAAAAGCGAAGCTGATAAAAAGCTGTCAATAAAACAGCATCCTATTAAAACCAACTTAAAATAGGCAGCAAATATTGTACTTACTGTATGTTGCCTATGTTATGGAGTGACAATGACAACTACTACAAATAACCATAATAACAATACAGATCAAGCTGGACACGACAAGCACCTAGTTTAAATTAGGACAGGGGACAAATTTGCTTTGGTTTGCATTTTGAATACAAACCTACATAATTCACACTTCCTGAAACAATAAATCAAAATGCAGCAGTCCTTTGAAATGCACATTTTCTGAAATTTTCTCCAACCGAAAAATGTACATATTGGGAGAAAGTCCATATATTGGTAAAACTATTTATAAAATAAATGTACGCAGTTGGAGGAAACTGCTTGCAAAAACCACATGCAAAAATGTGTATATCGGAAGAAAAGGGTACTAAAATGCTAATGAATTTTCACGAGGGCTCCTTTTTAAAAATTCACAAACTGCAGCAGGAATGGGGTGAATTGGTGAATGGAAGAATGAGAATCTGAGAGAATAGAGCGATTTGTCTATCCCTAGTTTAAATAAAAAGGTATTTATCTGCTGGTAAAAAATGTCATCGGAGAGAGAGTTATATGGGCCTCCCTTGGAAGCGAGTTCGAGTTGAGGAGCAGTCACCGAGAAAGCCCTTTTACAAAAGCCTGGATAAATTCCATGACACTATTTACATTTTTCTTTTCTTTTATCTGTGCCATTTATAAGAGAAGGGTGAAGGAAATGGCAGAAAAAGACAAACTGTGATCAAATTGTGCCCATGATAGTGTTATTTTCATGTTGTAGAAGTTATAACACCATTAGTGATAGCTCAGAAGGTCATTATGTACTTCTGGTGGAAATTCAAAAGCACAGACATATAATGTACATTTCATATAAATGAAGTAAAAAAGAGAATTGTATTATGTTTAGACCCACTTTTATATATCCATAAAAACAACACAAATGCAAGCATGTGTTAAGATTCATGGCGCTACCACTAGGCAGGGTGTGTTTACCTCAGGAGGCAATTTTGAAGGGAGAAACATTATACACTGTTATCTCCTTACCTGTGATCTGAAATGGTATAGTCCTAATTCAGGACATTGTCACCTTGTCCCAGTTCGAACTATCGTATGTGTGGCAAAGCCAAAACGTGAAACTAGGAGATAGGAACGTTGTGCCAAGAGCTTCCAAGATGCTAATTTCTTTTCAAGTTGCGTGAACAAAGCCACAATAGTTCCAGAGGCTGAAATCCCAAAGTTCCTTTATTATGTCAAACCGGAGCTTGTCTTGTAAACTTTCAATAAGCCCCTGTGGGATATTTGAACTTTAATGTTTTATTGCTATACGAGTGGACTATTTATCTTAACAAGCAGTACATTGCTGTTTAACCCCCTCCCCACTTTTTAATAACTTCTCATATTAAGCAAATTCACTTTTTATCTATGATGTTTATTTTTCTAGGAAGTTCATCTATTTAAAAGTATTTTCTCAGGGAGTTCAATTTAGCTTTGCCTTTCGAATTAACACTGAACGTATTTTACCTTTTGCAGGAGAAATTAACTATTATTCAAACAATTAGGCCCGAGCAGATTCTTCACCCCATCACTTTGAAGACATTCCCCCTTTTTTACTTGTTATCCTAGACCACTACTTTACACAATATTCTCATCTCCTCTGCTCCCGGGCTATTCTACATCTACCTGTATAACTTCATTCTTTCATATATAATTTTAAAGTAGTCTAGAACAGTCCCATTAATCGTAGCAGGCCTGCTTAAGGTAAGATAGCAGTCAAGTGTGACCAAAACAACTACCATGAACCTTAGAAATGTGGTGTTACCTGCATCAATAAATAGGTGGGTGCCCACTAAATATTGTCTGGCTAATTAGGAATGGGTGGACTGAAAGCCTGTTGAATGGGGAGACACACAATAATATGTTTGGTTGTGCCAAGGAGGATTTTAAACCTTATTGAGGAATTAGTTTGTGATCAGGACCTGGCCTATACAAGCAGAGGAATGGGGGTGGGTGGGTTTAGAATTCTAAGATATTTGGTGTGCCCACCACTGTTTTTCAATATTCCCCTACATTTTTTAAAAAAATCAAGTTTGGTGGAATTTTCAAGGTTGGTGGACCCCCTGTTTTTCAAAAGCCAAGCCATGGACCCCTTACTTTTGAAAATTTTGATAACTCTATGGTAGTTTTTGTTATGTGAATGGTGCCACAAACTCCCTGGGTGGATTACATGGACCCCACCACCAACTGGGAATCACTGCTCTAAGGGATGCCACTGGGAGGGATGAAAGGAAACAAATTTTACAACAGATACATGTAACACTTCTGTATATGCCTAATTTTCTTTATACTTCTGGACATTTGCAAAAACGGTGGTTTTTTTAGAAGCACAAATATTCAATCTCATAGTGTATTCCCCTTTTGTGGGTGGTCAAAAGAATGTGTCACCCAAAATACCTAGACTATCAGGCTATTTCCTTGATATATATAAGGTGTGTCTGTGTAGACAGTCTGAATTTGTAGAATTGGGAATTTTGTACTTAATAGGTCCTATACTTACAAAACTAGTAATTCTCAGTTGTCGGGGGATGTCACCAGCTTCTCATAAATTAAACAGTCGTTTTGTATTTGCCTTCAGTTCTATAGGCTTCAAAACAGTGTTGTTATGGCATTTTTCATAGTCAAACACCGTAGGATGGCCTGAAAGGAGACTAAAGAAATGACAATGCGATGTTAAACAAAGCACCCACCCACACAAAATCAAAGACCTCCACCAAGTCTTGCATATGCAAGACACAAAGTCATTTTGATGCATTATGAATCACCTGTTAGAAATAAATAAATAAGTGAAGACAAATCCGGCTTTTTGGTAAATATTTATAGAGCCAAACAATAGAAGGATGTGTAACAATCAAATTCCTGGTGAAAATGTGTGCAAGTGGGTTTATTTTAAAAGGAAAATTCCTACTCCCAGTGTCACACCCAATTAAATTCTCCGGGTAATGACCCCATTTGCATAGAGAACAGAACCCACAAGTGGGAATTTTAATGGGCACACCACCTGAGTACATTAATTGAGAGTGACACTACTTGAACTAGTTTTGTGCTTACCCCACTGAAAATTCTACTCATATTATTTTTAATGTCAAGCTACAAGTCAAATTTCAAGATGATGGACTTGTTCTTTTTTAAGCATTGAATTTGAATAAAAGAATGTTTTAATTCTATTATGCATTTCACAGCTTTGCTTTAAGTAATCGGTACTTCTGATTCTCACCACTGCTTCATTCTTTTGCTAGTGATTGGAATTTAATTTTCTTCATTAATTTGTGAATAATTACATACAAAATAATGCCTTTCAGCAGCTAAATTGCTTTTGGATTGCTCCTTAATATATTTTTAGCAAGAAAGTGCATTACAGTTAAACTGGCATAATAGTTTACCAAAATGTAATTGTGTAAATATAGTTAATTAATATTTCTTTTGTAAGAAAACCGAATATAAATACTCAACTATAGGTGTGCCTCCTTTCACTTATACTCAAGCCCAGTGAAGACAGTCACCCTCAACCAAACCAGAGATCTCACTTACCAACTATTTGATTTCTTCTGCTACAGACAGCGCTCATGACCTTGAAGGTTATTGTAGATTATGAGCCATCACTTGAAACCTATTATGTAATCAAGGAGTCTTGCTTTCACATCACAGAACAGACATATTGAGAGTTATATTTTATAGGTACACTGGCAAAACCATATTGTTTAATCATAATTCACTTTACATTAAAAAGAGCAATCCTCAAAATGCAGCGCCAATATAATCCTGAAGAAAATTAATGGGCTGTGTGCTAGTGGAGCAGTTTAAGGATTGGAGCTTCATTTTGCCAGTTTCTTCCTAATACACTTCGATGGATGTAACAGACTACATGATTTCCCAACATTAAGAAAAATGTACTGATCTTCCTCTAGGAACAAGATTGTCAACTTACGAGGTTGTATATGGCTTGGCTCAAACTGAAATTTTCTAGCTCCCATCGATTGGAGATTAGTGAAAGTTTATGTCTGGAAAGGACACACAAATTATATGTTCATTTATCAGTCATTTTGTGCAAACGTTAAGCAGTCTAGTTACATATTGTGAATATAATTATATGTTTTATGCTGCAAGTCTATCTTCACTTACTTGGGAATAAGCCCCACTGAACTCAATGGGACTTAGTTCAGAGTAGACATGTATAGCATTGCATTGCTAACATTCCTAAATGTCACCTCTTTAGAAGATGGGTCTTTAATGTGGGCCATTTACTCCAACTAACTTCAACCAAGATAACTGAAAGATGAGAATTCATTCATGAATTGTTGTAATCACTTTCGAAGTGTTTCGTTTCATGCATTCTGACAACCAGATGATAAACTGGGGTTGCAGTTCAGTGGCTTGACCAGGGCTACATTGATAAATATTGAAGAAACATGGTATATACATGACCAGCTAAGACCAGTATAAAGGGCATAGTTCTCTTTATGAAATGCTCCGGAAGACCAGAATGGATATCCAGCCACAATGTCTACCTGGCACTCCTATGGTCAAACTTCAGATATACCTTCTGGGTGGTAACTTGAGGAGTGATCATCCGTATTAGCCACCTAAAACAGCCCTAACCAGGCATCCTTCTAATATTTGATTATTTGATTTGATTATTTAATTTGTATACCACTTAATACATTAAACATATCTCTAAGCGGTGTACAAAAAACTGAAGCAACGGACAACTTAAACTACTGCAAAATACCCAGCTTTGAGAGTGTCCTGCTATCCTATGTGTTCCCTGAGATATAATCTATGGAATCTTCCAGTGCTTTACTTATGGCAAACTAATGATACATTAATGGATCCCCAAACTTCTTCTTGACTACTTCTAACATGGCAGAGTTTTTTCTGTATAAATACAACAGTTTTTATTAAAAACTGTTTATTAAAGCACAGACTCAAATCTAAAATACTGCATTATAGATGTACATTTTAAAAGCCACTGTGGTTATCTAGCAAAAGTGGGAAGATTGTTAATTGATTTTAAGGCAATTTTGGGAGAGGGTAGGTACCATGACTTCAGGAAAAGATAAAGGGCTTTTGGACACTTTTTTTTTTAGAGAGATTGCTACTAGGCTTCCAAAGCCCTTACAGCAGTTGTTTACAAGCCGCATTCAACTCCGAAAGATGAGCCAGTAAATAATGGTACGACAGTAAGAAAATACCTAAGCAAAGGGAAGCAATGAGGGTTGAGGGTGTTTATAATGTAAATGTATGCAGCTTTGGATAGCAAATGGAATGTGCACGGTTGACCTCAGAATTATTTTTAAATATAGTTTTAATAAGTAATGAATGATTTTCTAGTAAATATAGCATGAAGCCTATGTTATGCACTTTCAAACACTAAATCAAGGACTTTGTTCTAAGCAGAGCAACCATGACAAGGTTGGCAGAGAGATTTGAAAGCCAGGAGTACACAGCACAAAGCACTGTGTGACCCCATAAACCATTATTTTAAACTGATTCTGCAATAACCTTGAGGGCTTTGAATATACATGGGATGCTGCACAAATCGGGGCTGCTTTACTGCTATATAAATGAAACCTACCTTCACACAATCAATACACAACTAGAGCCCACCTTTATTATTAAACCACCAAACCAGGACTCACGAGATACCTTTGGATTCTTTAAAAACATGGAAATGGAAGGTTGCCTCACCCCTCCCCTTAGAGGGAGAAACAGCCATGGGGTTTGGGGTGGGGGAATACATGTGCCAATACATGTAAACTTTAGCAATTCATAACAGAATCGCCGAAGAATTGATGCTTTTGAATTATGGTGCTGGAGTAGACTCTTGAGAGTCCCATGGACTGCAAGAAGATCAGACCTCTCCATTCTGAAGGAAATCAGCCCTGAGTGCTCACTGGAAGGACAGATCCTGAAGCTGAGGCTCCAATACTTTGGCCACCTCATGAGAAGAGAAGACTCTTCTCTAAGCGGGAAAGACCCTGATCAGGGAAAAGACCCTGATGTTGGGAAAGATTGAGGGCACAAGGAGAAGGGGACGCAGAGGACGAGATAGTTGGACAGTGTTCTTGAAGCTACCAGCATGAGTTTGACCAAACTGCGGGAGGCAGTGGAAGACAGGAGTGCCTGGCGTGCTCTGGTCCATGGGGTCATGAAGAGTCGGACACGACTAAAAAACAACAGAAAGAAAGCACTTACCTCTTTCTTAAAGAGTCACACTAGAAGTGCCAGGATGAAATAGCTCCTTTCCTGGTTTGGAGCACTGGTTACTCTTGCACAACATTGCTAGACTAGTCTCTCTTTTAGAGCATCCAAACTTAGAATAGAATGATTATGTTCTAAAGTTTAAGTCACCCATAGAGTGGTGGATAGGAATTTCTATATAAATAAGTGAATGTTTCCTAACTAAACTCACTGACTGCAAAGCAGAATGCAGTTACTTTGTGTAGCCAAGGATACATAAAAGGTAGAGGCAACACAACACATTATAGTCCACAATATAGAAGACTGGATCCTTGAGTGTTTGATGGATAAGAGGTTATTTACCTTTGTTCAGTATTTTATATTGCTGGGATACAGGGAAAAGAGACTATTGCTGTTGGTCTAAGCATGCAAATGAGCAACAAAGATAAGCGGCTCAAGCACATCGCCAACCGCAATCCGTCTTGGCTGCTGAGCAGAATGACGGGTGTTGAAAGTGAAAAGTTAAGTGTTTTGTAAGCACTATGTTAGGGTTTGTTGTTTGACATAAGAGACAAAAGATTGCGCAGGTTGCACTTTCATTGCAGATGTGGATTCAGCAACATCTCCATCAAATACTATCTGTGGATATACAGCATCATCTTCTGGACAGCTTGAATATCAAAATCCACAAGCACATAAAAGATCCCAGAGACCAAAGGCCCATCTAGTCCAACATTCTGTTCAGACAGTGATGTCCATGGGAAGCCCACAAGCAAGCCATGGGTACAACAGTACTCTCCCCATCTGTGCTCCCCAACAAATGGTATTCTGCCTCCAACACTGGATATAATGCACAGCTGTGATGGCTGTGATAGCCTTATCCCTCATGAATTTGCCTAAACCCTTTTCAAGCCATCTACTGAACGCCACTGCACTCTTGGGTAGCAAATCTCATAGTTTAACTATGTAACACAGGATATAGTGCTTTGTTTTGTCAGCTTCATTGGGGGACTCTGTGTTCTAGCCACACAAGGGAGAGAAAAACCTTCCTCTATCCACCTTCTCCATACCATGCATAATAGTATATACCTCTATCAAGTATGCCTTACTTGCCTTTTCCCCTAAACTATAAAGCCCCACATGTTGAAACCTCTCCTGGTGCAGTTGTTCTAGCCCTGGACAACAAAAGAGGTTTAAAGAAGCTCTCAAGGCCAAAACTTTTTTTTAAAAAAGGGAATCACTGGCCTGCGAGTGCTCCAACTGGAAAACAGCCTTTACCAAAGGCATCATGGACTTTGAAGAAGCAAGAACTCAGAATAAAAGGGAGAAATGAGCTAAGAGGAAGGCACGTTTGGCAAATCCTCACCGTGATCAACTACCACCCAACCTATGTCTCCACTGTGGAAGGATGTGCAGAACCAGAATTGGCCTCCACAGTCGCTTACGGACACACTGTTAAGACTGTATTCATGGAAGACAATCTTACTCGGCTATGAGTGATCGCCAAAGAAGAAAGATGATCATGTTGATTGAAACTTTTCTAGCTCTTGTTGTTTAGTCGTTTAGTCGTGTACGACTCTTCGTGACTCCATGGACCAGAGCATGCCAGGCGCTCCTGTCTTCCACTGCCTCCCGCAGTTTGGTCAAACTCATGCTGATAGCTTTCTAGCTCTACAGTATTTTTTTTTGAGGTGAGGCAACCAGAACTATACAAGTGCAGTATTCAAAGTGCAGTTGCACCATAGATTTGTATTACATCATTAGGGAAGTTTTATTTTCAATCCCAACATCTTTTTTCTGGTCCGTCACTTACTGTACACACCCCATAGATGTACTTGTGTAGTTTTTAATTCACATTCACCCACTTTCAGGAGTTACCTTTGAAGATCTTTGCAATCCTTTTTTCTTTTAACCACTCTGAACAATTTGTTTTCATCACCAAATTTGACTCTCCCACTGCTCAATCCTAACTCTAGGTCATGTATTAACAAGTTTAAAAAACACTGGTCCCAATACTGTTTCTTGGGGGCACCATTTTTTAAAAATATCCCTCCATTTATTCCAACTTTCTGCTTCCTCTTATGGATCAGTAACTGGTTAAAGAACTGCTCTCTTATTCCACAACTGCTAAACTTAAGTCAGGAGTGGTTGGAGAGCTACTTCATTGAAAGCTTTTTGAAATTCTTAGTACACAATCTATATGCAACAAACATTCCATGCATATGCAATGTAAACAACACAGTTAAACATTAAGCAAATTCATAAATAGATTACAATGGTTAGGTGTCTTCTATTCTATGCCTTAAACAGATTGTCCCAGAGTGAGCCATGAATAGCTACTGGTGGGGCGGGGACAGGACAACAATGTCCTTTATAGTGTACTGAATAAGCATGTACCATATAGTTTGAAAATAGTCAGTGGCATTTGGTTCCTCCAGATTTTTTGGACTGCAACTTCTCAGCCCCAACCATCACAGCTGTGCTGGCTGAAGCTGATGGGTATTGTGCAGTTCGAAATGTCTTGAAGGTACATGGCTGCAGAAGACTGAAACAAAGGGAGAAAATATGTGGACTACAGCTTTTGGCAACCACAGAATCATGTCAGTACAAAAACTCAAGTGCTTGCGTCGAAAGGACTCAAAACCTTCAGGTACATCTAAACCTACAACTGTGGTCACAAGTAGATTGAAGCAAACTAATTCTGTTCCTAGATGGAAAATCAGGGTAGGGATCACCCACAGAGATTAAGGAAATTAGGGCTATTCACACCTTCCTTATTCTAGCTAGAACTTCATGCACAATAAACATGTGTTCATCTATCTTCCTTCAAGGGCATTCCTTCAGATATACACAGGATTCTCTACTGTATATTTAAGCTGACATAAAAAGTTTTAGTAACCTGAAAAGGAACACTTTAGTAAATGTTTCAAATGCAATCATGCAATTTTAGGTACTATTCCACGTAAAAAGAATTACAAAGGGGATTAAATTGGTCATTTAGTGCTCATATTACAGATAATTAGAATGAAATTACTGTGACCAAAATTATTTCTTCAGGAACTCAAAGTTCAGTATGTTATGCAGGGGTAAATTATTCCACTCATAACATCCAAGACTTCCAAAGTGAGCAAACAGGATAGTCAGTAACGGGTGTAACAGGAAGCCACACTGAAAGCACTGTCTGTTTCTTTCTACAACCATCAGCACACTTATGGCAGTAAAACACAAACTGTAATAAAAAGTACTAGGCAAGGATTCAAAATAAATTTCTTTATTTCAAAATAGTGTTTAATATCAAATGATCCAGTTAACAGAAAGGTCATAGAGCAAGTAATAAGCTTTTTTATAAAAAATATATATATATGAAAGAGTTCACAATTCCGTATTAACTGAGGACCTCTGTCTTCGTTAAATGGACAGATTAGATGACAAGAAAATTGTTACTTTAACTGCACTTTTGCACTGCTTAACTTTTAATCATAGATGGCTCCCAAAAGGTTGGCTCCAGAAAGGCTAAGTGATGGAAGAATTTTAAGAAACTAAACATAGAAAAAAGTTTCTTAAAACTATTCACTAATGTGCTCCCCTGTGGAGATAAATATTACACACCATTAATATTTCTATGACACATAGTAGCAGGATATATTTAGCATGTCAAACAATTCACACAATTTTTTATCTTTGGAATAAAAAAGTGTTAATAATCATATGATAACTCCCAATCATTTGAAGGCTTTATATGTCCAAGCTAGAAAACTTCCACTATTGAGTATTTTGCACTTGAAGACTGCATAAAGAAGTGCTATAGTCGAGTAGTTAGAAATTTTAACAACAAAATAGAAGCAACCCTTGCATTTCCTTTAATACTGAAATCACATTCTAGGAGGAGGAGTTCAGTACAGTTCCCATAATTTTCATATTTGATCTAACAGTGTGACACTAGTTCTGCTCATGAAGTGTTCTATAAGGTAAAACGAATTACAAATAGACTATCAAAGGTGATGAAAACACAGTACGAACAGATATGTACAGTAATTCATTTTTGAAGAGCGATACTGGATTCTCCTTAAATATTCTTGGATTAATTAAAGCTTGATACATAATAACTTGGGGGGGGGGAGTCAAAGCCATATAATAATGGTTGCAGCATACAAAAAACAAAAGTTCCAAAACAGAAATGCTTGTTTCACTAAATGTGCTCCAATAGTGTTTTCGGTTGTTGGTTTGTCTGGAAACACTGAACACCTACGTCAAAGAATGGGGTAACCTTGATCAGGGCAGTGTATATCACTCTCTATTTCCCAATTCTGCAGCAGCAAAAGCTGGCCAGTGTACCACATGTCCATCTTGTTCCCCATGGTATCCTCCTTTCCCAGTTGCCCTCCGGGCACCACCATTCAATCTATGTGCTACTTCTCTCTTTAGGTACGCTCCTTACTTTTAGGAGGCATAAGTGAGTCCCCCTCTGCCTTGACCCGGAGCTTACTGGTCTACTCAATTTGTTTGCTCTAAAAATTTCCATGTCTAAAACATCCATGAAATCATGCCGCTATAAAAATAACATTTTACTGACATTTTCTCTCTCTCTGAAGTACAATGGAGGAAAGATCAGAATCCAATCCTGCAGTTGCAGCAGCAACAAAAGAGAAAAGGGGAAAGCTACCAGAGGAGGAGAGAAAGGCACTCCTTCTGCATTATCAAGTCAAATGTATTGAGAAGCAAGCAGGTAGCTCCATAGAATACCCAAGTATATTCTTAACATTTTCTTTTCCAGTAACAACTCAGTAGTAAGCATTGGTAAATCAGTGTTGGAAGGTTCAGGCTTAACTTTTCATTTTCCTGGAATTTTTATTTGTCACACACATGTGTCATTTGTTACAATAAAAGGAATGGTTGCCACTGTGTTTGGATCAAGAAAGCATAACCTACAGACAGAGGTCAAACATTACCAAACCAACAGGCCATTGGGAAATTTGGACTTACGAAGAAAAATCAGGTTAACCAGGTAGCTGAATTAAACTGAATTAATGAGTCACATAAAAACTCTTGGAAGTCACAGTAAATTAGCACCAGTGTATGGAAATCTGGAAGTCAGTCAATGCACTGGGTTAGATTTCAATTATGCCATGAGAACTATTTAGGGCAAATTTAATTTCCAAAGTGTGCTGCTCACTCCTAAACGTTTACTACAAAGCTGCTACTTTTAAGATACAATAGTATGATATTCCTTATTTAAATACCTTCAAATACTTTATCAAACAATCACACAACATTTTAAAACTTAAAAACATCAGCTTTATTAATCAATTCATTGGGAAGCATTTCCTGTGTAGGAAGTCTTACCCAGTTCCCCTTTATTCTTAATATGACTGCTGTGTGAAACATCAACATTTCTGCATTTGCTGTCTTAAATAAAAATACCAAAAAAAATTATGCGCAAGACTTGGAGGATGGGGGCAAAAGGAAACACACGGCACTTCCCTGAATTGTCATCACACTTCCAATTAGTTTTTCTTAAATACAGAGAAGTCACACCTTGCACATCTAACTTGTGCCAGGAAATTTGCACACATTTAACTTGTGCCAAGAAAGCCTGGCATGAAAAGAACATTTAAGCTCTCAGGCTTGCTTACCGGACTCTGGGAAGCTCTTACAAGATCTTGGATGACCCCACGAGAGCTTCCCAAAGTTTTGTAAGCAAATTTGAGAGCTTAAAAGCTCTCCTCCTTGCATGGGAGGCAAAACACACTCAGTGCACCAGCTTGAGAAATGTAGGGATGCACACAAGTGTAGTTCCGGGGTTGTTTTGACTATGCACCTGATTTCAACTTTATGCCCCTTTCCTGGAATGTAACTTCCATGCAAGTTGTGAGTCAACTTTATAGTATAAATGTAACTTGATGGGGTGAACAGCACTTTAAAGTTGCAATTGTACTTTCTGCAAAGTAAGCACCACTGATCTCAACTAGAGTTGTTGTTTTTTAGTAAACATGTATTGTAAAATATGAATCAGTTTGTTCGTGATGCACTTTAGATAAAACTTAAATTATATAAATCTACAGATGAGAAAATAAAATATTTGTTCACATTGCTGTTAAAACAAAAAACACAGTAAAAAGTATTTGTTTTCTGTTTTTGTTAAAAAAAAAAACCTATTACAAATATTTGCCACCAAGAGATTCACTTAAGTGGAAAGCCCTCATGAAACTGTTGTTACTTTGTTCCAACTCTGCTGTTTTCTATCTCTTCTAGTAACTTGTTTGTTAGTGAAGGGGTGGTAAACTCTGTCAACCCCCTGCCTGCACACAACAGGAAACTACAAAGGGCTAAAACCCTTTTGTCTTTATCCAGGAACAACCACCAATGGTTGTTTCACCTGCGTGAGCAGGTCTTTGCACAGTCAACCACCCACTACAGAAAATTAGACCATCAAGCATTTGTTCTTATGAGTTTGCTTTTCTTCAACAATTGTTTATAAAATCAAGTTAACAGTGCAGAAAACCAGGTTGCTGCAAGTGTCTAAATGTGTCCTTTGAAAGCGGTTGTTGTTTTATTTCACAGAAACACACAAAAACTTGAACCCTCTCCAATTACGTTGTTGATGCTTTTTTAAGAAAGCAGAAAAAAGTGATAAAAAGTTATCATGATGGGAAACAAATCCCACAGCATTCCATACAAATTTCCAAACAGTCTGATGATTCACAACAGGCATCCATTATGCCACAGTCCATATCACACGGGCAGTTGCAGTCATCTCCCATTTCTTCTCCACAGCAGCAACAGCAGGCTTCTACCGGGCAGACCCCACATGACGCTTGTCCCAGGACAAGGCTACAGAGGGTGACGAATTCGCAGAACAAGCAGGACAAGATACAGTGAACACAGCAATCTTTGGAAATGTGGCACAGCATGTTGAAGGAGAGAGGAAAGATAAAAGGAAATAAAAAGTTAAAATTGCATTCTAAATGCCCCCTTGCGTTGAAAAAACTTTTAAAGAAGAGCAATACAAATTGAAGGTACTTTTTTTTCTTCCCACAATACATAGCACACATTCCTTGATTTTTGCTTCTGTGCTGCACAAAGGTTTCATCAGCTCAGCACTGAGAGGAACAATATATTCACAGTCCATAACTAATTTTAGCATAGACCAACATGTCAACAAGGTGTTGACATTGTTCTTCCATTTGATGAGACTTATTCAGCCAGTAAGCTACAAAATACAACTCCTAAGTGAATTTTATCTAGCAAACAGAGAAAAATGAGAGCTAGGGTGGTTCTTCCAGACCGGTGTTCTTCTGGACGTGGCATTTACACACTCAGCATACAATCCATCCCTTTCACTCTTTTAAAAGAGAGACTATTATCCCACAAGTGAATTTTTTACGTATATATTTCTAGTAATTTTTCGCACCAGTTCCCAAGTCTGTTCTATGCATTTTTTAATTGCACTTAATGCAATGCTCTAAGACACAGCTATGCGCATTTTACTGTCTTAGCCATCCAGAGATTCATCTTGGGTTTAATCTAGTAATTAAATCAGCAGCAGACAACCATCCTGGATATCGGAAGGACTGTCTTCTATCAAAGGCTGCCCAAATTCTCCACTCTGCATTTAGATGGGTAGTGCCCACGGAAAGGGTTTTGTAGGTCATGACATCACCTGCACCAACGTTAATGTCTTTTCTGTATAAAGCACTTTCTTTGTCTCAAGACATTCTACAAGTTTTATAGCTGATATCAGACCCACTGAAAAGACAGCCAACAAGATATAGAACACAGAAGTTTTTGAATTTAAAATCAGTGAGGGGAAATGCAGCTTCTAAATTTCTTGTTTTGCACTGAATTCCATCCTGCCTTTTAGCCACAGGATATCCTGTGGACAGGATAAGAAGCTAGTGCCTAGGTGGGGAAAGGCAATGGAAATTCCATTCACTTTCAAAATCAAACTATATAGAAAATTCAGAATTTCAGGAATTAGTTATCTAGTTTATTTCACAAACTTAAAAAAAAATGAGGTTGAGGAATCTGAGATGCTTGGGCTTATAAAAGGGTCATAACACTAGTCTAGTGAACACTTTGAGGTTTTTTCCTTTTGAACTGTTGAGCCCTCAGCTGTATCACAAACTGTTTTTGAAACTCCCACCGTTCAAAAAGTGTTTTTTTTATGTGATATTGGATGGGTTGGGGCTGATATTTGAGAAAAATAAATCTAAAGCTTCTTGGGCTCATGGAATCAGGTTCACAGTTCTTTGAAACATGTGTGCATGCATGAGAAGGAGAGACCAGCAATCCAGGCATTACTGTACTTGAAAAATAAAATTTGACACAGGCAAGACAGCAGAGTCAAGCCTCTAAACTACATAAAGTGAACAGATCTTTTTGATTTTGGGTAGCCAGACTGTACTAAGATAAAATAGTGTCAAGTTAAACTTACAGTCTTGTAGTGAACAGTTCAGACAACGGAACAAAAATGGGTGGAAATAAGGTTTACATTTTAATTCATTAACACTGCTATCCTGTACTTGTCTACTCAAAAGTAATCCCCACTGAGTTCAATGGGACAGAATCCCATGAGTGTATATAGGAGTGCAGTCCTAATTCTACCAGTCACCCTACAGAATTTACAAAGTCAGCTATATGCAGGTGGCTGTTTGTCAAATATCTCAGAAAGTAGAACCCAGAAATTGATCTACTACAGATGTTCTTCTACTACTTTCAGGTCAAGCATAGGAGGAAGAAAATGTACACATATTCCCCCCCCCCCCCGGCAAGGATATTCTAAACTCTCCCCTCCTCACAGAAAGTAAGCATGAGCCACTCATACTTCCTCTATTGCCACTTTAAACAAACAAACAAGCAAACAATGAAACAAACAACACTTTGCTTGAAAAAAGGGAAATAAGAAAATACAAAACAAAATAAAAATACACCAGAAACTTCCTGTTGCAGCTTCTTTAAAGCATCTGAAGATGGCCTTCAGGGAACATCTATATGAGCCACCGAAGATCTCTGTGAAACCCTCATTGAGTTTTCTATTGGCTCCCACCTTTTAGAATTATCCTTCACTTCAGATGTGGTATGGTATGGTATATGGGATTTCTCATTTTTCCCTTCTTCTTCTTAAAGAAAAAAATGCACTTTGCTCTGGAAAGCAGACTTTAAACATGTTATATAAAACATGTGGCCTTTCAGATGTCATTGACCTTCAACTTCCATCAGCCTCAACCAAAATGGACAGGGCTGATGGGAGATGGAAGTCAACAACATCTAAAGGGCAACATCATGCTACGTTTTGGTTGCCTTTTAAATGTGGCACTTTTCGTGTGGATTCTGTTTATTAGTGTATTGAGAGTTACATGCTGCGTGTTTCATTTTAATTGTTTTAGTATTTCACATTAATTTAAGCCTCTTTTGCTGTTTTTGAGAAGTAGGGAAGGAAATCTGATAAATGACTGGGAAGAATTGTGTATTTGGCCTCCCACCCTTGAAATGATGAAAATGTGTTTTTTAATTGAAGAAACTGATGTAGGAATTGTGACAATAGGGTTATTGGGAAGAATAGACAACTGCTAAAAGGCTTGCCCTCGAAATACATAAACATCTCGGTTTAAGTAGCATTACTTGCATTTGTTAGCTCATTCCTACACACAATGGTCAGAAATATGCAAATAGGTTGAATGTAGCATGAAAAGAGGTTATGAGAAACAAAAAAGGGGGAAGAGCTATACTAAATAAGCTAGATGGTAAAATAAGAAGAGTGGTTGTGTGCATTAAATGGGATTCTTTATGTGAAGAATAAATGTACCTGTAAATGACCTTCATCCAAAGCTCAGCAGATATGACATGTGAAGTGAAGCTGGGGAGTACAAGTTCAGTGAAGAGGACCAAAGCCAGATTGATGGGGATTAATTAGCTTGTTGTCATGGAGATTGTACTTGAATAAATCTAATACAATTTCCTCCCTTTTTTAATGTAAAGGATGGGCAGAGAGGAACAAACAGCTACATTGGCTTCAACACTTAAAAATAAGTGTAACTTATTTTTCCCCTCCATCCGGGCAGTTTGGTGCAAATCAAAAAGGGGGTCTTTATTTATTCCATTCAACAGGTTCTCACAGAGGCTTAGAGAGAGAGACAAACAGCACAACAAATTCTTTCTTGATTATTTAAAATCAAGTTTTGTCATATGGCCTTCCCTTACGGAAGACTCCAGCCACAGATGTGATTTATTCTTATGAAATACTCTTATTGTGTTATTGTATATCATCATTTAGTCTGTAAATAGATTAAGGAAATTCTCAATCTATTTAAAGGGCAATAAATATTTTCAAACAGAGAAAGAAAATGTCAACAACATGAAGATAATGACTGTAGAAGAATGCAGACAAACAGCTACTGTAATGCAATTTTTTTAAAAAAATTGTTGGCTCAGTTTTCAGGCTTTCAAAATGAAATCTAACTTTAAAAAGGCAAAGAACATTGCATACACCTACCCACAATGAACATCATTCTGTTTGTGGGGCTATCCAGAACAACTACTTTTAAAAAACCCTAGTTGATTTCTTGAGGCTGCATTTCAGCTCTGAAAAGAGCCATTGTATTTTATTTATGTAAACAGACATAAGGCACTGGTCTAAATAAAGACACTTAATTCTCAGATAATTAGCAATGGCTAAAGTGGTCTATGCATGCTCAATTACACAGAAAAATGTGAAAATATAATGATTCTGATTGGGTATTAAAGTGAATTGTTTAAAAAAGTTTTCTTTTATGCACATTCTGTTAACATGGGTTAGGCGGCTATATTTTGCTATTCCATTTCAAGATTACAGTGGTACCCCGCAAGACGAACGCCTCGCAAGACGGAAAACCCGCTAGACGAAAGGGTTTTCCGTTTTGGAGGCGCTTCGCAAAACGAATTTCCCTATGGGCTTGCCTCGCAAGACGACAGCCCATAGGGAAATCTCCGGGACAGCGGGGAAGCGCAGCGCGTCTTCCCCACTGTCCTCGGACCTCCTCCCGCCACGCGGCATCGGAACGAAGCTCCGATGCCGGGCGGGGGGGGGAACGCCTCCTCCCGCCGCGCGGCATCGGAACGAAGCTCCGATGCCGGGCGGGGGGGGGGGACGCCTCCTCCCGCGCTGCGGCATCGGAACGAAGCTCCGATGCCGGGCGGGGGGGGGACGCCTCCTCCCGCGCTGCGGCATCGGAACGAAGCTCCGATGCCGGGTGGGGGGGGAAACGCCTCCTCTCGCCGCGCGGCATCGGAACGAAGCTCCGATGCTGGGCGGGGGGGAATGCTTCCTCCCGCCGCGCGGCATCGGAACGAAGCTCCGATGCCGGGCGGGGGGGAGGGGAACGCCTCCTCCCGCCGCGCGGCATCGGAACGAAGCTCCGATGCCGGGCGGGGGGGGGAACGCCTCCTCCCGCCGCGCGGCATCGGAACAAAGCTCCGATGCCGGGCGGGGGGGGAACGCCTCCTCCCGCCGTGCGGCACTGGAACGAAGCTCCGATGCCGGGTGGGGGGGGGAAACACCTCCTCCCACCGCGCGGCATCGGAACGAAGCTCCGATGCCGGGTGGGGGGGGGAAACGCCTCCTCCCGCCGCGCGGCATCGGAACGAAGCTCCGATGCCGGGTGGGTGGGGGGGAACGCCTCCTCCCGCCGCCCAGCTTCGGATGGCTTTCCTGAAGACTTGGGGTGGGAGGAGGGTTTTCCTTCCCACCGCCAACATTCAGAATGCTGTTCTGAATGTTGGCGGCGGGGAGGAAAAACCCTCCTCCCACGCAAGCCCCGGGAACAGAGGGAAAGCGCTGCGCGCCTTCCCCTCTGTTCCCGTACCTGTCCTGAAGGCTTGCGGTGGGGAGAAAAGCCCTTCTCCGCACCGCCAGCCTGGCAAGCGGTTTCCCTAGGAACGCATTAATTGATTTTCAATGCATTCCTATGGGAAACCGTGCTTCGCAAGACGAAAAACTCGCAAGAAGAAAAAACTTGCGGAACCAATTAATTTCGTCTTGCGAGGCACCACTGTACATATACAAAATAGCCTTCTTGTCTGTTTACACACAGCCTCCCCCAACTTGGTGCCCTCCAGATTGTTTTGAACTACAACCTGCAATGACACAGACATACTAGATGGGTTTAGTTAGAGTTATACATACATACATACATACATACATACATACATACATACATAGGACCAGCATAGTGATGGCTCATCTAGACTATGGTTAATTTTACCCAAAAAGCTAATCTTCAGAACCATTATCCTCAAGAAGTTTCAATCCAGTACATAGTCTGCTCTAGTCCTAGCTTACTTACCAGCTGCCTAAAAAGTCACACAACTAATTTGATTTTATGATCTAGTGCCTCTATTTTCCCAACAATGCAAATGTTGTCACTGCCACTGTTAACAGCAGTATGTGGGGTGTCTTTTAGCAAGAATATAAAGGCAGTACCCACATGCACACAATGAAACAAATAGCATCCAGTAGTTCCCTAAAATGATCCAATTCTATGTAAACATTTGGAAATATATTATACTTTGGATTTTTAAAAAGTAATAAGAACCACACATTTATAATAACTGGGTACAACCATTCTATGCTATATAGACTATGAAGATTTCCTTTATTCATAGGCCAGAGGTGGCTAACCTGTGGGTCTCCAGATGCTGATAGAATAAAACTCCCACCACCAAAGATGTCCAATGGCTGGCTGATGGGAGTTAGAGATCCAAACATCTGGAAGGTCACATTAGTCATCCTGAATAAGGGCACCTGTTGTTGAAAATCCATACGTTCACCCTTACATATTTTAAACTGAACTACACCACAGAACCAGTGGTGGTGCAGTGGCTACAGTGTCAAACTAGGGCCTGGGAGACCAGAGTTCAAATCTCCACCTGGCCATGAAGCTCACTGGGCAACTTTGGGTAAGTCACTACATCTCTCAGCCTAATCTACACCTCACAAGTTGTTGTAAGGATAAAATGGAGGGAGAGAACCATGTATACCACCTTGAGCTCATTGGAGAAAGATGGTAAGCTACAAATGCAATCCATCCATACAAGGCATAATGTTTCATTTTATTGTGGGAGATATGGGTAGGGAGGAGAAGAACAATAAACAATTCAAAATGCCAAGTTGACTAAAGATGAACAATCCCCAGCTTTAAAAACTAAGTATATACAGCAGTTAAACAACTAGTGTATATATTATCAGCACTATTCATGAAGTTGAGGGAAAGAAGCTGCACTGATGTGCATCTCTTTACGTTTTGTGAACATCATTTCTTATTTTGGTTGCTCAGTTTGGAGAGATCGTTCTGAAGCTCTTCACAGTAAACTAGTGTTTTCACCATCCTGAACAATCTGGTGCCATTCCACCATCTTGCTATTTTACTTCTCATACCCAACACCTAATCTTTATTAATAGGAAGTGCTGATCCTGTTACAATCCTGGAGGGAACCCCACTTCTCAATACACTGTGCTGTGAAGTACAAAGTTTATCTGTACCCTCTGCTTCTTGTTCCTTAACCAGATACCAATCCATAAGGCAACTCCACCAATTCCATTGCTGCAAGATTAACTTAGGAGTCTTTGGTGAGAAACTTTGTGAAAAGCTTTGTGAAAAGCTTTGTGAAAAGTTCATTCATATATACCGGTGTGTGTATGTATATATGTGTGTGTGTGTGTGTGTGTATCATCATCATCATCATCATACTGGATATTTGGTGAGACCCTCAAAGAATTCTAAAAGATTATTTGTAGGGAAGAACTTCTCTTCACCAGAAGCCATACTAATTTTTCCTCAGCAAGAGCTTGTTCTTCTATATGTTTACTATAAATTCTACTTTCAATAATACTTCCCATCAATTTATCTGGAACAGACATTAGCCCAATCATGGGCCGTTAATTTTTTTTTTTTTTTTTTTTGCTTCCACACAGAAGCAACTTTTAGAACTGGTGTGACATTGGCAACCTTCCTATTCTTTAGGAAAGAGGTCTTAATAACAAACTGCATAATTTTGTTAAACAATAAACAATTCCATGTTTGGAACTGACAGGCCAATTTCTAAACCTTTACAAAAGGCTTTTATGACAAATATGTTCAATTACAAAATGCTGACCTGGGTCAGATTTTTTTCAGCTATATTCAGAGAGAGATCAAGAAATTCAAAGAAAACCTGTAAGCACTCTGTTCTCTCACAGCAAGAATCAAACGGGTAAAACCACTATCAAAGTGGCAGCTGAGGTCCTCAACAAGGCTTTACTCAAGGCCCCGCAGAGAGTGGAACAGAAGTCCCAGCAGGAGATACAAGACTTATATAGACACCAGACATAGGCATGGTGAAGGCCAAGGGCAAACTCTGAATGTCAATTTAAAAAGTCAAGCCACAGCCAAAACAGCCAACAAGAACATCTTAGGATGTTATATACGCTGATTAAATATTTAAAAATTAAAAATAATGACTCAAATATATGTCTTTCTAATTACCTTTACAAACATATTTAAGAACACAAACATTCTGTTATGCACAGTTAACCCTGATTAACCCCCCCTACATGCTCAAGTGACAGTGTACTAGCCCATAAGTTGGCACCATTAAAAACCACCACCACCAGTTCAGAAACTGATCAATAGCAGGTTGGTCACAAGATTCAGTACTCTTAAAATGTGACCTTTTAAATAAAATTACATTTTTCAGAATTGGGATGCAACTGTAGCAGGACCCAAAGAAAACCGAAGCTCAAATGATACAAAAAAAAGGGGGGGGGGCAAATCTAATTATTTAAATCCAGATCTGTATACATCACATTGGAATTGGGAGTTAGAAGATGCTCAGGCCTTACCATGTTCATGGCTTATCTCTACTGCAGACTCTCATTTTTCTTCAGCAAAGCTACCATACCAAAAGTGAGCCCATATAGGAAAAAGTGGGTGTTTGGGGGGACAACTTGCATGCTGGCCCCCACATTCTCTACCTGTGCAGCCCATTCACCCTTTATTTGGACCTCCTGCTTTATGAGTGATTGGGGTAGATACAGGTTTAAACACATGCTGGTGTAGTTTGTAACTTGTTTTTTTCTGTAGGTCAAACAGAGTTGCAGTTTTAAAAAAGAAAAATGCTAGCCGTGTCAGTTTTAATCTGCTGAATTAAGCCACTGCATCACCCACCTATACAAAAGATGACAATACAGCTTGGCCACAAAAATTAAGCTAATTTTAAACACTTTGCTTGAAATAACTACAACTAGTGTGGCAAGATAGATTAATGCTCAAGCCAGGAAGGAGTAGCCAAAAACAAAGATACATTAAAAATATGCCCCAACAGAAACATTGTTGACAGGGATCCTAACATCTATTAAAATACAGCAGTCTGTATTTAAAAAAGAAGAAGCACTATACAACCTAAAACAACGTTTTCTAAACAAAATAACTGAAGTAGATGGGATAGTCTGGCATCCAGGGACACAATCCTCCAATGAGTGTGCCATTGGGGATATTGCCAGAGAAGCGAGGAAGAGAAACTTAAAATTGTTCAGCTGAGTGCTGGGGAAGCAGGAAACCCTGCAAGCAAGGATTCAAGAAGGTCAGACCGGCATGGTGCAGGAAGTTAGGCACAGAAGCGAAAGAATTCAAAGAGGCGACAGATACAGGAAATAAGATGGCACAGCTTTCAGAAGCTGAGAATAAATGTCAGGAGCTGAAACCGGGTGTTTCTAAACAAATGAGAGTCCTAGTCATGCATTACTTGTGTGTAGGACACTTGCGTTCTCAAACAAGAGCAGGCTGGCTCTTCATGCCCCTTCAGGGTCACACTTAACATCCTTCTTTGCAGTGTTAGTTTTACCCTCCAATGGTAACATTTAACACCTGTTCAGAGACAAACAACGTTCTTTCCTCCTTCAAAAGCCTACATTAACAGAACACCAAATTTAAAGAGATTTTGATCACAGGCTATACAGCCCAACATTATATTCCATTTAATGTACAGAAATTAGAGCCAATCCACATATTCGGAAATATTGTATGGCACGGAGCTTCCTAAGTTACAACATCTCAGGCTGCAAGTTAGGGACTCCAATGCATAAAAGCTGTCCCAAGAATTTCCAAGAATGACGAATATAAGGGCTAGAGCATTCTCCCTGGCAAGCTTTCTACACTTGGGAAAAGGGAATATGCTATGAGGGAACGTTAAATAATGTGGTCTCCAATCTACAAAATGAAATGGTGCTGTTTATGATGGACTGCACCGTTCAGAATTTCTGAATGTATAGAGACGAAAGAATTGATTTATGAAGACTAGTAGTGCTAAGTGAAATCATGGCTTTGACAAAGTAAGCCCCTACAAACTGGTAAAATTTAGAAGACGTGTAACAGCAGTGTAAAAACATCTGTATGTATTAGACGTAAACAGTTATTCATCTATGGAAATCTAGGTTCCAAGAAACTGCCAGGAATTACTTCTTGAAATACATTTTCATGTCTGTATAAGAGACTCTATTTGGCCTTTGTTCCTGATTTTTCATTCCACCAAACAGTGTGCTAATACGGCCAGGGGATACTTCCTAAAACTAAACACAGCTCAGGACTGCATGGATTACAAGCCCAAGCACGTTAGCCATGGCTGGCTAAGTCAGGAATGACTGGTAAAAGACAAAGCAGCAGCTTGGACCATAATCAGACCATGTAAAATTATAAACTGATATGCAAAAGAAATTTGGGAGAAAAGTCTACAAAGTCCTCATTTAAGCTTGTTAAAATTCACCTGGACACTTTCTAACACAGAGCAGTTGCTGATTGGGTCCAAAATGTATTTCCTGCTTTGCTCTACCCTTCTGTTTCAGCCTCTTATCCTACTTCACAGGAATTAGTCTGTAACAATGCAAACACTTCATATTCTGTATCTCTAAACAGGCGCGTTTGGGCCTTTAAGCCTCTCTTAACTGATTCCCTAAAGCACAGTGAGACAGATACCTGACATGAATTGGTGTCTGAATACCAACAAAAAAATAGGAGAATCTACCAGTTTCTGTTTTAACAGATAAAGCAAAGTCTGCTGATCGCAGTGTCATGAATAGGAGAGCAGCAGATTTAAAATAGGCTCAGGAACCATGGGGCCATTAGAGTAATTGTGGTCAGCAACACACACAGAAATGAAATATGTTTACTTAACGGACATGCACTGTACAGTGAGGAGAAATAAGTGAAAACCATTCGTATGTGCAAATTATGTATTGGCTTTATAGCAGTATGGTGGTAATGTAAGCACTGGCCTAGGTTTTGAATACCTTTTGGACAGCACATACAGGCTGCTCAGAAATGTATTATACAATTTTCAATGACAAAATTTCATTGACAAAAAGCATGCCAAAACACATACTGAAGTATTCGCTAATCTCTTAAGAGAGGGGTGAGGAACCTGGATGCATTCACCCATGGGGTTAATTTGTGTTTTGTTTTATTGTGTGCCTTTTATACTGAGGGCCTGCATACTCCCATGGCGTTCTAAATTTCATTCACACCAGTGGGAACTGCAGTCTGAAATGAAAGTTAAAAACCGGAATCCCACCTCTGAGTTGATAAGCAGAATAATTTATCCTGCGGTGTGTGTAATGCTCCATAAGCAGCTTTCCTAATGGAAAGCTACTTGTGAAACATCACCTACCCAACCTCCAGCCCAGGACTGATCCAACAAGGTGGGGATGATGCTCCACAAACAGCTTTCTTTGAGGAAAGCCTTTTGCATAGCCTCACCTAGAACCTGCAGGATCACAGCTGTTATGGGGAGTGGGTGATCCTGGGGGTGTGAGGTTCCACAACTAGCTTTCCTTAAGGAAATCCAGTTGTGGAGCCTCTCCTGGACCCCGCAGGATCACTTGTTAAGGGCAGCGGCAGGGGGGAATTACCTGGACCCTGCAGGACCACAGTTGTTATGGGGAGTAGGCAATTGGGGGTGGGGGTGGTGCTGAAGCTCCACAGTGGCGCTTTTTTTTTTTTTTAAAGGAAAGCAACTGGTTGCATCACACACACCAGGATCCACCCATCTGCTCATCAGCTCTTGAGTAGAGGGGTGATTCTGCAGTATGAGCCTCTACTGGACCCTGCAAGATCGTTTGTTGAGGGGTAAGGCCAATGGCATGGGGTGTGAGGCTCTGCAACAGGTGACTAAACTGCATTGAACTACATTAATAAACTGCATTGTGAATGAAGCCTCTGTGAGCCGCCATATGTTGTTGGTAGTGCTATTTTTATAAAAAGAGGTGCTGGAACTCACCATGGACGCCTCCCTTGCTCTCTTATAATGGCAATGGCGCTCACCTGAGAGGCGCTGGAACTGAGTTCCAGCTGGTTGTTGGGTTTCTACTTCCAAGAGCCTCAACCAGCATAGTAAATGGTCAGGGACAACTGGAGTCTATAATACCTGGAGCTCATCAGGTTCCCCTTCCCTGTCCCAAGTCAAATCATTTCCCCTCCGTGTTGTATATGGGATGGCATTGCCAAACAGCAATCCAGAGCTTCTCCATCTACAGATATGATCAACAGTGAGGTGCACAAATGTTTTGAAAGCAGGAAATCTCTCATTTCAATTTCCTTCAAATACTTAATCTTTTCCTTTGGGGAAGCAACTTGTATTTTGTTGTAATGATTTCTATTTGCTTCTGGAGCACGACTCGTGCTCTTCAATTATTTTTAGCTGATTGTGTAATTATTAGCGGGAATGGCTTTTGGTTATTCTGTGTTCAGTTTACTTATAAGGTTACAGCTTACCTTCGGGTGAAGAGCCTGGCTTGTGAGAGCATGCAGAGCTCTTCTTGCTGCTTCCACTGTTGACAGACAAGCTGGACTGGATTTTTCTGTGCATTTTCTGGGAAACAGGTGCCGAGAACTTCCTGCTATCTGGTGCCCCACACTTGACTCCATTGTGCATCCCACTTGCGTTACTCAGCCCGGTATGGCCATTTTGTATTTGTATTTTGCCTGTTTCTTCCTTACACTTTTCCAGTGGTGAAGCATTTGGTTGTGGCAAACGCTGAGGTTGTGCTTTAAAAAGAACAAGAAAAAGAGACAGTGGTTTAACACATATCTATGGAGAAGAAACTCTTTCCTTTCCTTTTTGAGATCCACACAAACACACACTGAAGGCCTGGGAAGCCTTAGGGCATTATTTTTATGTTGTCTTCAGCTTCCGTGTCATTTCCAACCTGAAAAGGAAGAGGATTGAGCTCGAAAGTCAAGGGCAAATGGAAGATGTATGGACTCAAGGACCAAGCCAGAGGAACTTGGGAGATGCGTGAAAAGGACACCCTAAATTTTCCCCTGAAAAAAACCACACACCACAAAAGCAGTAAGCAATGGACCAGGTTAACCCTCTCCTGCAACATTTTCCCAATATACCACTGTTTACCCAAAATTACCATATTTGCATACATATATAGATATATGTGTGTTTGTGTGTGTGTTCCCCCCCCCCAGTGAAACAAGTATCATGGGGGAACAGGGGGAGGAATTTAGATCAGAAGAAAGGTTTGAAACCGCATGTCCTCCAATGCCACAGCCCTACACCAATTTAGTTTCTCTATCACTATTGCTCCCCAACTCCTTTCTTGAGATAACAGATTGGAATATCCAGATACATATTTCCACATCCCATCTAGTTTGGTCTTAAGTGATAAGTGAGCACAGTATCCAAGACTATTAAGTAATGCCTTTACTGTTTACATGTATGTAAGTTAAGAAAGGATTTTCAATTCACCATTGCCATGCTTTCTGGAAGATAAGTGAATTTATAAGAACGTCAACTCTTTTCTTAAAATGAAAGATTTGTTTGTTTTAAAGATACTGAGCTGCAAGCCAGGAAGTTCCCAATTTGAATCTCAACCCTGCCCTGAACTCACTATGTGGCCTTTGGCAAGCTACTCTCTCCCAAACTTAGTCTGCAATATAGGAGATAACAATACTGTCTTGTCTTACAGGGCTGTTATAAGGATTACAACTAGATAATGCGTGTGAAGTGCTTTGAGCACTTGACAGCTGTACACAAATGTTAAGTATTTATTAAGTACTGCTTGCTATAATAAAATAGAGGACATGTAATGTTTATATTAAAAAACAAAATACTTTGAGGATTCCCATGTTAAACAATATAAATCTTAAGAGCTGTGAAGCGAAGCAGAGAAAATGTAATATCTTGAGTCAAAGCAGGATTCTCTAAACTGGACTGAAAATTAACCCACATTATTTATTACATTTCTGGGTTGCATTTTAGCCAGCAAGTTCCCATGGCCGTTTAGATAAAATTGGAACCACTGGTGAATATTAAAACAATGATGCTAAAACCAACAATGAGTAAAACAAAAACAGCTGGTTGACAAAGGCAGAGAAGAAAAACCAAAGAACATGATGGAAAAAACACCAGCTTCTGCTAACAGCAAATCGAACCCTGGATGATTCTCCAGAAGCCCACCTTAAACAGAAGCATGCAGCTACCATCTAAAGTCTGCTCTTTATTTTGTATAAAATCAATGTCAGAATATGCATTTTTAGATCAGGGCATCATCATTTTTTACGCTTGTGGTGCTCTGGGGTGGGGTGGGGGGTGGGAGACGCTCCTTAAGATATTCAGGCCCCAGATCCTTTTGAGGTTTAAATATCTAAAAATGGCCAGAAACAAACTGGTAACTAATGAATATTTTTAAAAATAGATTTAATATATAGCCGCTTATACTCATCAATATGTGAACTAAAGCTATTAGCAGACTGGCATCAATACTCTGGAACACTGTTCCTGTTGAACTAAAGAGAGGCACCCACAGCTATGGTGTTCTGTCACCTGCTGAAAACATTTCTGTTTCACCAAGTGTTTTCCAGAGAATTAATTTGATTCAGTGTTGGTCATCTGTTGTGTATTTTATGTTTTTATATGTGCTGAAAGCTGCCCAGAGTGACTGATGAGTGGGGTATAAATAATAAAATAACAATACCAATAACTTAATTTTATGTTTTGATTGTTTTATATACCCTATCATATTTACATGACTTGTTAGTTTGTACTTTCATATATAAAAGGGCAGTTATATTTTGGTCAGGCGAAGTCTCTGGCCCAACGAAACTTATTCCCATATTCCCTAAGCAGCCTTGCATCAAAATTATATTAAAACTACCATGTATAATAATTAAAAAATCAAAAAGACACAACAAAGGAATGAGAAGTCCTAATAACACAGATAGCATAAATTTACAGCCCAGATTTAGTAGACAATTTAAAAGTTTCATAAAGCACGAAGACAATGAAACTCTAAATTGTGTAAGAGGTTATCAATGTAACTGACGGGTTTAAGAAAATATATACCATACTTTTCTGTGTATGACTGTTGTTGTTTTTTACTCTAAAATAATGTTCAAAATCTGGGCTCGTCTTATACACGGATAGTATCTCCCCCCATTTTCTTAAATTGGAGTCCCCCAAAATAGGATGTATATTTTACATGGGGGGGGGGGGTCTTATAGACGGAAAAATTCAGTACATACCAGTAGAAAATATATATATACAGTGGTACCTCGGTTTACGAACTTAACCTGTTCCGCAAGTCTATTCTTAAACTGAAACCGTTCTTAAACCGAGGCGCGCTTTCCCTTACGAGGCCTCCCGCCGCCAGTGCCCTTCCACCGTTTAGATTCCATTCTTAGACCGAGGTAAAGTTCGCAAACCGGGACACTACAGTGGTACCTCGGGTTAAGAACTTAATTTGTTCTGGAGGTCCGTTCTTAACCTGAAACTGTTCTTAACCTGAAGCACCACTTTAGCTAATGGGGCCTCCCGCTGCTGCATGATTTCTGTTCTCATCCTGAAGCAAAGTTCTTAACCTGAGGTACTATTTCTGGGTTAGCGAAGTCTGTAACCTGAAGCGTCTGTAACCCGAGGTACCACTGTACTTACGGTTTTGCGGAGTTCGTAAACCAAATATTTTGTAAACCGGACTGTTCTTAAACCAAGGTACCACTGTATATCAGTAGTATATAAGAACTTATGTGGAACAGGCTCGTGACATATGGAAAAGATACTTGCACTGTTGCTTGCATATTGGTCTCCTTTGTCCCCGACTCCCTTGCAACAGATATGAAGGGGGGCAAAGACACCTCGGCCTCATAGAGTTGGTGCGCCTGACTCAGGCAAGAGAAAGGTCAGATAAGTCACACCACACTGTCCATTGTCGACCCTACCCCTGAGTCAAATGGTAGGATTTTGTAAGGGGTGGAGGGAAATCAATTAAAAAACAATGAATGGTACTTCTGACAGGAAGCGGGGATTATAGGAACTCCATGTTGCCCAACATCCTCCTAGTAATAGCAGCCTTTGATTTTTCAAGAGAAGGGTTTTCAACTACCATAAGGACAAAAGCAATAGCTGATCACAGTGACCCTCTGCTTCTAGCGCATAAGCACACACACATATTACTGAAAACATAAAAACCTTATTTATACCACAGTATGTCAAAATGACCTTAGTTAAAACATTGGAAAAGGAAAAAATAATATTTGTCAGAATAACTAGACCTGCAAATAAACATTTGCCTGGTTGCTTATGGGAAACAGGACATGCCTCTAAGCTAAAAAACAGTGAAGCTCTATAGTTCTGTCTTTCTCTCAGGCCTCATGGCTAACTAGATATGTGTGGTCAGGCAGGAAGTTTCTTTCTTTTTTTAAAAAAAGCAGCACACACTCTCTTGCTCTTATAAGCAAGGCTGATAACTTATTATTTAATTCAAACCTTTTGGTTCGACCCAGCCTTTTAGAATTAAAGACACAACACCAAAGCTCCACTCAATCATAGAAGTATAAATTCATTTCAAGTACCTCCAGTGATCACAAGTACTCTTGCAATTCACTGACAAAAGGAAATCCCCAAAGGTGGTAGTAGGAACTTAAAATGCAATAGCTTTTATATCGAATACTCCCTTTAAGTGCATAGGCAGAGACAACTTATCCGAACCACTGGCATAAAACTCAACATTCCCCATTTCTATGCAAGACTAATTTGATCTTGTTCCATTTTCACCCTATGTAGGTATTGATAAAGAGGTAATCATCTCTGGGATGTGGAAGTATCTTGCCACTTAACAGTCTGGCAAGTAGATGCATTATTTGGAATTCTTAGGTATAAAATGTTATGCTTCACCAATTGTCAGCTGTTGGGAAATATGTTATCCTTTGTCAATAAATAAGAAGAGAGAACATAGGAAGAATTCTGTAAATCTAAATGACAAAGTTATTAGAATTGACAGTTATGACCTTTAGAATCTAGCAGAATTGGAAATGGTTGTTTGCAATTGTTTACATTTCAATATCATATTACAATACATGACACATGATCATCTCCCCTGTCTTAAAACATCAGGCCTATTTTCCCAATTAATGGGCAATACGAAGTCCTGGGGAAGTCTAGCCATGCAAAGTTATTTGTTTTACTTTCATTTTATTATTTTTACTAGGATCAAGAGATAAATTCTGCTCCCAAAGTACTCTTATTTCAGTAACATTAACATACAACTTTTTAGCTGACTGGCTTTAGAGTATTCACATATGATATGTAGGTCAAATCAAAAGTGAATAAAACCCCCAAATGTATTAGTTATACCAATTTAAATTTATTTTAACTTTATTGATAATTTTTCACTAGGGAGACTTGAATCTTATGGTTAAAATACACTTGAAACCAATTAGGAACCATATGACTGCATTCTAGTATAAAGAATAAAAAGCATTTGACAGTTTTAAGATTAAGCCACAACCATTCAGTTTAAAACAGCAATGTTTTTACCTTATTTTTAAAGGTTGTGTATATCTTAAAGAAAAGAAAAGCGTAATGCGGGGAACGACACAATGCTTTCTTAAAACACAGTGATACCCAGGGACTTTCACTCTCCCTTTAATGATCCGCTGCTCTCATTCAGCTGTCTTTCTTTTTTTTCTTTCAAATCTTTACATATGTGACAGCTCTGAAAAGTAGACCATAGACCATCTGGCATTTTCAGAGGTGTAACTTGTGCAAATTCAGCTCTACTGGGAACACAATGCTATCTCCTGCCTGCGTTATAAAAGATACAATAGAATGTAGAACTTATGAGTTGTTTTGAATTATTCATTTTTTGCCTGTATATTCAAGAAATTTTACAAACTCTGCATTTTGTACTACATAATCACATGCGTTAAAGGTACAAAGAAACTTTTTGACACCTCTTTTCTACAGAAAGATGGCATTTTGTTTGATATGTGAACATTCAGTGTCTGTTATATCATTCTAAACAGACCATGTGCTGCTACAAAAGCCCCCATTTTGCACTATATATGAGCAAAATTTTATTCTTGTTATTCAGTAACTAATTCAATACACATCAATATTTCCAGTACTAGATTTATGAACATTCAGCAGCTTAAATCCAGGATGGCATTGGTCACCAACTCGTGTGTGTGTGTGTGTATCTCACAACATAGAATGCTACCTTGTTAAATATCCACAATGAATAGTTTTAAACTGTCTTAAGAAATACTGTTCTTCCATGGTTAAAATGTTCTTAGAGTGCAGCAAAACCAGTGGATTTAGGTCAATCTTTTATACAGTGTTAATACTAGAAAATTTTCACCAAGAATGATAAGTATTGGATTAATGATTCAATAGAATGAATCACTTTTGATAGAAAACTAGCAGATAATGTAGCCAGTAATAACTATACATGAATCTGCTGCCTGTGGAAAAGCAATAAAAAGGCAATATATTGCTACAGCATATAATCTATTAGCATGTTTCACTGCAGTACTGTCATTGGCCTCTTCATAAAGCACACCTTAATATAATAACTTTTGTGTTACTTAACCAACTTTACACAGTAATTTAATTGTAAGGTTAGTAGATAGCATAAAATAGTTCCAGGAATTTAACATGTATTTATTACTAAAATTTTGGAGACTTGGAACGAAGTGATTACACACGTTCTTATTCTGATTTCAAACTTGCTGCAATTTCCAGCTGACAAAAAAGTATCGCTTGAATATATTTTGTGAACTGTGTTTATATAGACAGACTTCTTTTCATTGCACACAGACACACAATTTTCAAACAAATTAAAACTATTTTCAAACACTAATTAATAAACAGCTATAAGGACTGTGAAATGCACCATGGGCAGAATTCAGTTTTCAATATATGAGGGCACAAGTGCAAAAAAATGAGCAATGCAATGCAATAATCAAACAAGTATGTTCAAACAATGACATACTTAATTTATGTGGGTTATTTTGAGTTTGATTTAAATAATTTATACCTGTGAAGTTGGAAATATGTGTGCAATGTTTGTGTTGTTATTTATTTCAGAAAAGCTACTTAAATTTTGAATATGCAAATTAGTTTTTTTACATCTTGAATAAAATTAAAATACTCCATGAAGAATTTGAGATACCTAGATATACAATATAAAAACAATTAACAAGCACTCTATCCATCAGAATAATAACAGAATAATAATAAACATTTACACAGTTATTGTTTTGAGTGTGCCAAGTACTCTTTCTTAAAGGTCCCGGGCCCTAAGGAAGCCAGACTATACTCTACTAGGGCCAGGGCTTTTTCAGTGACGGCTCTGACCTGGTGGAATGCTCTGTCCCACGAGACTAGGGCCCTGCAGGACTTGAGCTCCTTCCTCAGGGTCTGTAAGACAGAGCTATTCCGCCTGGCCTTCAATTTGAATTAGCCTGATCCTCTATTCCCTTTCCCCCTTTTCTCTTCTATGAAGAAACCCTTTCTGGGACCCCACATTTAAATTCTTCCCTGGTCTCCTTGCTGGCCCTAGTTAGCCCTAGTGATCATTTGATGTGTACTGACTGGGTCCCGTCCCCCCCATGATATCTGAATATTTGAATTTTATTGATATTGATGCTGCATTTTATGCTGTTTTTAAGTCACATTTTAATCAATGTTTTATATTTGCTGTTAGCCACCCTGAGCCCGGTTTTTAAACCGGGAAGGGCGGGGTATAAATAAAAAATTCTTTTTTTCTTTCTTTCTTTATCATCATCATCACCCTCGTATCACAGGCTTGGGGTCTTGCTGTCTGGGCAGCCCAGGATCTCCAGCCCCAGAGATGTGACTTTGGTGCTGCTAACACAGTAGTTTGACTTCAACCCCAAAGGCACACTCCACTGTCTCTCAAGACATTCGGTGCCCTTAATATATATGTTTTGTGTGTGTGTGCATGTGTGTGTGCATGAACATGTTAGGGCGGACTATTGGTACGATCATCTATTACAGGAACCTGCTATGAAAAAAACCGTATTGGGATTTGCTCCACACAGCATCCCATAAGCAATGTTCAAAATGAAATACAAATTACCATGCTCCTTTCAAAATCAATATAGTATCCACATGCAATTTCGTTTCATGCAAGGGCAAGGGTTGGAAAATGTATTGTTTTTTGATAGCAGAACATGGGGCTCCCTTGGATGAACGTGCAAAGGAAATGGGAGGGAATCTATTAGATTAGTATTAGTCTGAATTTTTCATTTATCCCTTAAAGCATTCATTGGACTTGATACTTAGAACTGTGAAATATTTTGTCAAGCTGGATTTATAATATACTATGGAGGGTAAAAGTTATGTTTGAATCAGGAAGTCATCTCTTTATTTCCTGTGCCATGCTAAAAATCCATCAACACCTTAGACCAGGGGTCTGCAACCTTTAAGACAAAAAGAGCCACTTGGACCCGTTTCCGAAGAAAAAACAACTGCGAGCCGCAAAACCATTGCAACATTTAAAACAAATATATCTCTGGAGCCGCGATCTGACAGCGGGCGGGAAGGTGACGTCGGGACGGTGCGTGACTAACGCACGCACCGCCCCCATGCGACGTCACAGCCAGTACAGCGCCCGCCACAGTGGGGAGTGTCGGGGCGCACAATGCACCTCCTCCCCTCGCTAGTATCCGCCCCGGAGCCGTGGCAAAGGTGTAAAAGAGCCACATGTGGCTCCGGAGCCGCGGGTTGCAGACCCCTGCCTTAGACGATATGGACTATATAGTATCAAATACATTCATTGTAGAAGAATTGCCAGCCAAATCTATGCAACCACTAGCTTGAGGAGAGTTTGTCAGCTTTACAAATGTTTCCAGTGTTCTGTAAATTAGCCTAAATTTGTATTATACATATTCTGAAACAGGTCCTCCATTTTGATTTTTCAAAATGTCTGTATTAAGCCATAAAGATACAGTATCAATAACAATGCAAACTTTTACGAACTCTGACTAGCCTCCTTTCAATTCTTTACTGGGTAGCTATGCACAACCATCTAGAATATTAACATTCAAGTTGCAAGATATACCTCTGAGTCAACCTGTAAAGTGGCTTTTGTCAGCAATTATTTTTGAATATTTCCTAGGAAATAAGTAGCATATACTGCACCTTCTACATCACAGAAGGCATA
Organism: Podarcis bocagei; assembly: GCF_964188305.1. Classification (NCBI taxonomy): domain Eukaryota; kingdom Metazoa; phylum Chordata; class Lepidosauria; order Squamata; family Lacertidae; genus Podarcis; species Podarcis bocagei. The sequence continues at coordinate 57,071,602 of NC_138135.1, read as the reverse complement.
CATTAACTAAACAACAAGAAATGATCAAGGTACAATCCATCTTTTTAAAATCAATTTTTCATGCTGAATTTTTAATACCATGCTGACTTTACAAAGAAACTAAAGTACCAACTATCAGCCATCAACTATTTCTTTGGAACCTCCTCATGTTTTACAAGAAATACATCATTATGAAACAGGATTTCCTTTGTGAAGAAATACTCCAGCAAAATTGCAAGTAGATTTTTTTCCAGAAGGTTTACTGAAAATTCCTCGCTAAGACAGCCCAGAACTCCACTTACAGGATGCAAAAAGGATATTTCATACCATTGTTCTCACTTAAAGCATTTTTGCAAGGCATCCCAAGAACACACCTTTGTGCTGAGATCCTTAATAATATGCAGTCTAGGAAACTGGGTTCTGCACCCCAAAACATGTATTTTGATAACATAATTAGTTTCACCAAATCACTTATCTGCAATCAGTTTTGAGAAGAAATGGGTGCTGTGTAATACACTGAAACATAAGATCACCTTATACAGTGGTACCTCTGGTTGCAAACGGGATCTGTTCTGGAGGCCTGTTCGCAACATGAAAAGACCGCAACCTGCAGCGGTGGGTCTGCGCGCGTGTGGGTTGCGATTCACCGCTTCTGCACATGCACGTGATGTCATTTTGCGTGTCTGCGCATGCATGAGCGGCGAAAACCCGGAAGTAACTCTTTCCGGTACTTCCGGGTCACCGCGGGATGTAACCTGAAAGAACGTAACATGAGGTATGACTGTATCCCCCCCCTTTTCTTACTCTCTGCATTACTCTCTCTCATTTCCCCAGCCTTCCTGTCTTTTTCTTTGTTATTTTACCTCCCTTCCTTCCCATCTGTCTCTTTCCTCCACAACCATTATCATTTTCCCTCCCCCTTGTTCTAGCTCTGAATTTACTGTTTCAAGCATGGGTTGGACTGGGTGATATATAAGGGCTCACCAACTCTATGGTATGCTTACACTTGGCCCGTCTATGGTTTCTACCTACTAGCCAGTTCCAGGAATGATGCACAAGGGCCTAAGAGACATAAGGCCCAGGTGGTCTCCTCCGGCCATTTTATCCCAATCTAGTATAAATGAAATTCTCAACCAGCACACAACCATTTTGCCAGGAACTTTCTGAAAACAGAATGGAAGTTTAGGATTCAGGCCTTGTATTACCAACAGGAAAATAATATCTGAAATGTAATCTTAGTAGCCATTTAGCTTCAAGAAAGAGCGGCCACAATAAGCCAATGTGTGAGTTGGGCGTTCTCTTCGTGGCAAGCTATGAAATGCCAGTAATGAATACTAAAGTTGTGTTACCAGATGATAGGGAAGAAATCACTGTATTTGTACCTCTAGTTTTGTAGATTTTCATAGCACTTAACTGGAACCACTAATTTTATGACCAATTATAACAGTGATCAACATTTTATAACGCTAATTTATAGTCTCCCTAACATTTTATGCATTAGTATTCTTGATCAGCATCTTACACCTTCATTAATCACATTATCAAGGGTGTTTTGTTTTCTGTCACATAAAAATTTATGAGGTCTCAGGGCAAGGCAGGTGGTTATTCCTCTAAGGGTTTTTCCCCATTCAGTTTCCTCTTTACATACCAGAACATGTTCCTTTATTTTTTGTTTTCTCAGTTAATTTGTTTTATGACAGTGCTTTAGGTTTATAATGCCAAAATACTATACCTACTAGACCATTACTCACAAGTGCTGCAAACAACACTGGACATGCCAGAAATGCTACCAAAGGTTCCAGCAGCTTGGTGCTTGTTCAGAAGGGACTGCATTATTAACTCGTTATCATTCGTTTTTGCTGTGAGGCTTCCAGGATAGTGATGTGGAGCCACATCACATATTGTCTGCATTGCCACCTCCTGACACTGACAAAGGGAGACTAACACATGGATGGCCAAAAATGTGCCCTTACAGATGTGGGGGCAGCAGGGGCAGCCTTGGCTGGCCACAATTGACATCACTTTCACAAACATGTCTGGGGAGGGTGTAGGCTTTTTATTGCTGCTGGCAAACCACATTAAATACATCAGTCTTCTAAAACTTAAATTATCCATAGGTGATAAGGAAGTCCATGTAGGCAGGTAGAATTTTTTATATATGGTTAGGTGTGCAGGCTAGCAGAGACGGCGTTGCTTTTCCACCAGACCAATTGGGTCCCATGCTGGCCACAGAGGAGGATACCCCTGGTTGTTCCATGATCAGCAAGATGAAGGATGAAATTAATATTTTTATATTTACTTGCCATAAGCAGATGCTTCAAATTTAGTAAAGGGTTATATCCAACCTGTTGTGTTCCACTCGTACAACAGTGCTCTGTTTTCTCTGTGCACCCCCAAAATCTGCTTCAAATGGTCCTTCTCTACAGCTGATTTTGAGGTTACATAGGGGGCTGGAGATGACAGGAGAGGACAATGGGGTTCCATTGCATGCATGGAAGTCTGCAGTGCCTATGGAACTGCAATGTTGGGTGCACTACTATATTTCTGGCAAAATTATGACTTAGTACTGTATTATTTAATACAAAGAACTTAGCACACAATATTTACATTTGTGATATGAAAGATATTCTAACAATACTACTGAAATAATTCCTATGAGTACTCTTGACCATGGATTGCAAATATAAACTTTCCTAAAAACTTATACACTTTCTTACCTAAAAGGAAGTCAAGTGTAGCTTATTTGAAATCAGTGTCAAACACTTTAGGTACAATACTGGTTTTTCAACTCTCTCTCTCTCTCAACCCCCCCCCAAAAAAAAAATGGTTAAAGCATTTTTATTACTAGACTATAGAGTTTCATGTCCCTTATAAGCAGTGACCACAAGGTTTCAAAATTGAGAAAGAAAAGAAAAACACCAGTCATCTTGCACTTGTAAATTTGTAAAAGAACATTCACAAAGGAGATGGCAAAGACAGCCATAATGGGATGAAATTATCCATGCTATTTTTCCCCCCAAGCAAGTTAAAATTCTGATCCTCCTCTCAGTTCACAGAAGAAGATATAAATCTCTATGAAATCATTATGCTCCCATAGTTTCAATATAGCGGAGGCCAGAGGTACTCAGAAGTCCTTATCTTGTGGAATTAACTGAATGGGCACCAAATATCAGCAGAGTTTTTTGCTTTATTTTGAACACTGTAAAGATATGCCATGATAAAATACATGCAGCATTTTTATTTTTACAAAAGAAAACAGAATACTTCAATTAAAAATGCTCCCCTCCCTTTCAGAAACGTATAGAACAAAACAACATTGTTCTGTTAGAGCTTATTTAGCGCACACCACATTTACAAATATTTCCAACATAACCAATGTTTTTGTATGAAATTAGGTTATTTTTCAAAAACACTTTGTACATGGAAAAATGTTTAACACACACAGTTGCTACAACCATGTGTAAATATTTTCCTATTTTTATTCAATAACTTTCCTTTCCTTTCCCCTTCCAAACTTCATGGAGAAGAATCTACTGGTGAAGCCATTAAAAGAATAATAATTCTATTTTATTTTTTTTAAATCGAATACAGTCATACCTTGGATCCCGAACGCCTTGCTACTTGGATGTTTCGGCTCCCGAACGCTGCAAACCCAGAAGTGAGTGTTCAGGTTTGCGAATGTTCTTTGGAACCCGAACAACTGACGGGACTTCTGCAACTTCTGATTGGCTGCAGGAGCTTCCTGTGCTTTGGTTTCCCAGCGTTTTGGAAGTCAAACGGACTTCCGGAACGGATTCCATCTGACTTCAAAGGTACGACTGTAATTGGAGTGTTCTTAACTGCAGTGCAAATGTATGCAAGTATTTTCACATAGAACATAACTCTACCCCAGTCCCATTGTGTGTGTGTGTGTGTGTGTGTGTGTGTGTATGTATGTACATGCGTGCGTGCGCGCGCACACACACAAATCCTCACACTCCATATCAAGCTGTTATGTGTCTTCTACAATTCACATCCAGACTTGTCTTCTCCCCCTCCATTGAATCACACAAGCTCCCATTCCCCATAGCAATCTTGATGGGATACTGCGGCACTCCATGTACCACGGCAGAGAAGCATTAGTCCCATTGTTTTCAGGGCTTTATAAGTGAACTGTGGTATATTTATAGCACAGGGACACAGCTCAAGTTGTGAATATTTCTAAGTGAAGTACTCTTCACACATACTGAACTCCCTCTAGCTCAAAAAGGAAAAGGCTTAAAGCCACACATAATATGCAATATATGCCTGCATTTCCAAGTACAAATTATAAGTAGCAGCAGTTCCAACTCTCATGCCCTAAGCAAAATATAATTACTCAGCTCACCACAAAAGTGAAAGAAACCAGGTCTGCTATCCTCCTCCTTACATCCTTAAGAGGCAACTCTTAACCACAATATCTCTACATTTTAAATTTAAACCATAACACAGCTCCAACTGATACTAACTATAAATGTTCTTAAAAACAGTCTCCAGCCCTGAAAGAAGAGCCAGAGAAAAGGCCTCATGGACTAATACCACCTTCTAAAGTCAGAAGTGGACAAAATTACTGGATTCCACTCCAGTATAGTATTAGTACTCAATAACTGAATTCATTGGCAATTCCAGACATGCATCTCTGGAATCTTTATCATAGCTGAATTCCACTCACTGAAAATTTGCAGTCTTTAGATACATAACAGGCTGTATATTCATGCACTGGAGCCTCCTGCCCCAACTTGACACAGTGACATCAAGTCCTTTCATGCAAGAGGCCTCCATATCTATTTGGCAAGGTCTACAACATTTTCCAAACCTCCAGATGCATAACAACACAGTCAAATTCTGGTAGATCTCCAGCCAGGTTCAGTGTGCTTCTGAGGCAAGTGAAATGCAAAACCTATATATGTGAGAGTCTGTCACTATCTATATACCACTATGAAGTGTAGACTTATATCTGAAAACTGAATTAAATCAGCTATGCAGCCAGTACCCATTCTAGTTAACCCTTGGTACACAGACAGATGTAGGCAAGTGTGCTTTTGTTCATAGTTACATTCAAGGACAACCTGCAGAACACACAAATGCAAATCTATTCCATTCAGATATACACCTTATATATACTCGAAGAGCGCACTATTGTCATACAGATGGTAGTAAAATGTATCTGTGAGTATTTACCATACCATTTTTGTTTAAAATATCTTGTGCTACTGAAGAATTGATTATTTTGGAGATGGCTAACATTTTAAACCATCTTACGCTTTTATAATTTGGCAAAGTATCTTATTTTGTGCTTCAAATGCTAAATATGGTTAATTGAATATATCATTACTCTAGAAAATTGCAGACTATCACAATGCCAGTTCACTTACTCCACAGTATTATTTCAGGAAAGGTGTGGGCAGGTTCTTTTTTTTTTGTATGCTATACACAGGCAAGCTTCTTTGAAATATACTGGAACCAAATGGAAACATACATCTTAACATAAAATGCAGCTTTATTTCTGGTAGGTTCATAAGGATGCATTACAGCTACGGGGCGGGAAGTGATTTAAGTAATATTCGCTTCAAACAATATATTGCTTTATGTACTTTATTTAGAAAGCATCAAAACTTTAGTTGCTGATTGGAGTTATGGAGAGATTAACAAGGAAAGGACAGTGACAAATAATTAGGACTTTCCCTTGTTGAGATAATGATCTTCCGACTTGGGGTTCACATTACCTAAAACTTGTTGGATTAATGACTGAACATGCAGCATAATCGTGTGCATGTCTACTAACAGGCAAATCCCACTCTGCTCACTGGACCCTGCACCCAGGCAAATGAGCATCAGATTGTTCATACATAATAAAAATAGCAAACATCAGTCTTAGGCAGGAAAGCAAAGTTATTCCCTCAGATAACACACTGCCTGTAGATTTAGTCCTCTTTAGAATCATCACTATTAATATGACCAACACTTTTTGAACAATTAGAAGATAATAGCCTCGTGTACTTTTCTTAGATTTAAGTTCAGTATATATGGGTAATTCTTAATACAAAGCTTGATAACACTGACAGTTCTTTCTCATTCAAGCGCTGGTTCCAGTTGTCTGAAAACATTCATTCAGTCAGTCATTCAATTTGTATGCCACTTTTTCACACACACAAAATCACGCTCAAAGAAGCTTACAACAAAGAAAACAGGAATACATTTCAAACCAACACTACAAAAACAATTTCAAAATAACACATCAAAACAATAGCAAATGTAACAGCCATACAAAAAAGCACATTTAAATACTATAAATTTAACAAGATTAATAAAACATGCAGCGCAGCATCCAATAGCAAAAATAACAAGGGAGCTTCACGGTTTCACCTTAGTCCTAGAAAGACCCCTCCCATGATGTTGCAGCAGCTTCTTATAAGGGGTGGGGTAGCTGGAAACACCCCATTATATAAAACATCATGTAATTGAGCAATGAAAGTTCTGTACATTATTAAAATCACTCTTTGAAAGCTATCACATCATCTGACTGGATAAATAACTTTGGCACAAAGTAGCTTCCAGTATATTTTTTGTTGGGCCTCAGTGTAAACTAACCCAATAAAGAAACTTCACCTAAGAGCTGAGAATGCAATAGAGATTTCACACAAGCAAGGTAATCTGATATGACTGATCATGTGAATCAGTCCTAAATGATGAGCCCCTCAGAGAACAATTCTCTAATGCGGACACTGAAAAAACTACCACTTCAGTTTCTCTAGCACTGTGGGGGATTTTAATTTATTTTTATTTTAGTGCATTAGTGCATTACCTTGAAAGGTGCTTGTTTTACATTTCTTATGGCTTGGGTTTACCAAATTTCTCCACTTACTGAATAGTACACAACATATCCCAGAAGTTTATCCTCCCCACTCCCTCCAATATGGATAAAAATACCCCTTTCCAGAAAGAACAAGGTGGATGTTTAGTGAAGAAGAGGATAAATTTGAAGCTGAAATGATGGATGGCAGTGACCTTTCTATCTGTAAAACTTCAGCATATAATAGGCTATTTAATCTTGAGAACTGGATTATTATTAATCAATTATTCATGACAGTTTGAATATATGGGAGATGCTTCTTGTTTTCTTAAATATCACAAAGCTGAAGTCCTGTTTGAGCAACAGGAAGATTAAATCTGAACAAGTCTACAAGACCCATGCCTATTGCTCCTTCAACTTCTATTGCTTATTGCTATTGAATATCGAACAAATTGTGCTGAATTAACTCCTGCTATGATAATTTTGCAGTAATGTGTCATTCAAACAAAGAAAAATAATGGAAAAACAAGTATATTGGTGGGATTCGGCAGAATAGGCTATGTTCTTATGTGAATGGTGACAATGGAATCAGACAGCTTCTCTTTTCAAAGAAAATGTCTCATAATAATAATAATAATAATAATTTTTTATTTATACCCCGCCCTCCCCAGCCAAGGCCGGGCTCAGAGCGGCTTACAAGCAATAATAAAAACAAGATGAGTGATTACAACTTAAAAACAAAAATAAAATACAACATTAAAATAATGGAACATTAAAATATTAAAATGGAGCCTCATTGCAGGAGAAGGAAAAGAAAAAAGAAAAAGGGGGCGGAGGGAATCAAATTGGCTCCAATCCAAAGGCCAGGCGGAACAACTCTGTCTTACAGGCCCTGCGGAAAGAGATCAGATCCTGCAGGGCCCTGGTCTCATGAGACAGAGCGTTCCACCAAGTTGGGGCCAGTGCTGAAAAGGCCCTGGCTCTGGTTGAAGCCAATCTAACTTCCTTAGGGCCTGGGACCACTAGGGTGTTGTTATTTATGGACCTTGAGGCTCTCCGTGGGGCATACCAGGCGAGGCGGTCCCGTAGGTACGAGGGTCCTAGGCCGTGAAGGGCTTTAAAGGTCAAAAGCAGCACCTTAAATCTGACCCTGTACTCCACCGGGAGCCAGTGCAGCTTGAAAAGCACTGGATGAATATGCTCCCATGGCAGAGACCCTGTGAGGAGCCTCGCTGCAGCATTCTGTACCCGCTGGAGTTTCTGGGACAGCTTCAAGGGCAGCCCCGCGTAGAGCGAGTTACAGTAGTCAAGCCTGGAGATGACTGTCGCATGGATCACTGTGGCCAGGTCGGGGCGGGAAAGGTAAGGGACCAACTGCTTGATGCGGCGAAGGTGGAAAAATGTCGCCTTGGCTGTTGCTGTGACTTGCGCCTCCATGGAAAGGGAGGCGTCAAGGATTACACCCAAACTCTTAACGGAAGGTAATGGCACTAATTGGGCCCCCGCAAGAGAAGGGAGTTGGTCCCTCATCCCCATGCTATCCCGACCTAGCCATAGGACCTCTGTCTTTGAAGGATTTAGTTTCAATCGGCTCCCACGAAACCATCCAGCCACAGCTTCCAAGCATCTGGTCAGTGTGTAAGGGGCCGAGTTGGTGTGGCCATCCATCAGTAGATAGAGCTGAGTGTCATCAGCATATTGATGACAGCCCAGCCCAAAGCTCCGGATAATCTGAGCAAGGGGGCGCATAAAGATGTTAAAAAGCATTGGGGAGAGAATTGCGCCCTGCGGCACTCCACACACCAAGGAGTGGCGTGACGACATTTCCCTCCCTAGTGCCACCCTCTGTCCCCGACCAGAGATAAAAGAGCACAACCAGTTACGGGTTGCCCTGTATCCCCACGTCTGCAAGGCGATGGTCCAGAAGATCATGATCGACCATGTCAAAAGCTGCTGACAAATCTAAAAGGATCAGCAGTCCTGACCCGCCTCGATCCAGTTGTCTACGGATATCATCTGTTAGGGCAACCAGAGCCGTCTCCGTCCCAAAACCAGGACGGAAACCGGACTGAAATGGATCTAATGCCGATGTTTCCTCCAGAAACCTACCAAGCTGTTCAGCAACCGCTCTCTCAATTACCTTACCCAGGTATGGAAGATTTGAAACTGGGCGGTAATTGGATAGGTCTAAGGGATCTAATGAAGTTTTCTTTAGGAGTGGACGCACCACTGCTTCCTTCAGTTCCCCTGGGAATGTCCCCGTGTCAAGGGACAAATTGATAATTTCAACCAGGGGGGTCCGCACAACATCTGGACACTCCCTAATCAGCCAAGACGGGCACGGATCAAGGAGGCAGGTGGTGGGCCTACCAACTTGGAGGAATCTATCCACATCAGTAGGGAGTATCCGATCGAAATGGTCCAACACTGGACCTGAAGTCAGTCGAGGGGCCTCCAGTTCAGTCACTGTATCTAAATTGGCAGGGAGGTCACGGCGGAGCAACAGGACTTTCTCCGCAAAAAAGCTCGCGAATGCCTCACAGCTGTGGGTCGAATTTGTGCTTAAATTTGGTTGAAATCAAAATCAAAATCTTAAATCATAAGATCCTAAAGGTGCTCAAATTAAAAGCTGAAATGATTGGCTGCATAACAATGCACTTGGAAGGGTGAAAATAGCAAGGCATGATGTGACAAATAGAATGTTTACTTGCATTATGGATACAACTCTATTTTTTAATTTTTAACTTCTCTTAATTTACTAGGAAAATGTAAATTTTAAAGAAAACACAAAGAAGGAATCGTTGAACGAATTAAATACATGAAGCCTGGAGAAGAGACAACTAAGAGGAGATGTCCTAACAGTCATCTTCAAATATCTGAAGGACTGTCACATACATGATGGACCCTATTTATTTTCTGCTGCTCTATGGAAAGGGTGAGGAATCTCAGGCCACAAGGTCAAAAGCAGCTCTTCAGGTCTCTGGCCCTCAGTCAGGGTTCTCCTTAGGTCATGTACCCTCTCCCAGGCCTCTGTGTCCATCTTAAGTGCTTTTGCCTAGATGGAATATGCTCATGAACATTGATGATGCCTCTTCTTGCTAATACCTGGAAGGAGAAGTGGGATAGAATCATGGACCTTTGTGAGGCTGGAATGTATCCTACTGTGGAAGGCAAGTGTCATATCCACTTTTACTTCTCACTATGCCTGTCAGTGGTATGCAGCCCCTGGAAAGCTGCTTATGAAAGAATGCAGCTCTCAGGCTGAACAAAACTCCCCAGGCCTGATCCACAGGGTAGAAGCTGAAGCAAGATGCCCAAATGACAAGAACAAGGATTAAGACTGAACATTAAGAAGAATTTCCTGACAGTCTTAAGCTGTTTAACTGCCCAAAAGTTATTATCTTGCTGTATTATTTTTTTTACAATAATAAGAAAAATGAAACATCTGGAAACATTTATAATGGGAAAGCTAAGAAGACTTATAACAAACAGAGCAATATTTGAAACTGCGTAGGTGGATAAACAATCCATTTGGACAGAGAAAAAAATATTGAGTCATTAAAGCAGCAGTAAACAGAAAGCAAGGCTCTTGTTAAAATTATGATGCGTATTATGTTCAATGCAACACAGAAAAGCAAGTTCCTTGGCAAATCAGTCTTACTTACCAATTCTTAATTTTTTTCAAATAATCGCTTTGTATGTCCTCAATCCAAAATGTTTACTTTTGACTGATTCCATTTTCTACACAATGGAACACTCATATCTTTTAATTCCAATGGAGATTTACCAGACCATTAGGGAAGACCCATCAAGAACACATGCTGCACGAAACATGCAAACAATCACCCCAATCTTCTAAAGCCACTGATGCAGAAGTGAAGATTTTACACATAAGACAACTTCCTACATACACTGCACTTTTCTGCACACCCCCATTTATTGTTGTGAACATCCCTGTTCACTGCAGACCTGGAAATTAGGAACATAAGAATCTGCTGGATCAGGCAAACACCCCTTCTAGGTCCAGCATCCTCTTCTCACAGTGGCCAACCAAATGCCTATGGGAAATCCACAAGCAGGATTCAATAGGACTGGCCCTATATTATCCCATCTGAAAGAGGGGGAGACAGGCTCGAGCAGATAATTGGTGCCATAAAGGCTAGCTACTCACAGAGATCAGGCTGGATGAAATTTGATTTTATAACTTGAAAACCTGAACCGCTGCTTTCTGTAGAGAATCTGAAGGCACTCTCCTCTCTCCTTAACACACAACAAGACTGACAAATCTCAAGATTGTTCAAAGGGCATTTGCTTTCCTTGGAATTAATGGAAAACAGCATTATGGGATCTTAGAATAATAATTGCACAGATGCGCTGCCTGACATGGTATAATGCATGTTTGCTCAAGTCACAAAAACAGCTTGTTTATCTCTAGGTAGTCTTTGATGATGAAGACTGACAGAAATCATCCCTGAGAAGAAATTCTATTGACACACATTACAGTTCTACACAAATGCATTTGACACAGATTTAGCTACATCAACAGTCAGTACAAGATTACACTAAATAGGCAAGTCTAAACAGCAGCAATTAGTTCTGGAAATACTTACTTCTGATGAGGTCATCACCAGTGCAATTCCCCCAGACAGGCTGGTCCTCTGTATCTACTTGTATATTTGGGTTATTTGAAGGTTCTCTGATCTCTCTCTCTCCTAGCGCTGTTCTTCCTCTATCACATTTTTCTAAACAACAACAAAGGATTACACTATAAGCAATTTAAGAAGATTTACCCCTTCCTTTCCAAGCTGCTTTATCAACAAGAAAACTGCAAGAGTTAAGTATTAGCAAAGAGATTAAGGATAATTAAAATTATATAATGATTGTTCTCCCAATTTATTACTCAGTTGCAGCAAGTTAAGAAAACTACTTCTCCTTCTGTCCTAACCATTCCCACACTGTAGTGTCTAAATCTCAATCTTAAATTTTTCTTTTGAATTGCTAATATCGGTCCTTGTGAGCTGTGAATTGTGTTATATTACTGGTGGCTTGTACAAGTCCACTGTTTTATTTGTTTTGTTTTGTTGTGTTGTGTGTTTTATGATGGGCGTAAAGCCGAATAAACATTTTCATTTCATTTCATTTCCCACACTGAAACATACTAAGGGGTAAAGAGACTTCACGCTTGTGGGATCTGCTTTCGTGGTGGTGGTTATTACTTGATCTCGGACTTCCGCAAGCTGGAGCCAAGTGTTTGCATAGTGGCTCAGAGGTCCAGACATACTGTTATAGTTAATGAATGGTAAATAGTATCTTAGAACATATGATTAGCACAGGAATTTACTTTGAGAACCAAAACCGAACTCTCAGTCTCAACCTTTTCATACAAAAATCCACTCCAGGTTGTCCCCTTGGTTTTCTTTTCTTTTGTAGTCCAACTGAGAGGGTGGGTTTTATGTGGAATCTACACACATATAAAAAAATGTTCTGAAAACGCTTTTTAAAAAAGCGTTTTTAAAAATACATTGAATTTTCCATAAGGCTCACCATCGCCATCTAGTGTCACATTGTATATTGCACTTAAAACACGCTTAAAATGTTTTATTTGCAGCTGTATAGCTGAGTCCTTAGTTGTTGCTATTGTTAAACAGCTGGAAACCTTTGCCACCTACTGTAAAAATGATATCATTTTCAAGTATTATTTTATATACTTAATTAAGGATTTCTGTACCAGCATTTACAAAATGGTCACAGGGTGTTCCACAATTTTTTAAAAAATGCATAAATACCTAATATAAAACATTTAAATAGCAAAATAAATTATCAGTAATAGTATCAGCAGGCCAGCAGAAGTTCCAGCTATACTGTAATTCTGTAATACCTATAGTTTCACATCTGTGTACTAAATTAAATCAATGATGGTGCAAGGCACACTGCCATAAAGAGGTCATTCCAAAGTGTTGAAGCTGATACTGAGAAGGCCTTATTAAATACCCTCTCATTTCTTACATCCTCAGTTGAGAGAAACACCAAAAGGCCAACCTGCTGGTCTTATAAAGTGTTGGTCACATGGGCAAGACATGTTAGTATGGCAAGCAATCCCACTGTTTGGCTCTCCTGTGAGATCTCCCTCATTCCAACATCACTGATCACATGGGATGAAACCTCAAAACCCCTCTGTAACACAGGACTGGCTCTGTGTTATTGGAAAGCACTGGAGTTATGTACAATTAAAAACTTTGAACCTCCAAAGTTCTTCACAGTCCATTTGAAAACTTAAACTCCAAAGTACTTTGGCCAGAATCACAAGAAAGGGCAAATCATGCTGCACAGATACACTGTGTGTGCGTGCGTGTATGTATGCTGCTGTTTAGTCGTGTCATATATGTATGTATATACAGGGTGAGTCCTTTAAAAGAGGCCCCATGGATACACAGTACACATGTTCCATGGGGCCTCTTTTAAAAGACTAACTACACACACACACACACACACACACAGAAGCTGAAGATTTCTGATACACAGGAAAATAATGTTACATTCATATATCTAAATTTAAAAAAACCACCAGTCATATGAACAAAATCCTATTTAATGAAGCAATTCCAGATATCTTTGTGTGGCCAACTTTTGAAGTACTTTCCAGCCTACATACTTCAGCGATTACACAAATACCCCCAATCTGCACTATTTTAGAATTGGCAAACATAATTAAAGGGAAAGCAAATTTTGCATAAACATTTTGAATTTAGGAAGTGCATTTTAGAAACTTTCATGGCCAACCTTTAGATATGTGTATTGTAGTTCAATTAAACAATGTACCGGTACATGTGCACTGAAGAGCTGTGATTGATGACAGATCGTTCTTTAAAGGTTCCATGGCAGGTGGTCTCTGTGGTGCAATGGATCAGTGCATCTGGCTGTTAACCAGAAGGCTGGTGGTTCGAGCCCACCTAGGAACGGCTGTGGGCAGGATTCCTGCATTGCAGGGGGCTGGACTAGATGACCCTTGGGGTCCCTTCCAACTCTACAATTCTATGATAAAGAGCCATGTCATATTTCAAAGTAAAAAGCTGTTTGCCTTTTTAGCATTGCAATGACTGCAGCAGAAACTTCAAAGGAAAAATCAACTCTGTTGCGTTTGCCCATACCGCATCACTCGGTTCAAAGTTCTGACTGGAAAAGAATCCGAGATCGGAAACTGCTGTACTAGGCAGACCAAGATAGTATGAGGTAAAAGCCAATGTCACTAAAGTCGTTTAGGCTTTGACTTTTGAAGAATATGCATGTGTCACCGCCACATGGGCATTAATCATCTTAACTGAAATTATGCACAAGAAACTGAATGCAGAAGTATGTCCTTGCGACATTTACACTTAAGCTTGTCGAGAAATCTTGCATTTTCTTGGCTGATACTAATAAATTCATAGTTGTGTTAGAAGCAAGAAGAACAATGTAACATAAGAGGATAATACAAGACACTATTGTCTCAAAGGGTATTACTCATCACTCAAAACTGTAGCATTTAATAAATACGAAAAATCTTAGCAACTTTTTCAACCGTTAAGAGGGGCAGGAGGGGGAATCCAATTACTCATAACATTAAAACCAGTTACCAGTAAAAGCTGGCACAAAATCTGGAAAAATTAGAGTAATTGTGAAACTCGATATTTTAGCAGTATTGATTTACTGTTATTTCTATTGAAGCACAATAGCAAAAATGTCATAGCTTTCTCTCATAAAAAGTACCTCTTTCCAAAGCATATCTGCCCATCTAAGAAACTGTGTGAAGGCTATATTCATTTCACACTTACCAACCTCGTTACAACCCAATTTGGAGTTGATATGCAGCAAAACGTCCTTAGAAAATCACTTTGTTCACTTATCTATAATTCTCTGTACAGTATTATTAAACAATAAATAATAACCTCACTAAGTTTGAAAACTTAAACACACTTATTAGGAAAAAAGCACCACTGAACACAACTGAGTAAACATGCATAAGATTGTGCTATAAATGTACCTTCTAGGACAGTGGTCCCCAGTTAGCCAAGTACTGTGGACCCACTGTTTTATAAAATCCAAGCCATGGATTTTGAATTTTTTGATACCTTTATGGTAGTTTTTGTTATGTGAATGGTGCCACAGACACCTTGAGTGGGTTACGTGGACCCCCTGGGATCCGTGGACCACCAATTGGGAACCACTGTTCTAGAATACTTTTAGTTCACAACAGGTTACAGATCTATGAGCCCTGAGTGGCACTTTTAGGCAACTGCAACACAAGTGGGAAGCCTCTCTAACCAAAGGGGAATGGGTGACTGAATAGTACATAATCTACTCAGTGGAGGGCCATTCCATTGGCTGAATTTCAATGACAGACAAAGCCCCCACATTTTCATATTAGAGTTTGGCTCCATTTGGCTCAGATCTTGCACCCACTCCCTTGTCCTGTGCTTCAGATCTGAGCAGCCAAGGCTCAGCTCTCATCCAGAATAAGATTTTCCTCCTAATGATAAACATACCAATGTTTCAATTAATCAGTCTTTGTTTCAGGTGTTTCAGGAAGTATCTGCTTGCACTGCTTTATTTTTTTGTAATGGTGAGGTCCATTAACCATTCAGAATGATAGCATGAATGCAAGGAAGAGTGTGAAGGAGAAGGTACCAACAAATTGTTGCAAGTCTGGTTGCAGTTCCTCAATTATGGCAAGGAAGGCAGGAACTTCACAATTTGGTTTGTTATAAATATATTTATGCCACCTTTCAATTATATTCCCAGGGCAGTTTACAAAATAACATGAAAATACAAACAAAAAACCCAGCAAACTAAAAGCCACAAAATAATAAAATAGTTAGCAAAATTAAAACTACATCTGAAAAGTTTGGGAACATAAAAATGTATATGCCTGGCAGCAACAGGATGGTAAAGCACCTGTAGGGCAAAAATCTCTAGGGGGAAAAAATCTCTGGTGCACCACAACTAAGTAATAATATATGACCATGTGCTGAATACTTCTCACCACTGACTACCACCCAAACATCTGGAATTACAGAAGGTGAGTAGGTGAGGGAAATAGGATGGCAGCTTGATATCCAGAAAACACCTACCGTATTTTTTGCACCATAACACTCACTTTTTTCCTCCTAGAAAGTAAGGTGAAATGTCTGTGCGTGTTATGGAGGGAATGCCTACGGGTGGCATGCCTACGGATTTTCCTCCTCTAAAAACTATGTGCGTGTTATGGTTGGGTGCGTGTTATAGAGCGAAAAATACGGTAATTTCATTGGCAGGCAAAAAGTTCTGCCTCCTCTCTCCACAATCACACACCCTTATGACCTTTTAAATTACATCCTCATTTTCCACTTTATACATTACTCGTGTTCATCTGCTTTTATTTTTTTAAAAAATAATTTTTATTAACTGGCCAATCACATAAAATTAAATCATATCACATAAATTCCGAATTACAAAGCCGAATTTTAAATTTTGTTTGGGGGACCCATATTTCAAGATCCGAAGGGGGATTCTAATCATATTCTTGCTGCTGTGTTAATGTCCCAATCAGTCCAAACAAAGTTCATAGTTCTATCCCATCTTATCTTGCTGTTTCCACATCACATCTTGTTCATATATTTTCTCTTTTTTCTTTATGATCTCTTCTGATAGTCTCCTTAAGCCAATAAACACCAATAGTAATAGTAATCCTGTGTGAATTTTCCGTTCTTCCAATCCTCAAATCGAGATGGTTTCCATATATCGTCTCCTTCATAGATAACATCACTCTTTCCATCATAGTCTCGTAAAACTGTCGCTCTGAGTCCCACTGAGGAGTTTAACCCACAATAAATAAACAGCTCTATTTCTCTCTTTCTCCTCCCAGACTCAAGACCTCCGACAGAACTTCCCAATATGGCGACGGCATTTTTAACTGCGTCATTCCCAAGCTCTTATACATTCCTCGCTCTTCTTAAAACATGCTTTGGTTCGAAAGTTTATCTCCACAGAGCCTTAAATCCACAGCTTAAGTCCTTAAAACGACATTTCTGACCCATAAGGGGAGGGGATTCTTGTTTAATCACATAGGGAGAGAAGGAAGAGGGGTTTTTTCCCCTCCCCCCTCAGTCATTTGCCGTACCTTGTCTTGGCGTATCTTCTCATGTTTTATTCTTATCTTGTTTTATCAGAGATCTCTTCTGTTAGCAGTGTTTACTCCCCATTCTTTCTTGAAATATGTGCATTCCTTTCATCCAAATTGTTTCCTTTGAAGTTCTGCATCTAGTGGCGCGAATCAGGGACGGCGTTCAGGAGTGCCGAAATCCCACAGGAGGGCTTTGTGCCTAGTGTCCCCACCCCCACAAATTCGGGGGTGGTATAGGGCACAGCAGGCAAGGGCCGTCGTCCCCCCACAATCCTGGGGGGGGGTTAAGGAGGCTAATTACCCCCATCATAGCCTCCAAATTACCTCATGTGGGTCGGAGAGATGTTATTGTGAGCCATCTTCCAATGCGCCCCCTAGTGGGCCCCACCGGAGTTCATCTGCTTTTAAAGGATGTGGGTCTGCTGCACAGGATAGTTTGGGCCTAAGAAAATGGCAAAATCTTGAGGCTGATCTTTCAACTGTAGCACTAAACAGCATAAATAGATCATCTCTCTTTATACTAGTATCTAAAATGGCACTGAGATTACACATAAAATCTGGGATACAAATAACAATACATAGCTGGAAATGTAGTTTTTCTCAATGTTGAATCATTTATGCTTGTCCTCAACATGCTTTTAATCTTGATTGATTCTAGAGTAAGCCATCCACAACGGGGTATGCAGGGTCAAGTCACCTGATGTGTGCTATAAAACTCTTCCTGTGATTAGACTATCCAGGCCTTTTTCTCCCTGCATATGGCCAAGGTAAATGAAGAAAGAATTGGTGATTGCAATCCTGGTGTATGCCACCTTCAAATCCATTTTCCGTCATATTGGTGTCCGCTTCTGTTAAAGAAACTCAGCACCAGCCAGACTAGCCCATATCAGCGCCACTCACCCCTAACTGGCTGGATGAGGTGCATGTCAACAGCGGCACACCAGCACATGCGGTGGACCTGTGAAAAGTGGTCACATTGTGGGAATCAATATTTGGGGGGTTTTGTGCCATAACTGGACAAAACATCATTAAATCCCTGAATCCGGCTTAACTTGCTTGGGAGATAATATGAACCTGCATTTCAAACATCTTACTGGTCTGTTCTTGTTGGCAGCTAGGCCAGTAGTAGCAAGGTATTGGAAGGAGCATTTCTGGGACCGCCTACATCTGTTTTCAAATGGACACACTACACTGCAGACCAATGCAGGGTCAATCTACAATGAACTTTTGTTTTCTGAATGAAACCAGTTTATCAAGAAGTGTTTTTCAGGGGCTAAAAATATGCAATAGATCTAGACTGTATGTGAACTTTATCAGGAAAAAACAAATACCTTAGTTAGTCTCCATTGATTCTAGAATAAAATGTTGTGTGCATGCACCAACTATAACCACAGTTTACAGTTTACCATGAACTCCTGCTCTGCATGCAACAAACCATAACTGTGGCTTAGTATTACGTACAACCTGGGATTGTGGTTTGTTTCACGCAAACAAACTATGAATGGGAAGCTTCACATCACCGTTTCTTTGATGACAACATAGCCATACAAAGAGGAATAGTTCTAATACAGATTCTGTGGGAAGGAATCTTGCTTTTTTTTACAGACCTGAGATACATTTAAGGCATCTCAAAAAGCAAGTAAGTTTGATTTTTGTTTGCATCTCCATGTGTGTTAAGTAAATGAGATACCCATATACTGCAACAGACCATAGATAGGCTTCAAATCTGAGAAATGCTCATGGAAGTGGCCTAAGTATGTCCATACATTATATATTGCTCCTTAATAGCTCAAAAAGTGTTCCATAAAACAGCTCTGATGTTTGCAGGCATACACCCAACTCCAGATAATAAACTGGCAGCATTTTGTCATAGCTGAATTTTCTGAAAACGCTAAGCAATCCTATTTAGAATGCATTACAGAAGTCCAACCTGGAGGTCACTAGGGCATGAATGACCATGACTTTGTCCAACTTTGCCAGGGAGAGGTGTAACTCGTGCACTGGACAACACTGGTAAAAGATACCCTTAGTCACTGCCATTGTGTAAGTGGAAAAGTTACCTTAGTAACCTCTGCAGCAACTCTGTGCCATACAGTTCAATCTTATGCGTGTTTTATTCAGTAAGTACCACCATGTTAAATGGAATTTACCTTCAATTTATTAAAAGGCTGCAATCAAATGTTCTTTATGAGGGTGAAAATCCCACTGATCACAGTGGGATTTACTTTAAAGTAAACCTTCCTTGGATTGGGCTGTTATTGATTTTCCCTATGAATTCTTTAGAAGTTTACTTCTGACGAAAGTTACATGGCAAGGATAGTTAAGCGCTTCTACAAGAAGAAAGGTTTGTTATTATTAACACATATTTCTAGTGTGTCAAATTCATCCCTGAGTTTAGATTGCTGCTGCAACAATATTGCCACTATACAGTTGTGGACTAGTGTAAGTATTTATTTTGGTCTTCAAATATTATTGTGCATAGTTGAGTATCATTTAAAGACAAAGTATCAGTTCTAAATGAATAAAAACAATGAAGTGGTTAAAATACTACATATTGCCTGTAAAAGAAAAAAAATAACTTAAATGCCTCCCATTTTATTTATAGAAAAAGGTATTCCAAAATCTAAAACACTTTAAATGTTGTTAAAACACGGAAACCTTTACAATAAACAGTGTCACATGACTATCCTCCTACTTGAATGTGCTCACTATAAACTTGTCGCCTAGTGAATCTGGAAGGCAAATTTTAAAACAAAATTGAAAGTAAACAGCCATCTACACATAGGAGGCTGCCTTACACTGACCAACCAGTAGTCCATCAACATCAAGTATTGCCTACACTGAATGGCAGCCGCTCTCCTGGGTTTCAGATAGTGGTACCTCCCTGTCCTACCTGGAGATGCTGGGACCTTCTACATGCAAAGCAGATGTTCTACCATTGAGCTACAAACATTTTGTTGCATATCTAAGCATTTTAAAGCATATCTACTCTGGAGCAGCTGCTCATGAGCACACTTTCAGGCAGCTTGGTAGGGAGAAGATAAAGGCCTAGCCTGAGAGCACCTGCCCCCTCCCCTCCAGTTTCAAAACTACTACTCTACAAGGCAAAAAATAAGGGTTTTGTACATATTTAGTCCGGCATTCCTTGGCCTGCTTCGGAATTTGGGAGGTGTGGCAAAAATGGCAACAAACAAAAAAATGCCAGGAGTGAAGAACAGCCAATGCATCTAGAGGAAAGCTCTGGAGAAGGAAGTGACACAGGGACACAAAACCCCTCATTTTGTGCCTGTATTGCAGAATAATTCCACACACACACCCCACACACTTTCCTAACAGGATGTAGGGAAGGTAAGCTAGCTGTAAGCGGCCTGGAAAAGGCAACACACCCACCCCTCCCCTTCCCAATGCACACAGCCTAATCTCAGCTGCATCATTTCAGCTGTTCAGCCGTCGCGGCTCTTCCCCCCCAGAAGAAAAACTTTCGAGCAACTTACCTCGAGGGAGCGAGATCAAAAAGCTGTTTTCAGCCGGAGCTGCGCGCTCTGGCCCTTCAGGCCCTGAAGGAAGAGGTTCTCTCGCTTGGGACATCTGCCAAGCTCTCTTCCTCCGAGTAAGAAAGAGCTTAAACGCCCCTCTCCTCCTCCTCCTCCTCCCGACAAGGCTAACGCAAGACCCTGAAGGAAGAAACAAATGAAGAAGTCTTTCAGATGGGCTTCGAGGCGCGCATTCTCTCACACACATATATACGTATTATCTGACTCGCTTGCAGGCAAAGGACGGGAGATGCGCCGCCGCCAAAGAGAAGCCCGAACTTTTTTTTTTTTTTGCAAAGCAACCGGGTGCGCCGGTTTCTGCTAAAATGTAACATGCGCACAAACACATATACACACTCTCTCACTCTGTTGTTTATTTTTTAACCCAAAACACCGCGCGCGAAGAAGAGGAGCCAGCCCAAAGCTTCGGGCCGAAACAAAACAAAAGCAACCTCCTTCAGCGCCTTTACCTTGGCATTTCCTCTCAAGAAATCCTGCTCTCTTCCTTCCCGGGGTTGGGAGGGAAAGAAGGAAGGAAGGAAATAGAGGAGGGGGTGGGGAGAAATAACTTTAGCAGGAGCTCTTCTCCCAGGCCAGCCGCTTCCCCAACATCTCCCCTCCCGTTCCCGCCTCTTTCTTCCGCCCCCCCCCCCGCTTCCCTTTCCTTTCCTCCGGCTGTTTAGCACCCCGCCCGCCCCCACCCACCCACCGGGGCAGAGGCTTAGCTTGGCCTCAGACGGAGCCTCCCAGCGCGGAAACTGGCGTCAGCTTCGGCCCGAGCGCGGCTCGCGCCCCTCCCGCCAAAACTGGGGCTCTCGCGCTCTCTTTCTCTTTCGCCCTCCCCACCCGCCGTCATCGTTTCCTCACGAAAACCGCCTGGCTCTTCTTTTCAGACTGGCAGCGCGGTACTTACTTAAAAAGACATTAAAAACACACACACACAAACCCGAGCCTGGCCTGGTCCCAAAGAACAACCAGCCTGAATATAGTTGTTGTTGTTGCTGTCCCTGAATGGCGTGAACATTTTTTACAAGAGGAATGCACTCCGGCGGGACCTGTTGCACCTGATGGCCTTTGGGCCTCTGATATATATATCAGAACACCTATATGGCCCAGACGTGAGAAAGATCCTCTTCAGGGCAAAACAAAAGTCCTTCTGTATACTCTACAAATGCTCTGCTTCAACACGAATCCTCTAGGCCCAGGGAAGTTTATATGGTGTCATAAGGCTCCAGCCAGGGCCAGATTTAGGTTTGATGAGGCCCTCAGCTACTGAAGGTAATGGGGCCCTTTATACGTCCAGCTGTCCTCTGTCAGCAACAAATTGTCGCTGTTTTTTGTGTTGAATATATGCTATATGGTAATTTATGGACCTAATATGTAGGTATCTAAAGCCATTTGCGCATAACAAAATATGTATTTTATCAAAGTAATTGTTGAACTTATATACAATTAAGAAGTATATTAATAGTGAAATACAGTGGTATCTCGGGTTACATATGCTTGAGGTTACAAACTCCGCTAACCCAGAAAGAGTACCTTGGGTTAGGAACTTTGCTTCAAGATGAGAACAGAAATCGTGCAGCGGCGGCAGTGGGAGGCCCCATTAGCTAAAGTGGTGCTTCAGGTTAAGAACAGTTTCAGGTTAAGAACGGACCTCCAGAACGAATTAAGTACTTCACCCGAGGTACCACTGTACAATTAAGAAGAAGTATATTTGGGACCCCCAAGCTATAGCTTGTTTAGCTTAGATGTAAATCTGGCACTGGCTCCAGTCCTAACTACACTAAATGCCATCGGATTTGATGTTTTTCTGGACTACACTTTAGGAGTACAGGTGTGTGCCCCCCATAGGAATGAACTCCTAGGGGCAGAGGGGTCTTTGGCTCTCCCCCAATAAAATATCTGAAGGGGGCCACCCCCACCCCCAAAAAGTTGATGGGCATTGCCATTCAAATTATCTGTGTGCACCATGTCATGTGATCGATTAGGCAAGGTGGGGCTTACCTGCACCCCCCACCCAATTTTTTATTCAAGTTGGCACCCCTTACCCCCCCATAGAATCATAGAAGTGTAGAGTTGGAAGGGGTCACAAGGGTCATCTAGTCCAACACCCTGTGATGCAAGGATCATTTACCCAACGTGGGACATTCTACTTGCACACAACCATGTATATGTGTAGTACAGGGAAATAAATAATTTTATTTAAATTGCAAAAAATGGCCCCAAAGGGGCAAAAACGGCCCAAAAAAGAAAACTGCAAAAATGGAATGGTACAAAAAGAGCAGGAAAGGGGCTAGCAATCCCAGCAGCCTTTGCAACTTTGATCCCATGCATCTGAAAGGAGGTTTGGAGGGAGCAATTGTAGTTGAATTTGGTGAATTTTTGGCAGAGTTTTCAGATGAGTTTTTGGAGATGGCACCTAAACACAAGGCATCGTCATCTTCCTCAGGTGCCGAGAAACCCAAGAAGCAGCAAGTGCTGCTCACGCGGGAGGAGAAACTGGAAGCGCTGGGCTGTTTACAAGACTGTATGACTGTGTGTGCTGTGGCACGGAAGTAAGGCAGGAATGAGTCCAGCATATGTGCCATCAAGATACAGAAGAAGGAAATCTGGGCAGGAGTAGCAGCGAGTGCACCAACAACTGCAAAGGTCACCAGCAATGTGTGGGACAAGGTTCTGGAGAAGACAGAGAAGGCTGGAGGACATGAACCGCAAGCGTGTCCCCATTGATGGCAACACCTTGTGCCAGAAAGCTCTCAGGCTGTTCGCAGCTTCAAGTCTGCTACTGGAGAGGGGAAACAGTGTGTGAAGGAGTTCTAAGCCAGCTCCGGTTGGCTACACCGCTTAAAGGGTCACTTCAGTTTGAAGAATATCCACACCACTGGTGAAGCTGCATTCACGGACAAGGAGGTTTCCCAAGCATACCCTGACCAGCTGAAAAGACAACAGCGTCAGCTGCCCATTACCCTGTTTCTCTGCAGAACACCTGTAGCAGTACCATCAGCTGCAAGTGAATCTGAGCCATGGCCAAGGACTTTGGGGTACCGGTCTACCCACCCCCTTGTCATTTCCACATCATCCAGTGATGAGGAAGACTAAGAGCCACCAGTGCCACCATTCATGCCAGTCTGGTAAGTGCTGCTGGGTTTTTTTAAGAGTTCCCAGAGGTTTACTGGGTATTTACAGGCTTTTTAGATGGTGTTCCCCACTGTAGTTCATTTCACGTATACACGTGGTACCTGGCAACATAACCCCTGCGTAACTGGGGAGACGCCTGTACTTGTAGTAACAGACTTCACATGCAAAGTACCCCAACAGTATCCTCTGTCTTTCCTAGAAGCCTATAATACATCACACAAATTCAAAGGTGAGGGAAATGTATTTTATTCATTATTATTGCTACCAACTTGTAGGCCTCCAGAGTTGAACCTCAGCAGTAAAATCAAATGAAGCCGCGGAAGCCTCATCGGATATTTGGGTTCCAAAGAACGTTCGCAAACCGGAACACTCACTTCCGGGTTTGCAGCATTCAGAAGCAAAACATCTGAGTACCAAGGTGTTCAGGATCCAAGTTTCTACTGTATTGCTTTGGGTCCTATTTTGTTCCCCCTCCCAGACTGTGGGGGGTGGGGGTGGGGAACGTGCACAAAAGGATTAACAGCAAATGCACCAACAGCCTCTTACCCTATGGGTTAAGCCAGGGGTTGCCAACCATCACAACTCAGCACCTGAGTATGCTATTGATATACTGTAATATGTTTATATACAGTATACCGCTTAATACAACAGTTTCTGAAATGGTTCACAAAAAGATAGCAAATGCTGTAAACAATGAAACTAAAAAGACTACAGTACCAGATGGGGAATCACAGAAAAGCAAAGGCAATTCATAGCAGCACACTTTTTAAAAAATCCTAAGATTTGGTGGAATGACTCAGTAGTCAGACCACCAAGTAAGGTACCTGTAAGGTGGTTGTAAAATTGCAAAGGTATGACCTCCGTTATCCAGACCTCAGCTACCTCCCCACCCATTATTTGGGGGTCGGAAATCAACACCTGAGCTAGGAGCAGGACTATGACAGCTAGTCCTGACTGCCCAATGTCACATGACTCACTAGGTTCTCTCCTATGGGTTAATCTTGGATATCTTTTTTAAAAGCCTATGTTAATACAGGATATACAGAAGCTCAGTTTTTTCATGTCTTATCTACTAAAAACATACTCAGCATACTTAGTGACACTGTGATCAACTCCCTCAGGATGGTAAGAGCAGCTTGGTTGGATCAGGCTAAATGCCTATCTAGTCCTAGCAAACTGTTTCAGTTCAGGCAGTTTAGTTCAGATACCCTACTTTTTCTGCAGCGAAGCAGGGGAGAATTATTATATTTGATTAGTTTTTTATGAATTTATGAATCACCTTCCACTTACTTTTCAAGGCGGTTTACAATTGACCATAATAGCAAGCTAAAATTAGAAATAAAGGCAATAGAAACAACTAAAAGGTTTTAAATCAATACAAATAAAACACCCAATGATATATATTAAAAGTCAAAACAAAACAAAAATGCATTTACTTGTTTCTGCAAAGTAAAAAATAGTGGGCACATTTCATATCTCAGTAGGGATGCATGCTGGAAGCCCTGCTCCAAATTGCTGTGGAGTGGGCTTCTGCTATCTTAGGGACTTCAAGGAGACACCCTCCTACAGAATGCAGTGACCTACTGGGGATGTAAGACAGTCTCTGCTGGAGTAAACTGGTCCTGAGCCTCACAGGGCTGATTTAAACCTTGTGGCTGCAGCATGTGTGAAGCTATAACAGGAAGATAATTAAGCCAGACTCCTCAAAACACATGTATCTGTCATGACCTGCGTGAGATTTAGACACTTATAACTGTGACTTGAGGTGAACCCTATCTTAAGAAATCACCAGAAAATGATTTTGTGGTAAGGTTTCTCACAATATGTCCCAAATACAACTTGTTCTGTTTTTCTTATTTCATGCAACTGCATTTTCAAATGTGAGGGGGGAAGTGGTATGGCAAGGCATAATTTGCATATATTTATTTATTTTCCTTACATTTATATCTCCACTTTTGGCCCCTAGTGGAAGGTAAGGCAGGCATACTTGTGTTTCTCAAGTGATCTCCCAACCAGGCATTAACCAGATCCAGACTTGATTAGTAGTAGTGGCAGAGTGGAAGCCTCATGTGCCTTCAGATCATGGCCTGCTCCATAATTTCCCCATAAAGTTGACAAATTATGAGAAAATTGAGAAAAACCTTGTCTTAAGTGTGTGGTGGTGTTTTTTTTAAAAAAAAATCTATAATCATTTATATAATCACTTAAAACAAAAATAAATCTCTAACATTATAATCAGGGATGTTTCTATACTTTGCTTACTATGCATTTGAGTCCACTGCAAAGTGCAGTACTGGTGAGACCACCCCAGCCATCTGCCATCTTAATCTGCCCAGAGGCATCTATACATATAAATTAGCACATGCAAATTTGTGTCATGGGCCCATGCCCCGAATCCTTTAAGTACCTAGCAATGCCTCCTGGTTTCTCATCAACACACAATCAGATTTGGTTTCAACTGACTGTACTATTGTGCTCTCAAAACTAATCTCCAGCTTTGCTAATGTACTGATCACAAGGCCTTACTTTCTCTGTTGTCTGTCTTTCAAGGGCTCTGTGAGGTCTAAATTGAGCTAGAGATTCAGACATGTATTCCATTTTGGTTTTTTAATTCCTAAGGGAGCATGTATTTCTCATTTACTGCCTTGTCCCTGCCTTGTCTGTAACTTGAAACCTTGAAAGCAAATTAGGTTTGTAACTTAATTAAGTGCCTATTTGAACTCATTCCTCCATCATGGTATGAAAAAATCTGAATACATGGCTGGATAAAGACCAACCTGGCATTTCTAAATAAATGTTGTAATTTATTGAACCATCTGTATTTCCATGATTTATACAGACAGAAGAAGAGTCTTGAGTTACTTGAGAAGTTGCTCGCTTTAGTTTAAACACTACCTGATTAAATTAGATAAAGGAAAAAAGAGGCCAGGAAACTCTGCATCTAACCCCTGGCATTTTCTCGCATCCTGTTTCCTACCTTACCCAACACTGGTGCCCACCAGGAAGCACACTGGTTCATTGGGGACCCCTCCAAACCAGTATGGGTTCTTCTTCTCTCTTCCATTGTGGTACACTGTGTGAGGAAGAGGTTTAAATATCCCCCTTTAGCTGAGGAATAGGCAGGGCCTTTTTTCGTTCCCTTCATGGCACACTGTAGATGAAACTAATCTCCCTGTCAGTTCATTTGCTCTGATAAACTAGAGGGGGGGAGCAGTCTTCCCTACTGTGGCATATGGAGATTTAAACCTTTCCACACCATAGTGAGGATGCTCACTCCTCAGTTGATGCGCATGAGGAAGTAAGAAAGGTCTGATTTTAATCCGCATCTCATGGTGCTTTAAACCCCACCAAGTGTGTGGTGATAGTGTTGAAAATAACTTTTCTCTGGTGATATGCATGGCCCAGCTGAGGAGAGCAGGCTTAGCAAAAGGGGGAAGAGTCAATTGGATTGTGTCTCTGTGCTAAAGTGTGTGTGATAGAAGGGGTGTATTATTGGTCCTGCTAACATTTTGAATATTGTCTACAAATGGTTTTTCACTGGGGTAATGAGACCCCTGGCTAAAATAGGTAACAAGTTTCATTTGCCTAATTTTGCTCTGTTACAATAGACCGCTGAGTCCATTGCTATTATTCAGCTCTAGTACAATATATTATTCCTGCCAACCTAGCAGTTCAAAAGCACGCCAAAGTGCAAGTAGATAAATAGGCACCGCTCTGGCGGGAAGGTAAATGGCATTTCCATTCGCTGCTCTGGTTCACCAAAAGCGGCTTAGTCATGCTGGCCACATGACCCGGAAGCTGTACGCCGGCTCCCTCGGCCAATAAAGCGAGATGAGCGCCGCAACCCCAGAGTCGGTCATGACTGGACCTAATGGTCAGGGGTCCCTTAACTTTACCTTACAATATATTATGGATATGGGCAGTGGAGAAGAACTTAATGTAGCTTTTTAACTGGCCACAACTCAGTTAAAATTAAAAATTCAGATTTAGTCCCATTAGTATAATAGCACTGGTGACTGGAATTATACCCACAATCCTAAAAAAATTTAACAAAAAGTTGCTGTTGTTGGCATCTGTTTTGAGAGGCAATGGAGTGGGGCTGTGGTGGTGTGAAGTCAAACCACGGGACAATCACATTGCCTGCTGTGGCTGCAGAAACTGTCCTGACAGCTGCGGGCATAGGGCGTTATACAAACAACAACAACAACTCATAACTGCTGCCTCTTGCATTGTTTTGCTGCATTAGCAGCGCTGAAGTGATCTTTCCAGGGCACACATCTGGGCACTGTTTATGGAGGTCTTGGGCTGCCCAGGCAACAAGACCCCACCTCTTGGCCTTGCTGGTGTTGCCCAAAGGAAAGTAGAGCAATACATTTGGCAGCAGCTTGGCTGTAGGAGTTGCCGGGATGAGGTGTACAAGACATCATCCAACCGTTTTAGGGACTCCCCACTGGATTTTTGTAGGGTTTACTCCTTAGCCTTTTCCTCTCTTGAAGATGCCCCTCAAGGCAGCAAGTAATAGGAAGTAAATCCTATTGAATTCACACACATCTGTATCCTGTATAGAAAGGGAAGTGATCACAGTAAAAAGCAGACAAACTGACACAACAAAAATCAGCTAGTACAGTGGTACCTTGGGTTAAGAACTTAATTCATTCTGGAGATCCGTTCTTAATCTGAAACTGTTCTTAACCTGAGGTACCACTTTAGCTAATAGGGGCTTCGGCCACCGCCGTGCAATTTCTGTTCTCATCCTGAAGCAAAGTTCTTAACCCTAGGTACTGTTTCTTGGTTAGCGGAGTCTGTAACCTGAAGCATCTGTAACCTGAAGCGTCTGCAACCTGAGGTACCACTGTACTCTAAACAAACATATTTGAAAATTCAGTAATACTAAAGAAATTAAAGGTAAAGGTACCCCTGACTGTCAGGTCCAGTCACGGACGACTCTGGGGTTGTACGCTCATCTTGTCTACAGACAGCTTCCGTGGCCAGCATGACTAAGCTGCTTCTGGCGAACCAGAGCAGCGCATTGAAACGCTGTTTACCTTCCCGCCGGAGCGGTACCTATTTATCTACTTGCACTTTGACGTGCTTTCGAACTGCTAGGTTGGCAGGAGCAGGGACTGAGCAACAGGAGCTCACCTCATTGTGGGGATTTGAGCCGCTGACCTTCTGATCGGCAAGCCCTAGGCTTCGTGGTTTAGACCACAGCGCCACCCGCATCCCACTAAAGAAATTACCTTGTGGCAATTAGAATATTGACACCGTAATATCTTTCCAGAAACAAAATTCAGAAGGCATGGCCTAAATCCGAGGGAGAATTCCAAGTATGAATAATGCTTAGCTATCTAAACAGCACCATCACAGATTACATACTATTTTTTATTTTTTTAAGAAAGCTCTTTAGAAACATGTTCAAAGAATTTCTGAATAACCGTTGTTTATAAGTAGATTTCCAGCAAAGTAGATTGAATAGCAACAGCATGAAATTGCTAGTGGAGGAGGAAGCATATGAGGAAAGTACCAATCACCATCAGCAAACAGTAATATCAGCAGTACAAAAAATGCTATCAGATGCACAGAGTAAACAAACTGAATAAATGGAAACAATTTTATCACACTAGTGTATTTCAATTACAGTAATTTTAGATGTTATTTGTACACATAATAGGTAAAATACAACTGGGAGGAAAAATGAGATTTTCGAGATTATGGTATTTCTTTCATTTTGGTAAGCAAGAGGTGTTTCAGCCCAGTGTCGGTTGAAATCTCTATTTTACATGCATTTGTAGAGAGTTGCAAGCTCCCATAAAATTGCATTGAATTTACTCAGTGGTGTTAAGAGTAATAAAAGTGCCAGAGTCAAAGCACAACAATAATTTCTAAACAAAAGAATACCTTTCTAACCTTTCCTAAAACAGTAAATATATCTTTTTTTAAAATGTTATGCAAATAGTGAATAATATACTAAAAAGGAATACTATGTAGTATATTACCCTGGACAACAGCTAAAGGGAGCCATAAACATTTAGTCAATATTATTCTTAATAGGCATTCATAGCATCAATCATAATAGTTCCTTTTGAGGTGTAACAGTGTGCTATGCATTCTGCATTATAGATTCATAATATAATATAGAATGGTCTTAGTTACATATTGTGTACTGTTCCTAATACATATTCAGAGCATATCTTGTAACAGCTCCTTTGGAGCTATTAACATGTATGCCATGAATGTGTATTAAAAGCAGACTGCGTTTGCATATTATGAGTCTATAATATTGAATCCACAGTAAAAATACATATTATTTTAAAATGGTTACTATACATACACACAGAACCTGTTCACTCATGCTTTACCATATGCTTCTACCATTTTGAGAGGCTGAGTTTCATGCTGCCTGAGCATTTCAAAATGGGGAAGGGAATTCAATGGGACATGATTTCCTCCCTTAAATATTTGTAAAACATTCTCTGTCTAATTTATACACATTCCCCTAACATACAAGATCTGGAACAATGAGTTTTTAAAGCTGGATTCAGCAATAATATTAATTCAGGAATTTGGTGGGAGAACTTCCAGAACCATCACTCACCACCTTCAAGCAGATTTTATGTTCTGTTGCCATGCTGTGGCACTCCCTGAAAACCCAATGGTGTCCACCCACTCTTGCCATCAAGCAAGACTGACTTGGCTGGGCAGGGTCAAGCAGGTATACCTGTACCTGACTGGGAACCTCAGAGTATAGGTCCACCTAATATGGATGAATATGGAGAGTTGCCATAAACTTGGTCACTCATTTTCCAGTTGGTTTAGAGAAAAGACAACAGCAGCACTGAAGGGCCAAACAAACCCCAGCACCCACTGCGCAGGGTACTGGCAGGAGTCAGGAACAGAAAGGATTGAAACAACTTTGCCCTGCCTCACACTAGCCAGAATCAGCTTTGGAAGTAACAGTGATGCTCAGCAAAAAAAGGACCAGAAGTACCTTGTTCTGGTCCTTCCACAATTCTGTTGCATGCAAAATAAAACTTGTGCATCTCCCCAACCTGGACAAATCATCTGCCCTCCCTGTTCAGTCCACAACACTATCATGCCACTGTAAAACTTGAAATAAGCAGGGAACAAATGAAAAATTGTGATTGGTGAACAGTGAAAAGTACTTCATCTGAAAGCATTTAATAATCTTGATATCACTTCAGAGGCACTAGATGAAGTGCATTCTAAAATGAACTCATGTAATTAATGGCAACGTGCCAAAATCCCCAGAATCAAACGTTTATAAACCTGTAAGTAAATATGCTTCACTGTCTGGAGAATTAAAAGATTATAATATAGTAACTAGACTCAGAAAGGTGCCTAATGAGAGGTAATCCTACCCAACAGAATCTTCATGTTACTGGCACCACTATTTATCAGTATTACGGGGGAAGAAATCATGAACTTTTAGCATTCTCACTTTATAAAAGAAATTGTTACCATTATAGTTTAGTGGATTGGGTTATTACATTGTACAAATTCCCTCATTTCTTTCCCTTTCTGTTTCCAATATATTTTATACCTACAATTTTAAAGTATTAGTTTAAATGCTCTAAAACTTACAATTTTAAAAGAATAATTTTACTTAACATTATCTGATGTTAGGAAGCCAGAGAAGCAAAATTATGTGATGTTATATAAAATTACTGTTTTGAGGATTTTTATTTATTTATACACACACACACACACACACACACACACACACACACACACTACAATCTCTTTTTAAAAGGGTGTTATTTTCTCTTCACTCATTTTGAAATGGTTTAACTGACACCAATTTGTTCTTCCCCATAGTTTCTTGAAGCTTATGTCCACATACAGTGGTGCCTTGCAAGACGAAATTAATTCGTTCCGCGAGTTTTTTCGTCTTGCGGTTTTTTTCGTCTTGCAAAGCATGGTTTCGGAAAAGTTTTGGAAAAGCTTCAAAAATCACCAAAGTCTTCAAAAACCTCAAAAAAGGCTACCACACCGTGTGCTATGAGTTGTTCCTCGAAGTCAAGTCGCAACTGTATTAACGGTTTTAAGAAAAAGGAAACAAACTTGCAAGACGTTTCCGTCTTGCGAAGCAAGCCCATAGGGAAAATCGTCTTGCGAAGCAACTCAAAAAACCAAAAACCCTTTCGTCTTGCAAGTTTTCCGTCTTGCGACGCATTCGTCTTGCGAGGTACCACTGTACCTGTACAATGCTGGCACCTTAGAAATTAGTTAATAATCCTTAAACAAATTACATTGTTATTACAATTTGGTGCAATCCTCTTAGGCACAGGTCAGAATACCAAAGTCAGTTTACATGAGCTTGTGAGATTGCAACTTTGCTGCATGAGCCTAATCTGAAGCATTGGCCATGGTCAACTGATTTTCTAGTAACCATTTGGTTTGGCATTTGGAGTTCATCATTATTCCAGGATGGAAGTTGTGTCATGTTGGTTATGACAGCCGGAATATATGTGAGAACAAGGTTTTAATAACTTTAGCTCTTAAAAGAAAGTATTATTAAGTGTATAAAAAACTTCATCTGCCTTTCTTTTTTCCGGCAGTTAGAGATTTCTCTCACCTTTATTTCCATAAGAGCAGCAGCTTCAAAGGCTGTGCCCACCTGGAAAGCAACTGCTGCTTCTTTAACTGTCTGTCATTTTAACTGAGGCTGTAGAGTGGGGCTGAGGAATCTGCAACATTCCAGATGTTGTTGGACTCCATCAACCCCAGTGAGCATGGCCAATAGCCAGAGATAATGGAAATTGTATCCGAACAACATCGGGAGGGCGCTACAGGTTCCCTACCCCTGCTGTAAGTATTGCAGACGACTTCATGGGTATTGCCAAGATATGGAGATGATCTGCTTTTTCCTTAGATTTTAACTGTGAACAATTTTACCTGAAGTGCCACCTCTGGTCTTTGATGTCATTTTTTGGTGCAGCTAAGATATTTCACTTTGCAGGCTTCGTATTAGTCTTCTGTTTTTATTCATTCACTGTATATTTTCCCTTTTTTCTTCCACCAATCAGCTCCAGGTGGCATACACCGCTCTTCTCCATTTTTTTTTGTATCTCTTCTTTATCTATTTCCCCCCTCCCTTCTCTCTTTTCTTCTGGCCTGCCCTGCTCCCCCCCCCCTTCTCTTAAAACTTAAGGCTAAGTTACATTCTCCTGCTTTGTTTACAAAGCATAAATATGCCCATAAATGAAGAGGAGAAACTTACAAAAAGTGATTGATCATATAAAACATTTATTATCTTCTAACTTATTGTCTTCATTTTGTCTGCCATATTAGGGGAAGCACAAAACAATAAACAAAGTTATTAATATGACAGGCCCTCATATACTTCAGAAAGAAAACAAGGAATATAAGGAAACTCATTAAAAGAAAATGAAAAATGCAATTTGCAATAAGATTTGTACTGAATATAACATTAACTCCTCCCATATATGTAGATAGGTAGATAGATAAATTAGGTCGTGAAAATTGAAACTGAAAGTTTATCTCAAAATATAGCCTTGAAGTAATTTTCACTCTGATTTTTCACCTCCCCACACTGATTAGTAAAAATGAGGGTAATTCAAATTAGAAACTCAGTGCTTATAAGAGATTCCTGACAACTACAGTGGTACCTCGGGTTACATACGCTTCAGGTTACTTACGCTTCAGGTTACAGACTCTGCTAACCCAGAAATATTACCTCAGGTTAAGAACTTTGCTTCAGGATGAGAACAGAAATCGTGCAGCGGCGGTGCAGCGGCAGCATGAGACCCCATTAGCTAAAGTGGTGCTTCAGGTTATGAACGGACCTCCGGAACGAATTAAGTACTTAAGCTGAGGTACCACTGTATATATACATGTATGTATATATGTATCAGGATGAAGCCTTTGAAACTTTGAGGGGTGAAAGGTGTGTGTGTGTGTGTGTGTGTGTGTGTGTGTATCTTTTTTTAATAAAAGAGTTACTTTTAAGACCCTGGTTCAACCATAGCACTAATGTCTTATAAATCCAAAAACATAAAGAACCCAAAGGATTGTGAGAAAAACCTTGCAGCTGTCATAAATGGAAGTCATAATCTCTTTTTCTCTGAAACATTTTATGAGAAGAAACTAGGCAGTGGACTGTTCTGATGATACTAAAAGGACTGGTCATTATTATTAGCATTCTCTGAGGACAAAAGATGATTCTAATCAATATATGTAATATTCTGTAGAAAGGAATAACAGTGGGCAGTAGGCACACACATATAGAGCCAGCATGGTGTGATAGGGAGACCTGGGTTCAAATCTCTTACTCCATGAAATTCACTGGTTGCGAAAATAAAATGGAGGGGAGAGAATATAGCGGGTTTCTTGGGATAAAGGTGTATTACTAATAAGTAGTAATGCATTCAGGTCTCATATGAAAATGTGCCGTCAGTTGAGTATTCTTTTCTGTTTTGCCTTAATTTTGTGAATACTGTAGAACCTGGGAGTATGGCTCTTGAACACCGTGGGATTTGCTTTTGAATAGACATGTGTAGAATTGCACTTGGCTATTCACTTTTTCAAGGGTTTAAACTATTTGTTTTATTGGTTTATGATGACATTCTTCAGTAATTTGGGAGCATAAATGATTGTTATGGGGAACACATGGCTGTATATTCCTAAAAAGGTCTATATGGACATCCAGTTATAGGTATACTCGCCTTCAAGTACTGCCATATTGATGAAGAAAAGTGTGAATCTGTTATGCATTTTCAAATATAATAGAACATATTTTATCAGTTAGAATAACAAATGAGACTTGTAGCATCAAGACAGTAACTTCAAAAGAAAAACAGCGAGGAAATTGAAGCTCTTGCAGTGCTTGCCTGTTTCTCACAGGCATCTGATCAGCCACTATGAGGCTGTGTTCACATTACCATCTTACAACACAGTTTTGTTTTGTTTTTTCTCAATTCAGATTGAAGCTGGTTTGGGGGAAAACACATGAAAAGGCAGTATTTCATGAGAAACAAGAGGATAGGTACAGGATAGGTATGGATTATGGTTTATGCTATGTGTATACCACTTCCCAAACCAGTGGTGGGAGTGCACCAGTGGGTAGAGTAAAGAGGAATGTGCGCACAGTCTGGGAACAGGATACTGGACTTCCCTCATCTAGAATGCTGTATTGCTTATTGAAGTGAAAGGTTCTGCTACTGTATGTACCTCAAAAGACAATACAGGGAATTCTATTTGGATTCACTTGAAAATTGTGCATTAGTGGGGAGAAAGAAGTTATGAATGACTCATGCTTTCTATTTTATTATGTTTCCAGGCATTGCTGCCTAGTTCCAAATCAGTTCAAATAAAATACACATTTCTGTTTTGAAAAATATATCAATCACCATAAGTCTCCAGAATAAGCTGAGAGTATGCATGTGTGTGATTGTATATACAGTGGTACCTTGGTTCTCGAACTTAATCCATTCTGGGAGTACGTTCAACACCCGAAACTGTTCGAAAACCAAGGCACGGCTTCCGATTGGCTTCAGGAGCTTCCTGCACTCAAGCAGAAGCCACGTCAGATGTTCAGCTTCCAAAAAAAGTTCGCAAACTGGAACACTTACTTCCAGGTTTGTGGCGTTTGGGAGCCGATTTGTTTGACAACTAAGCTGTTCGAGAACCAAGGTAGCACTGTATGTATGCGTATGTGTGGGTATGTAAATGTGTGAGTGTATATGTGTGTGTGTACGTGTACACACACACACACACATTGCCATCGCATCTGGCTCATTTTTCTTATGATCTACCAGAGTTCATATAAAATGTGTAATATCTCTAAAACTTTGATTAAGGGATAATGCTCATGGTGGAGAGAAATATATGAGGCAATTTATGGCGTTCGAGAGTGATTAAATGCTGAAGTAGAGCTCAGGCATTTGGTAATTGCAGAAGCTGTTTATTGCTCAAATATTCCAGCCCCATGAACATTAATGCCTGTGAAACAACAAGGCAGAAGCAGGATTCACAAACAAAATGAAGAATATCTCATTTTCTCAGTATATTTGAAAAAAAAATTAAATATACAGCTGTTTGCTGACTTATCCCACTAATTTTTACTCAGAAAAGCTTAGACAAAACCTTTCTCAAAGAGCTTTAGTCCTTCTGGTTTCAAGATGATGCAAAGTTTGTATTATTTGTGTATTATTCAGCATGTATATAGTGATTTCCAAATTATATGTTAATCAACTCTTTATATGCTGGCTGTTTGCTGTAATAAACATTGATTGATTGATTGATTGATTGATTGATTGACTCTTCCATTTATCTATTAAGAACAGTTCAAAAATCTCACGGTGGCAAGCGTGGCTTTTGAAAGTTCTCCAAAAATATAAAACAATTAGGCAATAGCTCTAGATTTGTAGGAAGTATCGAACCACAATCCCCCACCATGATAATGCAACAATTGCTTTGAATGTTGAGAGACTTGTGCTTCAGCCAAAAAACCAACAATAGCATGTCCTTCTGAAATGACAATATGCCAAAATATGTGCCTTAATTGTTGGTTCTAAGATGAGAAAAATACTCAAGCAATTTGTTTGCAAAGTTGATGACAACCTATCACAGTAAACAGAGGATGGCTCACTCTCCTAGTTGAAATAGTTGAGATTCAGTAGGGCACTTCACAGAAATAAATAGTGAAAGAGAAAACAAAATAGTGAAAGAGAATCCAATCAGGATTCTGCGCAAAAGGGAAGAATACAGACAACTAACAAGTGTCCTGAAGAGAAATACAATACAGTATAAATGGGAATTCCCAGAAGGGATTTCCTTTTTTTACAAGAACAAAAGGTTCAAATTGACAGACATACAAGAAGTGGAAAAGTTTCTGAGAAGATATGAAAAGGATCTTGGAAAAGAAGAAGAAAGACTTAGAGGAGGAGAGATGGGCATAGAAGAGAGGAGGGGAAGAGGGGGGAAAGAGGCTGAGGGGACGGAGAGGAGGGGAAGAGAGGCGGAGGAAGAAGCAGAAGAGGTGGAATCGGGGGCGGAGGAGGAGGGGGAAGACGAGAAAACCATTGGAAATAGAAGTACTAGAATTTAAATCAGAAATTAGGATAAAGCGTACGTAAGTTAAATATTGAAATGACTCTTAAGTTGCTGTCTTGGAATGTGAACGGTCTCAATGAAAAGTCTAAGAGGAATAAATTTGAGAAAATTGTAAAGAAAAAAAAATATTGATGTGATTTGTTGCCAAGAAACATGTCGCCAAAAAACACAAACATATTTTAATAAATAAAAAGTTGGGAATAGAGTTTATCAATTCAGATTCTAAGAAAAAAAGAGGGGTAGTAATTTATGTGAAGGAGAAATTAGAACCAAAATTAGTATGCAAGGACAAGGAAGGAAGAATCCTAGGAGTACAAATCAGGGAGAAAAACTCAATGTGGTAACGGTCTATGCGCCAAATACAAACAAAACAGAGTTTTTTAAAGAAATTGGAACAAGCTTTACTGGATCTAGAGAATAATAAACTGGTTTTACTTGGAGATCTAAATGGAGTGCCAACACCAGAATTAGACAGAAGCTCAAAAAGGAAGAATTTAAATCAAGGGAAACTTCCAAGATCATTTAATGACCTCGAGGAAAATTTAGATTTAATAGACATATGGAGACATAAAAACCCCACGATAAAACAATTCATCCACTTTTCAGAGCCACATCAGAGTTGGAGCAGGCTGGATCAGATTTGGATCTCAAGAGAATTAACAGTAAGAGTGTTGAAAGGCGAGATACAACCCAGAACACTATCTGACCATAGTTCAATAATGTTACATCTAAAATGGGAGACCCAGGGTATATATAGATGGAGAATGAACGATTATTTACTTGAAAAAGAGGAAGTGATTGAAAAGGCTAAAACCACCTTGAAAGATTACTTTGATCTAAACATTAATAAAGAAACAAATATGGATATAGTCTGGGATGCTAGTAAGGCAGTGCTAAGAGGTTTTTTGATACAACAAAATAGTTATAGAAAAAAAGGTGAGAGAACAAAAAAAAGAAGAGTTAATTACCCTACTAAGAGAATGTGAAAAGAACCTGATAGAGAAACTGAATGATGAAAGTAATAAGCAATTGTATAAGATGTTACAAACACAATATTCAATATTAATAAATCAAGAGGTGGAATGGGGAATTAAGTTAATGAAACAAAAAATTTTCGAGTCTGCAAACAAAACTGGAAAATTCCTGGCGTGGCAATTAAGAAAAAGGAAAAAACAAAATGTGATCAATAAAGTAAAAGTAGAAGAACAAGTCCTGGAGTATCCTAATGAAATAAAAAAGAGCTTCCTTAAATTCTATGAAAATTTATATAAAAGAGAAGAAGAAGATGTAATAGAAATAGGAAAATATCTAGAAGAAAACAGAATCAACAGTATATCGGAGGAGGAAAGAAATCTATTAAATAAACCCATAAGAGTAGAGGAAATTCAGGAGGCGATAAAGAAGATGAAACTGGGGAAAGCTCCGGGGCCAGATGGCTTATCGGCCAAGTATTACAAAGTCCTAGAAGAACTTTTAACACCGGTGCTTTGTGAAGTAATGAATGAGATTTTAAGAGGAGGAAGATTACCAGCGTCTTGGAAAGAAGCATACATCACGCTAATACCGAAACCTGACTCGGATAAACTTAATATTAAGAACTTCAGACCGATCTCATTATTAAATAATGATTATAAGATCTTTGCAGATGTAATGGCGAGTCGACTTAAAAAGTGCTTAGTCAAGCTCATTCATAATGATCAAGCTGGTTTTCTACCTAATAGGCAAATAAAAGACAACGTAAGACATATAATAAACCTTATTGAATATTTAGAATGCAAAAATGAAATTCCCGCGGTATTAATGTTCATTGATGCCGAAAAGGCTTTTGACAGTGTATCCTGGCATTTTCTAATAAAATGTTTGGAAATGACAGGGATAGAGGGCACATTCCTGGAAGGAATAAAGGCAATTTATTCACAACAAAGTGCTAAATTAATTATTAATAACAACTTAACAGAATCCTTTGAAATTTCGAAGGGTACAAGACAGGGGTGCCCTCTGTCACCTCTTTTGTTTATTATGGTGTTATAAATAATCACAAATAAGATAAGGAAAACTTCAGAGATACGCGGAATAAGAATTGGAGTGAAAGAATATAAATTGAAAGCATATGCCAATGATCTTATGTTGTCGCTGGCAGATAAAAAAAAAAGTGTCGGTAAAGTATTAGATCTGCTAGAAGAATTTGGAAAGTTATTCGGCTTTAAATTAAATAGAACAAAAACTAAAATGATGAGAAAAAATATGAAAGAAGAGGTAAAAAACCATATTGAATTACAGACTGGGATCAAAGCAACTAAAAAAGTAAAATACCTCGGAATTTGGCTAACGATGAAGAACATAAATCTAATGGAAGACAATTACACAAACACATGGAAAGAAATAAGGAAGGACCTGGATACCTGGAACAGAATAAACTCTCCTGGTCGGGAAGAATGGCAGCAGTTAAGATGAGTTTATTACCGAAATTGCTGTTCTTATTTCAAAATATACCGATAATTAGGGGAACCTCAGTATTTAAAGATTGGCAGAAAGTACTCTCTAAATTTATTTGGCAAGGAAAACGGCCAAGAATTAGATTCAAATTACTCACAGATCAAAGAGATAGGGGAGGATTTGCGGTTCCAAATTTGAAGCTGTATTATGAAGCCTCGTGCCTTTGCTGGGTTAAAGATTGGATTGTCATCAAAAACACAGATCTGTTAGATTTAGAAGGATTCAATATAAGATTTGGTTGGCACGCTTATCTGTGGCGTAATAAGGAAAAGGTCCACAAAGGATTTTCTAATCTTTCCACTCTTAAAGAAAGCTTCATTAGATCCCTTAGACCTATCCAATTACCGCCCAGTTTCAAATCTTCCATACCTGGGTAAGGTAATTGAGAGAGCGGTTGCTGAACAGCTTGGTAGGTTTCTGGAGGAAACATCGGCATTAGATCCATTTCAGACCGGTTTCCGTCCTGGTTTTGGGACGGAGACGGCTCTGGTTGCCCTAACAGATGATATCCGTAGACAACTGGATCGAGGCGGGTCAGGACTGCTGATCCTTTTAGATTTGTCAGCAGCCTTTGACATGGTCGATCATGATCTTCTGGACCATCGCCTTGCAGACGTGGGGATACAGGGCATAGCCCGTAACTGGTTGTGCTCTTTTATCTCTGGTCGGGGACAGAGGGTGGCACTAGGGAGGGAAATGTCGTCACGCCACTCCTTGGTGTGTGGAGTGCCGCAGGGCGCAATTCTCTCCCCAATGCTTTTTAACATCTTTATGCGCCCCCTTGCCCAGATTATCCGGAGCTTTGGGCTGGGCTGTCATCAATATGCTGATGACACTCAGCTCTATCTACTGATGGATGGCCACACCAACTCGGCCCCTTACACACTGACCAGATGCTTGGAAGCTGTGGCTGGATGGTTTCGTGGGAGCCGATTGAAACTAAATCCTTCGAAGACAGAGGTCCTATGGCTAGGTCGGGATAGCATGGGGATGAGGGACCAACTCCCTTCTCTTGCGGGGGCCCAATTAGTGCCATTGCCTTCCGTTAAGAGTTTGGGTGTAGTCCTTGACGCCTCCCTTTCCATGGAGGCGCAAGTCACAGCAACAGCCAAGGCGACATTTTTCCACCTTCGCCGCATCAAGCAGTTGGTCCCTTACCTTTCCCGCCCCGACCTGGCCACAGTGATCCATGCGACAGTCATCTCCAGGCTTGACTACTGTAACTCGCTCTACGCGGGGCTGCCCTTGAAGCTGTCCCAGAAACTCCAGCGGGTACAGAA
This sequence comes from Podarcis bocagei, assembly GCF_964188305.1. Classification (NCBI taxonomy): domain Eukaryota; kingdom Metazoa; phylum Chordata; class Lepidosauria; order Squamata; family Lacertidae; genus Podarcis; species Podarcis bocagei. The sequence goes on along the minus strand of NC_138135.1, from coordinate 57,031,129 downwards.
TGCTGCAGCGAGGCTCCTCACAGCGTCTCTGCCATGGGAGCATATTCATCCAGTGCTTTTCAAGCTGCACTGGCTCCCGGTGGAGTACAGGGTCAGATTTAAGGTGCTGCTTTTGACCTTTAAAGCCCTTCACGGCCTAGGACCCTCGTACCTACGGGACCGCCTCGCCTGGTATGCCCCACGGAGAGCCTCAAGGTCCATAAATAACAACACCCTAGTGGTCCCAGGCCCTAAGGAAGTTAGATTGGCTTCAACCAGAGCCAGGGCCTTTTCAGCACTGGCCCCAACTTGGTGGAACGCTCTGTCTCATGAGACCAGGGCCCTGCAGGATCTGATCTCTTTCCGCAGGGCCTGTAAGACAGAGTTGTTCCGCCTGGCCTTTGGATTGGAGCCAATTTGATTCCCTCCGCCCCCTTTTTCTTTTTTCTTTTCCTTCTCCTGCAATGAGGCTCCATTTTAATATTTTAATGTTCCATTATTTTAATGTTGTATTTTATTTTTGTTTTTAAGTTGTAATCACTCATCTTGTTTTTATTATTGCTTGTAAGCCGCTCTGAGCCCGGCCTTGGCTGGGGAGGGCGGGGTATAAATAAAAAATTATTATTATTATTATTATTATTATTATTATTATTATTATTATTATTATATTATTATTAGAGGGCCACTGTTGGAAGTATGGGAGAGAAACAAAAAATTATTGGAAAAAAATACCCCTTGGTGGTTATCACCCATTGATATCTTAACAATAAAAAAAAAACATTGAAGGAGAAAGATGGACTTACGAAGATTTGGTAATAAAAACAGAAAATGGATGGAAGATTAGGCCATATGAAGAGATAAAGAATAAACTGACAGGTTGGATCCAATTTCACCAAATTAATGCTATGTGGACTGAAGATAAAAAGAATGGGATGAATGAAAAAAAATCCAGATTCCAGGTAGAAATATTAGAAAATAAATCAAAACTCCTATCAAAAATGTACAGCCAGTTGCTTGAATGGGATACCAAAGATGAAGAAATAAAGGAAGTAATGGTGAAATGGGCGATAGACTTTGGATACAATATAGAGTTTGATAAGTGGAAGAAACTCTGGAATAAAGGTATGAAATTCTCGGCATGTACAGCACTTAGAGAGAACATGGATAAAATGATGTACAGGTGGTACATCACACCTGTAAAATTAGAAAAAATGTACAAAACCGGAGACAAATTATGCTGGAAATGTAAGAACAAGGAAGGCAATTTTTATCACATGTGGTGGTCGTGTGAGGTAATTAGAAAGTTTTGGGAATCTATTTACAATGAACTAAAAAAAGTATTTAAATATACCTTCACAAAAAACCCCGAGGCTTTCCTTCTGGGGATAATTGGAGAAGAAATTAAAAAGGAAGACCAAACACTTTTCCAATATGCAACAGTGGCCGCTAGAACACTAATAGCACAAAATTGGAAGACATCAAAAATCCCAACCATAAACGAGTGGCAATCTAAATTATTTGTTTATATAGAATTGGCAAAAATGACACAGAAAATAAGAAACCAAAAAGGTACAAAGTTTAATAATGAATGGAATAAATTTATGACATATATTGAAACAGATGTAAAAAAATTAAAAATCACAGTAGGCCTGATAGAATGCTTGCGACGTAAAGAGTTTTAAGAAAACGAAACTGCAGATAGAAAACTTCTTGTAACATATTCTGAAACCGAGTTGAAGGGAAGTCAAGTATGTTGTGTGATTTAGTTATTTAGTTATTGTAAGTTTAAATTGTTGGTGTCTTATGTTATGTAATGTTTTTCTTTTTTTGTTGTTGTTTTTCTGTGTTTGTCTTTTTTTGCTGTTTTAATGTATGGTGTTGTATAATGAATTGAAACTAATAAAAAGAAAGAAAGAAAACAAAGATTTTTATGTCATGGCAAGGTCTTTTCAAAGTGTTCCACTAGCCCAGATTCACTGTAAGTTGAACACTACATGCACTCTCTCTTCACCCACCCACAGTACACCATAAACCAGAAAGTCTAAGGCAACAAAACAACGAGCTAGAAATTTGTTGCAGATAGGTTGCAATGTTATATACTTAAGGTGAAGTCTGTCATGTTTCCCCAGATTTTTAAGAATGCCTAGAATTGTCAAAAAGGCTCATTGGTGGGCAGTGTTGTGGCCAGGCCCCAGATCTTTCAAGAGATCTTGCAAATGGCAGGCTGGATCGCCTGCCTGCTGGCTGATTGACCAATGCTGGCAGCCTCTGAAGTGCGTTCCCCTGGGAGTAGGCCCAACCAGCCAATGGGGTCACTTGGGCCTGCTCGCAGGGATCGATAAATGGCAGCTTGCCCAACACCTTTCATTGCTCTTTCTTCACACACACACACACGTGTGTTTTTGCCTAGCAGGAATGGAGACCCCAACAGTGTTTGTGCCTCCTGCCTGCCTGGATGGAGAGATGTCCGGGTAGGGCAGCGGGATATAGAAAACTCTAGTCTTTGTGTGGCTGCAATGTAACCTGCCAGTGAGGAATTTGCCTGTAAACCAGTTGGGCTGGTTTGGGGTTCTTGTCTACCTCACAGCAATTGTCACAGTCTGGTAGGGGAAGGCATTGGGCTGGATCCTTAGTCTAATCAAGAGTAGGTGGAGTAGGCGTTACTCCCTTCTCTGGATCAAACTATCAGGATACCCTGGTAAAGGGGTTCAAGGGGAAGGATTCTGTCAATGTCCCCAGACAGGGGCTAACAGGCCATAGAACTCCCCAAAAGCCATCCTAGAAGGGTCACCCATATTTGATGTGCACCATATGGGGATCCTTAACCCAGGATTGACCCTGATGACATGATTGGGTTGGTTGATTCAGGATACATACCCAATGCCTATGCCAAGGCCTTCTTACATCTGTAATCAAAAAAAGTTGTGGCCATTTTGATCCCAAAATGGTTTTCATGTTTATTGCTTTCTATCCCCCTACCAAGGTGACCCTAGGCTTACTGCAACTTGCCCCACAAAAGCTTCAGATCTCCCTCTCAAAGCAGACCAAGCCAACAATCCCACTATACTATTTAGAAGTCAGCTGTTCTTTATTAAGGACATTGCAAATCAGCTTCTTTCTCTTGGAGTGGGTGGGGGTAGCAACACACTTTCACTGATGCACAAGGCTGACAGCTCCTTTTACAGTCATGTGTACCACATAAAACACGTAGCAATGCTGCTGAGCCTTCTCGATACCTCTTGAAGCAATCAACCTATTAAAGGGAAAGAAAAGGCTTATTGGGCTGCTTCTGCACTGTGCGTTTAGTATTCTCTGTCTGTGTTTAAAGAGGTGGATTTTCTTAATGCTAAAGCCTGAGAAAGTCCAAAAAGGACACCCAATTAGAAAGGTATTGACTTATCCCAACAAAAGCCAAAGAAAAGAGATCAAGGAGCACAACAAAAGATCTATTCATTCATGATGGTTTGCCTCTGGAACTATACCAGCATATATATATATAGTACATCCCATTAGTTGGGAAGTATTTTCTACACAGTAATTCTCTGGCCATGTTTGACCACAGCAAGCTCTTCTCAAACTACACACAATATGGTTCATGTGATTAAAAGCAGCTGACAACCACATACACAGCCAGTGGAAGAGTGAAGGATAGATGTGTTTTGTGAACAAAGATGTCTGACCTGAAATGGATATTGACAACTGGTCAGTTCCTCCCATGCCATTCCTAAAAGAGAAGAGGGCAAACTACAATTTCCTTCAATAGAGCCTCTGTGTGTGTGGTGTGTGCGTGTGTGCACGCAAGATAGAGCAAGGGAGGGGAGAGAGGGGGAATATATACCTATAAAGACTGACAAAGCTATATTGTCTGCATAGCTGAAGGGAGGCATGCTCAGACCTTGCCACTGCCCTGGAGGCTTGATTCCACTGGGACCAAGATACTCCCTACCTCCAGGGAAGAACATCACAGCAAGGGAGGAAATCAGCGTGGCTCCATCCATCAGCCAGTGGAGAAGCAACTACTCAAATGCTTGCTTGCTTCTCTTCTCTTGCCGTTCCTTTTCCTTTTGTATCATGTCTATTAGAGTATGAGCAGAGACTTTTATCTTAGGGGGGAAATGCTTCCTAAGTGTTTAATAATAATAATAATAATAATAATAATAATAATAATAATAAGTAGTAGTAGTAGTAGTAGTAGTGGTGGTGGTGGTGGTGGTGGTAATAGCAATCGTTGTTGTTGGCATCTGTCTCACTGATGTGGTCCATAGGTAAGCAGAGAAATATGTTTGGTACCAGCTTGGCTGCAGGAGTTGCCAGAAGGAGGTGTACAAGGCACCATCCATCTCAGGGATTCCACTCTGGATTTGTGTAGGGTTTACTCCTTAGCCTTCTCTTCTCCCAAAGATATCCCGCAAGGAAGTGGAGCTTTAGGATTAGCATTTTCCTTTTCCCAGGGCAGAGGGCCATCTCGGTAGTGGCGCCCGCCCTCTGGAATGGACATACTCCCATCAGATGTCAAGGAAATAAATAAGTATCTGACTTTTAGATGACATCTGAAGGTAGCCCTGTATGGGGAAATTTTTAATGTCTGATGTGCTACAATTTTTAATATATGCTGTAAGCTGCCAACAGGCGCTGGGGAAACCCAGCCAGATGGGTGGTGAATAAATATTATTATTAATTATTATTATTATTATTAGGGCTACCACCCCAGGTTGACGAGCCCTTTGCCCCCCCTCTTCCCTCTACAACATGTGCAGAAATCGCCTTCTTAACCATTGGACCCACTGTTGGTCTCATCTGCTCAATTCACTAGAGCCTCTCTTCACATGCGGGGGAAGTGTGAGACCCATCAGCTACCTTCCCTTGGTTTAGCCAGCCAGTTGAAGCTGTTCCTGGGGTGTGGCCCCACACTGACAGCATCTAGGGGCCACAGGTGAGAGCTGTGTGCAGGGTGGGGACCAAAGGTGGACAAACTATCCCAGAAGAATCTCAGCATGTCCCCCACCAAAGGTACTACCCCTCCTCTACCACCCCACACACCCCAGTAGCAATAGCAGTAGCAATCATAATTGTAATAATAAAACTGTCATCTTCAGCAGCCTTTCTATCAGTTACAAAAATTGAACTGCAGAGCCTATCTACCAGTCTGTTGAAAGTTCCTGTGTGAGTGCCTGGAGGCGGTTGGAAGATGGATGGCGGCTAACAGATTGAGGTTGAATCCTGACAAGACAGAAGTACTGTTTTGGGGGGACAGAAGGCGGGCAAGTGTGGAGGACTCCCTGGTTCTGAATGGGGTAACTGTGCCCCTGAAGGACCAGGTGCACAGCCTGGGAGTCATTTTGAACTCGCAGCTGTCCATGGAGATGCAGGTCAATTCTGTGTCCAGGGCAGCTGTTTACCAGCTCCATTGGTACGCAGGCTGAGACCCTATCTGCCTGCGGACTTGTCTTGCCAGAGTGGTACATGCTCTAGTCTAATCTTGCCAGAGTGGTGCATGCTCTAGTCTAATCTCTCGCTTGGATTACTGCAATGCACTCTATGTGGGGCTACCTTTGAAGGTGACCCGGAAACTATAACTAATCCAGAATGCAGCAGCTAGACTGGTGACTGGGAGCGGCCACCGAGACCATATAACACCAGTCTTAAAAGACCTATATTGGCTCCCAGTACATTTCCGGACACAGTTCAAAGTGTTGGTGCTGACCTTTAAAGCCCTAAACAGCCTCAGTCCAGTATACCTGAAGGAGTGTCTCCACCCCCATCATTCTGCCCAGACACTGAGGTTCAGCGCCGAGGGCCTTCTGGCGGTTCCCTTGCCGCGAATAGCCAAGTTACAGGGAACCAGTTAAAGGGCCTTCTTGGTAGTGGCACTGCCCTGTGGAATGCCCTCCCACCAGATGTCAAAGAGAAGAACATCTACCAGACTTTTAGAAGACATCTGAAGGCAGCCCTGTTTAAGGAAGCTTTTAATGTTTGATGCACCATTGTATTTTATTATTTTGTTGGAAGCTGCCCAGTCTGAATGTAGAGAAAGTCTTGCTTACATTTGTAAGTTATCATGGGGACCTTTTTCTTCTAAACAGCAGGATAAAATGCCTAATAATCAATGGTGATAATGATAAAAAATTAATAATGACAATTTAATCACCTGAAACAGCATTATTGTGCCATTATTTTGCAAAAAATAACACACTGCAAGCTATGTCATCATTTATACACAACAACAGGGGCTGTTCAATCGTCTGTGAGAAATTAACAATTTTCATAAAGGCTTAGATGCAATCTCACTTTTGTAACTCTTACCAGTTAATATGTTTTATTTATAATACTGGTATGTCACCCAGAGTCCCTTTTGATACAATAAGCACATTGTTCCCAGGGTCTTCCTGTATAATTAAAAGTGCAGGTCTTATTTTAGGCTTAAATCAGCAGATGCAGTTTCATAGAAATGTTTCATAATTTACCTGAAAATTAAGTGGTGGTTTCATCGCTGGATTCAAAGAAAAATATTTGTTCCTTTTGATATATGTGCAACGCTTTTATGGCAATATGTACTAGACCAAATCGGAATACATAGCAATAGTGCTGTGATATATAACGGAGGTGAATGAATTCAGTTTTGGGCCAGTTCACAATGTAGTTCCATTGAATTCCTCAGACAGGAGTGTTTGCGTTGGCCGGAACAAAGGAAGTTGTGTGTGTGCCAGAAATACGCATGTACCAACTACATACAATTGCTCCAGCTGGAGTGACTCCAAAAAGGACTGTTGCAATAAGTATCAATCATATGAAACTAAATATTTCCAGTCTACTTACTACTTTCTTCATGTGAATGCAAGCAAATCAGATCCCAAGGACACTTATGTGTAGAAAATTTAGCTGCTCTGCTAACCCTTAGTAGACTCAAGTCATTTTGGAGGTTGTGTTGATGCATCACACTGAAAGACCAGCGGAAGTTCAGATTAACAGAGCGGTACACAGTGGGTACCTCCAGACACTCTTGCAGGAGGCATTTCAGGGCATATCAGAACATTAGGGTTGTGCTGCTCAAGTGGATTAAAGCACAAATCCACTTTTTAAATGAATCAGACTTAGAAAGTGAGCAGGAAATGCATTGAAAAGTGTAGAATGAATGAATGAATGACTAACAGGAAAACATGTAAACACCTGTAAGCAAATCAGGATGAATGTGCGATGAGTGCTCATTGTTTTATAATCGCACTGCAAAAACATCAGAATGATTGTTCGGTAAAGACCAGACACAGTGTAACCACTATGTAAGTGTGTTAGGTAATCAGGATGAATGCTCAATAACCAGGTCATCTTGTAGGGCCCTGTGTTTTGTGATGCTGTGCAGTAATGGCATATGGATTTAGCATCATTGTGGCTGTAATTATGCACCCAGTCATGTCTGATTAGACCCACTGAATTCAAAATAAGTGCACAGATGTAAAAGTTGGTGTTTGTGCAGTGCATAGTTAAACTATAGGACAAATCCATAGAGGGGAGGGCTATTGATGATTACTAGCCCATGATGTTTATGCTCTGCCTCTACAGTTGGAGGCAGTAAAAGTTCTGAATGCCAGCTGCTGGAAACCACAGGAGAGAGTGTTTGTATGCTCGAATCCTGCTTGCGGGTTTCCCACAGGCGTCTGGCTGGCCAACGTGAGACCAGGATGCTGAACTAGATGGGCCATTGACTTGATCCAGCAGGCTCTTCTTATTTTATTGTGTTCTTACATATTCAGCCTTCCAGGCCTGTTACCCTGAAACAAGAGCCCCACTCCATCATGGACATCCTGCATAGAATTGTTCTCTAACCCAGCAGAGATGTCCAGTGAAAGGCCTTTACATGTTACAGACATTTAATAGGTTTCAGGGAAGGGAAACAGAACCAACATTAGGCCCTTGTGTTGTGAATTTGCAGTTCCTAGCATCGGTTCAGACAGTAGGAAAGGAAGTTTGCCATGGTTTGAGAGACAGCTGTGTGCCCAATAGCCTCTACATTGACCACCCAAGAGCTATAGCAGAGGATAAGATTAGCCTGCCAGGGCAGATATTCTGATCTTGTACAGACAGCTGTTTGAGAAATAGACTGAGGAACACTTACAAGCTGGAAAATAGACGTTTGGATGAAACATGAAAGCTTCAAGCATTCACAGTAGCAAAAGCTCTTCACCGTTAACAAAGACTGCCAGAAGAGTAGTTGAGTATTTTGTCATTCATTTAGAGTGTGTTTAACATTTGGCTTAGAGTCTGAAGGATCCCAGCCAGATCTAGAATAGCACACTATGAATGACTGATCCTTGCTCCTATTACCTGCAGCATCTTCAGCCTGCGTCAACTGCTATTACTCCTTTAACAGGATTACAGATGAATTGCAAATAGTGCAGACTACGCTGTGTAAATGTCACTTAAACCCCTTTAACCATTTCAGATTTCTCTCTGCTGCTGCTGTGTGTGTGCTGCTGTAAACTGCCATGATATAGTATTTGGGGAAAACATTCTGTAATTATTAAAATAATACACACACAAGTATGATGGGGGAGATCAACATTTCCTGATGGCCCTGGTATTCACAGGGTACCAATAGGAAGAGTTTTGCAAAGGGGAAAGATGCTTCTATGATGCAATCCTCATTAGTCATTGGGAGCTGATAGATCAAGGCAAAATAATTGTAACAGGCATTGTCTGCTCAAGGCAGCCAAATTCAGTTTTGGGTTTTGTATTATAACGGGCCCTACAGAATGTCTGCCAAGTCTCTTAAGACAGCTAGGGCAAAGCATCTTCCTTCTCTTATGATAATATGGGGAAAGTAATCTTTTCTTCCACCTGATGTTTGCCTTTTCTATTTCGATGCTAAGCTCTTTAGAACTAGGTCTGCTTTCTCCAATATCCGTGCATGGTAATTAGTGTATCAGTTCTTCCATCTCAGTTGTGGTTGCCACCTCTGATAACTAATTGACAATATGGCTGTTTTTTAAAGAGATTGTGTTGCCCAGTAAAATACTTTCCATCACTCAAATCCGCCCAAACCCCAAAGAAACAGAACAAAGCCAGCATTTATTTGTGTAACAATCTGTGTTACAGTTTTCTTTGTGGTTTATGCATGGGCCTATTGGTTGGAGGAGCTAATACCTTAACATTTACTTCAATATTAGGATTTTATTTTATTAGACTATGCAACCTGTCTGGACACCTATCTTAGGCTTTGGGGTGTAAAAGCAAATTCCTCCTGTCCAACAAACCAGCAAATATGAGTGTGAGGGGGGAGTTATAATTTTTTTACACCCCCCAAGTACAGAGGAAGAAGACAGGTAGGTTGCACCTTTTCTAGATATCCATGGCACTTAGGTACATAGAGAAGCTGTGACAGTCCATTCTCAGGCAAGGTTGATCAGTCACATTCACATCATGCACTTAAAACACTATTACACCACTAACAGGCATGGCTGCCCCCACCACATATTTACGGGAACTGTAGTTCGTTAAGGGTGATGAAAATAGTTAGGAAACACCCACATTTATACATTTCGCAGCACCCTAAACAAACTACATTTGTAGAATCTTTGGTGGAAGCCATGACTGATAAAGTGGTATCAGAGTGCTTTCAATATAGAAAGCTATGGAGTAAAGGAAACCATGTTATTTCTTTTTACAGTCTATTCCTGAAGGTCATGCCTCATTTGATTCTTTGTATAAAACCATGTGTTGTCCCCATTTATCTATAAAATCACAACTGTACCAGGGAAACTGGAAAAGTCTCCCTGAAACAACCACAGGAACAAGCCACCATAGCTATTTTAAGATAGCACTGGAAAGATGAGAAACTGAGAGAAAACAAAATTAACATATTTGCCCAACCCTATCTATACCATTACATGGCTGTAACATGAATTCTGACTGTTATAGTTAAGACTCAGAATGAAAAGAGTTGAATTATTCCTGGATTGTGGAGTGATCTTGGGGAAATTATATTGTTTACCCACCACACTCAAGACAGAAGTATGTCTAATGGAATAAAATAGCTGCTGAACACCAAGATAAATATTTTAAAAATTGCTTCCTGTCCATGAAATGCCTGAATTAAAATGTGAGAATGGTTTTATGCAATATGTAACCCAACTACCATGAAACACCATGTTCTACAACACATTGACGACTTATATTTTCTTATTCTGGCCCATTTTTCCAAAGGTGAAATCAGCATCAGGAGTAATCTTCAATTATAGTCTTGGAGATTTCTGCAGATTTCTTTGAGAGTTTTTTAAGGATCACAGTCCCAGGCATGCAGAAGACTTAAAAAAAAAATCAAGAAACTGAGTAAAATACTAGTGATAGTTCTGCTACAACTAGTTACTGGAACAAACAATTTAGGTGAAAACAGCCTGTAGTTGGTAGTCAGCTTCATTTAACACAATGGAATTTCTGAGTAAAGTTGTTCTGGAATACACTGTTAACCTTTTTTTTCTTTTTTCTTTTTGCCTAAGATACAGTAATAATAAATGGCAGGAGTAGGATATCGTAGTCCAACCTTCCCCAATCTTCATATATTTTCAGATTACAACTCCCATCATCCTTGACCACTGGCCATTCTGGCTGAGGTTAATAGGACTTAAAGTCCAAAACATCTGGAGGGCTTGAGGTTAAGGAAGGCTGATGCAGTCTCTACCTTTTTTTTTTTTTAAGTAACTCCTGAGCCTTCACACACAATTTTCTATTTATTCAGAACAAACTGTGCATTGGGAAGTTAGATCAGTGTTCAAAGAACTATACCAGTAGTTCTACACATCCTATGCTTTGGAGGTATCTCAAACTACAATCATGCCATATCCCAAAGCACTTTAGAAACTGAGGGGACTTTCAGAAGTAGTTTGTGCAATATCATAATGCAAAGGCCTACTATTAAAAGAAGTCCAAAATCCCACTAGGCATGCCCAAGCTTGAAAGTACACCTAAAATGGCCTTCTGGAGCCCACCTAAAAATTAGCTTTAAAATTGGAGCATATGTTGAAATTAATATGGTCAGGGATAAGCTTGAAGCCATAACTGAATGCATTTTAAAATATCACATCTCATATTTTCCCAGATGTTGGTGCTGCAGTGCCATTCTATTCAGCACAGGAGTGTATAATAAATTTTATACTGCACCGTATGTTTGTTTAAGCCTCTGAATATATCAGCACAATTGCACTGGTTGGTAAAAATATGTACAGTTTATAACCTTGCAATAAAACAATATTTCCTTGAAATTAGTTATTTTTTTATACTATATATAATGGAACACCTGAAAAAACATAATCTTGATCACTTGCCAAAGCATTTGTAAAGAGTGCAATCATTTTACCAGCAATTAAAGCTATAAAGGAATTTATTGATATCTTTACAGGTTAATATCCAAACCTGCAGTCCTGTGTTTACTTCCCTTTTTTTTTTTTAAAAAAAAGATATTTATTGAGAATTTAAAATTACAGAGAGAAAAAACAAAAAGGAAAAAAAAAACAAAAAGGAGTTAAACAGTACAAGTCAATAAAAAGAAGAAAGAGAACAAAACACACAATACATCAAAACCAAAAACAAAAGCAAACAAAAAATTAAAAACAAATCCAATATTCCCAAATCTTTATCTTTCGTTAGCTTGTTTCATCGACCTCCTCGCACCTCCCTTTTTGTATTCTAGTTATTAATTATCTCAGCAAATCCTTTCCATCTTTCACTATATTCTGTCATTAAATTGTCTTGATTTATTTTAACCTTATCTTACCATAAAAAGCCCTAAAACATAAAACTTATTTATACATAACTCCTTATAGCATTTCTACTAAAGCCAAATATTTTCATTCCAACATTTTTTTCTAATACTCATTAATTTTACAATAATTCTCTAAATGAATTTTTAAACTTTCTTCCAATCTTCATCCACCATCTCTTCTTCCTGGTCTCGGGTTCTGTCAGTCCTTTCTATCCATTCCATCTAGTCCATTAACCTGGTGATCTTCTATCCGAGGCTCTTAACTCTTTCCCATGTCCCTTCTGCAGGTCTTCTTCATATTTATACCTGCACTTTACTTTGTCTTCTGCTGGTCTTGTTCTCAATTTCCTTCCTTTATCGCTGAGGAGTAGATCTCGGGAAAACTCCAACCTAACAATGTCTTTATCTCTTCTCGACAGGTCAGCCCATTCTCCATAGTCAGCACTAAAATCCAAAAAGTATTTGAAGGCATGTTTCAAAGTCCCTCCAGAGTTAAAGGCCCCCACAACTCCAGACTCCCCCTGGCCCAAAACCAGATCCCAGAAGCCAGAACATCCCTGCATAGGGGGGTCTATCTAACTTCCCATCTCCAAACCAAACGAGACTCCATCTCTCCAAATCTGACTTTCTCCAGATTCAGTCATCAAAGTCAACAGCTTATGTTCCTGCTTATGTTCCTGCAAGGCTGTGACTCTTTCCACTTGTATTACTTGAGGTTCAACAACAACCTCCTCCTTTGTCTTCTGCACAACCTGCCCTGTCAAAGCAGATTCCTGGTTCGGTTCCTGGGTGGTTTCTATATAGGTATTCACTGTTTGTCCAAAATTATTAACTGCAGCAGTCATCAAATCCATCTTCTCATGTAGCTGTTCCAGTAAAGCGCTTGTCTTGCAAAAAGCAATCACTAAGGCTTCTCCTGCGCACATTCTTGTTCAAGGTCAATGTCTGGTTCTCACGATCTTTAATCTCTGCAGCTGGAGAATTCCCCAGATCGACTCCAACAACAGTTTCAAAAGCTCCCTCTAGAGGAAAACATTTTCTATTTGTATCCGTCCTTTTGAAAGCCGATCCAGCGACAAAGTTACTTTCGCTTTTCAAATACTTTGTTCCTTTTAAGTGCAAAAGGAAACATTGGAATCAATATGTTTCTCTTTTTTAACTATCTGTCAAAGAAGTTTTATTCTCAGTCAGTGAACTTTCCCAAAACGTCTATCCTCCTGGCACCCCGTTCCCAGGTTCAAGACGGTGAAAATTTATCTTACTCTCTCTCCTGCAGGCTTAAACAATTTAAGATTTCCCCCCTCTTCTCCTGCTTCCAAGGGGGGTTTAGTAGTTTTAGCCGATGGAGATTTAGTCCTTTACAAAAGATTTTCCAGACTTTAGCTTGCAATGTCTTTGCTTCAATCTATTTACAAAAGCGGAAGGCGGACTTCCTGTTTAGAACCTTCTCGCTTCGGTGCCAAATTAAGATGTTTCAAAGTCCAATTTTCCGTTCTACTCACGGGTAGTTGTTTAAAGTCCAATTGTCCACAGGAAAAAGTCAGCGCTCTCTGGCAACAGCAATGCGGCTTCACTCCGTGAAAAGAGCAGTCGATTCGAAGCACCGCGCCGCTCACCCCACGTCGCTCCGGATCCCCGAAACCGGGTTTCCCCGCGAGTAGGGGAGGCACAAAAGGTGCCAGCCGAATCCCACGTCCACAGGCTTCTCCTGCCTGTGGTTTTTGGTGGGTCTCCGCCTCGCCGTGGCGGTCCAGACCCTATTTTCCACAAAGCGGATTCCTCCCAATCAGAGGAAATCCGCCATTGCCGGAGGCGCTAACCCGGAAGTCCTGTATTTACTTCCCTGGGAGTAAGCCCTGTTGAACTTAAGGGGGCTTATTTCTGAGTAGAAACAAATCGGAATGTGATGCTAATGTCCTAATTAAAAGTTGTGTGATGTCAAAGATATTTAGCAAAAAGTTCTCTGCAGTGGGCACATTGTCTAATAAAACCCAAAGAAGAAAGGGGATTCCAGCAAATATTTATTCTTTGAAAGAGATCAGTCATTAAGAAGGGTTAGAATTCCAACAATAGTTACAACAGAACTCATTCTCACAATGAAGACACAAGGAAACAGTATCTGTTATTGTGACAGGTCTGTAACAAGAAAGGCTCGACTCAAGATAAAAGGAATGAGAGAACTGTGAAAACCATCCATGATTATTATGACCATTAAGAGCTGCAAATGAACAGAAACGTATTCGAATACTTTCTGGGAAATCACCAGATCAAAACGAACATGTTGTTTGCTGTTATCTATGAATCTTTGTTGTAAAACTGAATTGTTCAGTGCTATTCCTGTCAAGGTAGCAGAACAGAAGAGACGTAATTGGAACTGCCAAGTGAAAACCAGAGCAGAGGTATTTCCTGACACTCAGACAGTGAGAAAGGTTGGTAGAGATTTGAAATGATGAATATGTGCTACCTACTCATTGATGCTGCAATTCACAACCTATTACTCCAGAATAATCATGGAGCAATCAGGCCAACTTCATCGGGATTTCAGTAGGAGTACTCCAGAGTAAGTGGGTTATAAATTGCAGTCTGAAGGTTTAGATCCATTTTATTTTCCGGAACAAATGACCTAACTTTTCTTTAAAAAAAGGAACAGCAGTATGCAGCCTTTACTGTCTATATGAAATGTAGCCCCCACCAAACAATACACTGATGCTATAGAAATTGGCATTGTTAATGATTCATGCAAATGATTTTTAATGATTCATGCACACACACATATATGCTGTGCTTTTTCAATTTTCCTTCTAATTAATTAACTTTGTTTTACTGAACAAGGTCCTTATAGGCAGTGGGATGGGGTAGGCCCATTTTCAGACTTCAAACTTAAAGAGTCTCAACTCAGCTTAGAGTGATCAGAGTCTAATTTAGGGCAGCAGGATTGGTTCCACTGTACTGGGTGCTAAGCACAGGGGGTGCTGCAAGGCGCCACAATTACGACATCAAAAATTGAGCAAAACAGAAGGCGAGAGGCAGAGGGCACAAAATTTTAGCCTCGCACATGACACTGCTGAAATTTGAAAGATCAAAGTTCGCCTGGCAGGATCTACTTTGCGTGTTTTGGAAGCCTCAAATTCAGCAACCAGCACCATGCTCTTAAAATTAAAAGAATTATGAACTCCCCATTTCAGTATGCTTCGGGATGCCATCTACTGGAAACCACAAGAGGGGAGACTGCTTTTGCACTCAGGTCCTGCTTCTGGTTTCCCCACAGGAATCTGGTTGGATGCAAGACTAGATGTGCCATTGCCTGATTCAGCAGATTCTTCCGATGTTTTCAGTACCAGAACTAAGCCTAGCTGACATTCCTTCCACAGAAAAACCCTTCACTTTGTATTTTGCATATATTTCAATTTTGATGAAGCAAAGCCCATCTTCTTCAGTGTGGCTTTTGCTTTTGAGAAATGGGCCTATCTTCCCCTTCCCAGAACAAATAAAAGAACATATGGGTTGCTGTGGAGTTAAGTTTAATATTGGAGGATCATACATTTATATTGGAAGTGTGTATCAGTGTCCACTTCAGACCCCAAAAAGACAGTTCCCACTCTAAGCACTAAAACAATTTTGCTCTGTATTTGATGTGGAAGATCATGGCAAAACATTGTGTGCAGCACACAAAATGAAAGCAATAATCTTCAAAGCAACAGAACACATTCTTTCCTTTCCTGATGCTCGACTGAAATTGCAGGTGAAAATGAATGGAAGTTCTTTCAACTTTTTTTTTTTAAAGCTTTGTGAAAATTGGAGCTGAAGCTGATATCCCAGATTGTAAATACATGTTTTCAGAAACGATACCAAGTAATGTTCTGCTTAGGTTGATTGCATTTTGTGAAGTTGTTTAAAATAGATTGTTTATACCGATCTTTAAAAATCCACACAGCTATACCCTGCAGTTTTTTAAAGCACAGTTGGGACTAGTGGTGCTTTCAGGCCAGGACTTTGGGATATAAATTAGCATATTGTAAGGATGGGGAAACTCTGGCCCTCCAGGAGATGTTGGACTGCCAACAGCCCCAGCCAGCATGGCTAATGGTTTGGGGTGGTGAGAGTCGCATTTATGCAACATATGGAGGGCCACCGATTCCCCAGTTTTGTTTTACAAAATGAGAGACTGGCCTGCTCCCTGCAGTGTGTTGACACCACCAGAAGGAGGTTGTGCAGCTACCAACTAGGCAGGAATCAGGTGACAGAAGGAGTCAGTGGTGTTCTAGTTACCCCTGCAAATTTCTCATTGTGGCCTGAGTCCTCAGTCATAGCAGAGTGCTAGGGGTGAATTATTTTGTACCTTAACATCCTACCACTGTGCTAGCTCAACTGCTTACCTAGTCAGTTCCTACCTGCCTTTCTACAATGTCATTCTGACGTCTTTGGATGACAAGCAGAGGTGCGCATGTCGCTTGGAAGAATACTTGCCCTCTCAACATCTTCCAAACGTCTTTCTAATATATTTAAATCAGCACATCTGATTTAATCATAACAACAGCTACGAAGTATAATCATTCAGTCTTGACAGAGGCGTTAATTAAACAGCCACTCAAACTGACCAAAACTAAGCACAGGTTGTTTCAGAGCCCATGTAATCAAAGAAACACCTATAGTTACACAGCCCCTATATAGCAAACTATTAAAGCGACTTTAAACAATTTCACATACATCCTGTGCCATTTTCTCCCGTTTTAAAGATTTTCATGGGGAAAATAAAATATTCACATGATGTGAAGCTTCTCAGGATGGAAATTGGATTTTTCTAGCCAAAGGAAGCAAGCAAAGCAACTCTATAGAATAGTTTTCCTTGCCAGGAATATGGAATAAGCATTACCTGACTTTTAAAAATCACCCTTTTATTTGATTTCTTACCAGACTACAGTGAAATGTGAACTGTAGCTTTAAGGCCTCTCCTAGAATTAACAAGCTCCAGGTGTACAGCAACCAGTTAATTGCTTCTGAAGTGAGCAAAAAAGATCCAGTTCCAATAACCTGTAATTTCTAGGAAACATGCAACACTCAAGAGTTTTGCTACCTCAGTGAGTTCCTGTGGTGAAAGCTATTCACATTCTCCTTTAACCAGCAAGGTTGAAAAAGCATAACTTTTATGAATGACTTTGTTGTATACAAAGATGAACACATTAAGCATTCCTTAAAGGAGTTTGTTTGACTTACATTAATGTTTAAACGAAGAAGTATAGTCTTGTGTGATTTTATGGAGATGAGCCCAGGCTATAAAATTCACATTTCAATTCCCAACTTTCTCAACGGGTTGTGTTGTGTGTTTTTTTAATCATATTTTCCAACTTAGGCCCCATTTTCAGTTTTCAGTGTTTTGAAACTTAAAATGTTCTCTTTGAAAAATGAACTGGAGTCTCCGATGAGGTATCTAGAAAAAAATAAATAAATTCCTTCCTAATGATGATTGCAGATTTGTCACACTGACCTAGCTTGTTTCTTAAGCTCTATATCATTAAAACATGCATCTTATTTATATGATGATGATGATTAATAATAATAATGTCTGAAGAAATAAATTACACAAATGCTATACAATAGCTAACACAATGCAAATTGCTAGGTGCTGATTACTGACAAGCCACTGAATCCAATAACTAACTACTATACAATTCCCCTTAGTGATGATTACCTTCTCAGTCTTTACACACATACTGTTTCTTTTCTTTTTTAAGTGGTGTTGAGTTCAGTGGTAGCTGAGCATTACGGAGCTAAATGTGCTTTTGAACTCCATTCAACCCCCAGTGAAATACACAGATGTGCCATGGGTTATTATTACTTGAAAATAATTCCTCCTGAGTTCAATATGTTGTCCTATCCCAGAGCATATTCTATGGGTTGCTGTGTATTACATAATTTCATTGTGGTGAATATACAGAGTTATCATTGTTATGACTGTGGTGTGGTATACCATATAATGTATTAATAGTGCATACATATTATAGCACAGTTGTGGCTGTGGCTTGCTTGATATAAGAATTGCTTTACTGGGCAAAGTTTAAAATATAAGGCCTGATTTCAATGTGATACTGGGTGGGTCAAATAAATATGTCGCTGCTGGGTTCCATATGGCCAGCACTTGATTTAAATTTGGTTGCCAGCTCTTATGTTTCCAACCATTAGCCAGCCACAGTGGCTAACCAGTGGCACACTTAGGAACTGGTAACCTGAATTAAACATGGACCTGTCTACATAGATCCTTACATAGGCCAATTATTTTATATACCTGCTTTTTAGCCAAAAGATGTTGCAAGGCAGGCATTTTGGTTTTTATCCTCTCATGTACTTCGTTGCTTGTGTTACAGCGCCTTTGCCAGATCCTTTTGTCCTTTGCTAGAAATAATGTGAAAGCTTCATAATCAAGCAAGCAGGACCACCAATTAAGAAACAGTCTGCTTCTCCCATGCTCCCTTAAATATAAATATTCCAATATTGCCCTTAGTTTTCTCCCCATTATTAAATGCGGTTCACTGAAGGGGTTCCTTGAAATTGGACCAAGAACCCACAATCCTCTGAAATAGCCCATGGCATGTGAAAGAGTTCCCTCTAGGCAGCCAGAGACCCCACTAGTGGTGTTTTTGGGTCCCGAGTCTTGTACACGCAATTATATGTCCAGGGACTCCGTCAAACCTTAAACTGAACATGTAACTGTTAGCTGATTGTTATAGTGATACATTGTTTCCTTTGGGGGTTTTGAATTTTCTTTTTCTCTTTTCTTTACTGGGGTATGCAGGACTACTCCCCACTCCCGTGCGTCCAAAGAATATCTGAACAGCCCTTGCCAGCTTCGTGCCCTCACTTCATACTGGTGGGGGTTAATGGAAATTGCAGGGGGTTAATGGAAACTGCAGGCATCAGGTTTGCAACGACTGGGCTTTAGAATATATTTATCAAAATAACAATTTGGACCTGGTATGGAAGCTCTGCAGCGGCCGGACCTCTAATGGGGGCATACTGCTGACATCTGGCACAATCTACTACTGAGGCAGGTTCAAGGTCCTTTATTAATTTACAAAGTCCTGAACAACTTAGGTCCAGGGTACCTTAGGGACCCCCTAAACCCCAATACCCTCAGCTCAGTCACTGAGATCATCTGCAGGAGCATCATTAGCTGTCCACTGAGTTGGTTATGCTGATCTGATAGCAACAAGAAACCGAGCCTCTAGCGTCATTGACCCAGTTCTGTGAATGCTCTGCCAGTAGTGATTCAGCAGACACCTTCTGTTTTAACCTGTAAACACATGCTGAAAAGTTTTCTATGCCACCAAGCTTATGCAGGCAATTAGTTGATAATCTCCAATTTTAAAATTTACATTGGTAAACTGCTTTAATTTATTTTTACAATGTAGAGGTATGTGTGTATAAACCACCTGTTGAAGAAGGTGGTTTTTGTTAACAGTTTTCAAGATCTTTCAAACAAATATGGCAAACATTTCCACAATATTTTAAATATTACAGTCCATTATTCACTTACACGTCACTGGTCCCAAAGACATTGCATTGACGTAGACCTTGGGGAGACTTCATGAATACTGCATAGCAGCTGTGAATCCCAGTTCTCTTAATCCATATGGTTTGGAGACACAGACTATGCCCTTGTGGCTGCAGGAACAACCTACTCCTGGCAAGCAGGATGAGATCATCTAGGATTGTTTCCTGCCAGTTAAAATCCCATTGTCTGCTTACTACAAGTAGAATGATATGTAGGATTGCAGCATTCTCAATCTGTCCACTAGGACTGAAAGGCTGCCATGTTCCAATGAGACAGACAGGTGATGGACCCTGTCCCTGTTGTGCTTGAATTCTCTAAGAACGGACCACAACACTTGCAACAAACATTAAACACTTTCATCTGTAAACCTGAAGGTGACTCAAATGTTACAATGCACGTACAGTGGTCTTCAATATTTCTAAACATTTATCCTGGCAAGACTTGAAGGATTTCAATGAAACTGTAGCTGCTCACCTAACACTTCCTCAGTTTGATCTCTTCACTTGATTTGTCAAGCTGAGCTTAAATGCTGCTGTTCAAATAACGTAGAGGTATTTGGGGGTTATTATGTAGTGTATCTGTCCCCTCTATGCCTTCATTGTCTGCAGCTTTCAACACTCCTTCCATTTCTACTGTGTCAAAGGCCTACTTCGGATTCCAGGAAAGCATGCACAATGGGCCGTTGTTTCTGGCATCCTTTCTCACTAGGCAATTCATGATTTGCAGGTGATTGGTGCCTTAGACATTTTCTTCTAATCCAAAATACTCTCATGCATGATTAAACTGTCATTAAAATACTTTTATTTTTTATTTTCAAATGTTGGCCATAAAACACAGCCATCTGGCTTTCCTATGTTCTGGTGATGTGCAAGATATTAAAGAAATATATTCAACTAACTTCTACTCCTAAATATGAAAAAAAATACAATTTGATTGGTCAAAAGAAGGTATGTGGGGGGGGGGGAGAGAAGGAGATATGTACCATTTTACAACTAGGGTAACACTAAAAAGAAAATGATCCAGACGTGATTTTTCTTAAGTAACTCTGCCAACAAAAACCCATTGGCCCAAAGATCAGGCTGTTGATTATATATAGTTTTTCAACATACTGTATTTGTTCAAGTAATCACCTCTGCACTTATTTTATCAGCCATGCTGATTGGGTGGTGTTAATTTGTGAAGGGCCAATAAATCAAAAGGAGAGTAATAATTGCATTCCATTCTGGTTGTTCTTGCCTCTCATAGAATTGAATGTTTCACCTACGTTTCGCTTTTTCCAGTGTGAGGTGCGTGCATACTCTTCAATGCAAGTTAATAAGCTAAAGTACAGCATTTTTTTCTCTGTGCCCATTGTTTAAACCACTTTGGAATGCTCTGTGGTTTACTGCCTTTTATTAGTTTTGCCACACAGATGAGCATGATCCCTTGATACAAGCCACTTTCTTTCAAAAACTGGCAAAACACATTGCTCTTCTAAATGATACACTGTGCTATAGTGAGAACATAAGAGAAGCCTGCTAGATCAAGCCAATGGTCCATCTAGTTCACCATCCTGTTCTCACAGACCCAAAGCGATATGTTCTAGAACTCTAGGCATATGTGCAGGCTCCATTGAAATTCACAGAAACTGCCCAGCAGCCTAGGGGGTCTTCCTTTTACACTGCTTGCCATCTATTTCTGTAGGGCTTGTACAGGAGAAACACCTGAAGGATCATATCCTTTTGGCATATTAGTGAGAACAAATTCTGTTCTCAATATTTAAACTTTCAGACTGTGACTTCAGTTTCTCTAAGGAAAAAAAATCTAGTAAATTCTTATTTTACAATTCAAAATCATATATGTGCATATATATATATATATATATATATATATATATATATACCCAGTGCTTTTGTCTGGGGGGGATGCAGGGGTACGCATACCTCTAAACATTTTGTGAATCTTTGTACATTTGTCCATTTACTGTATTTATTTTCCCCGATTTGAACAATAAAATGATGATTTTATTGAGTCAAAATGAGAGTATCACTAAACATTTTTTCCAAAGAAAAAAAGCTCTAGTTGCTTTTAAGCATAGGAGAATGATTGTGAAATAATAACTTTCTAGTACCGTTGAATGTACACTACGGATTATTCACACAGAAAGATGACATGATCTACAGATTGAACAACATGGATCCAAATTTGGTTATTGTCCAGTCTACTAATTGCATAGTCTGATGCTGGTGCTGGAGTGATCCAATTAGGTGGAGCCATGAAACACACATCAGACATTCACCACTGTATCTGTATATGACAGACAGAATTTCACGTAGTCAGTGAAGCACATGGAAAGTGGCTGATTAAATCCTTCCATCTGAATTTGTAAGCGCGAAAACCTTGTCTCAAGTTTTTCTCTTCTTTCTAAAACCTGACAGTTCAACACCCACTCCTTAACTTCAACTGATTCTTAATGTGATTTAGAATGACATGAGACTGCATTTTTAACCAATGAAATCTGTACCACTTCTCCCCCTTTCTCAACAAAAAAAAGTTGGCAGATTGGTTAGATTTCTTTTTTAGAACACTTGGACACAGCATATAATTATGGAGGGCTACTTCATAATAACTGTTATAATTAATCCCTTTGCCCAAGTTGAATTAATAGTGATAATTAATATACATGAGTTTTCCTATGTATTACTAGAAACTGTACACCTACATCCTCTTATTGTTTTTTGTTGAAGCAAACTAAAGAATCCTTTTTAAGAGGATTAGTGCTCACAACGTGCTTTTTACTTGATAAAAAAAGCAAATCAATAACATTGCAGAGCAGAAAACACCTACAACAAAATCTATTTGTGACATCCACAGAATATTCAAAAAGTCAATTTGTAAAGCATTTACTTACGTTTTCTGTGTGCAAATCATTTTGTATGGACTGAAAGGATCAGAGAATTAAATGTCAGCAAATAAGTTCCCAAATACAAGATATCCTTGTAGTTAAATATTTCATTTCTGCATGGGTGGTCCTCAACATCTATGGATTTTACCAGCTTTTTGTGTCCTATATTGAAGGATAATACAAGAGCACCTTTTAATTGAATTTTAAGATGTTCAAGTGGTGGGTCAAAAAAGCATTAAATTATGAAGAAACTTAAAACGCTTGGTGGGCAGAATCCTATATTGGAGCTACAGCAGCTGAGGCATTAGGATTTGGCAGAAGCTCCACTATGCTGGTAGAAAGCCAGATGCACCATAACAATGTCATCTCCCATCCCTGCCATAATGTAAATACTAAGTGTAGGCAGGGCTTTTTTTCAGCCAGAACACACTGGAACTCAGTTCCGGCACCTCTCAGGTTGGTTCAGCACTTCTCAGGTGGGCATCATTGGCATTCAAAGAGAGGTGTTCATGGCACTTCTTTTTCTAGAAAAAAATAGCACTGAGTATAGGACTGCTTTGCCCATCCACTTTTTATACATTCAATAGGACAAATGTCTCAAATATGATTTCTTTCTTCAATATTTTTTAATCAGAAATAATATTGCTTGTTTAAAAAGCTAATTGCAAAAGTATCTTTCCATAGGGAAATAGAGATAACCTCAGAATTAGCCTGTTCTTAGTTTCAGTGTCATTTATCACTGAAATCAAATGGATCTTATTTTTCATTAAGATTATCACTTTTCTAGTAGCTCCCTATCCCCAAACCAATCTACCTCCTGTTGGCCTGCAGTCAACTGGTGTTCTTTGCATTACACAATTTCAGTCCTTCTGCTTGAAAGAAACAGAATGTGTGAAAGGGTTAACTATCTGATTATCAGAAGCTTTTGATTCTTGCAAGTTGCTAAATTTGATGTGCACTTGTTGCCTAAGTTAGGTTCCAGATATCTCTTGGCTAACACTGGGTCTGCTTAAGAGGGATGTCACCTCCTACAGAGAAGGATGGATGATTTGATAATACTCTGCACACCTTGTGAGCATTTACTTGGAACAAGTCACACTGTTACCAACTGAAAGATAAACAATTTCCCCTGATTACTCACTAGCAGTGTCATTTCCTTCAAAGAGGTTCATAACTGCATCTGAATCAGAGGAATACAATTAGTCTTGATGCTGTCGATGTTTGCCAAATTTGGTCCCTTTATTTATTTCAGCAATATTCCAATAAAAATGGGATGCTCCAGCATAGTGAATGAGCTGAGACGTCTATGATTCAAATGTTGCTTCGGTTATGAACTTACTACTAGAATCTTTGCAATTTGGGGATAATACTGGCAGTACTTTGATCTGATTCCAATAGACTATGAGATCCACTAACTAGACCCAGGTACCAAATAGTGACTCAGTCAGCTGGACAAACATTAAGGGTCTGGCTATAAACATGTAGCCCAGAAATCCATTTCTGGTTCTCCTATAACACCACACACAAATGTGTTCTTTTTCAGCAACCTTGGTCACATTTACATCATTCAGTTAAAGTATTCTCATGCCACTTTAACAGTCATGGCTTCCCCCAAATAATCCTGCAAACCATCGTTTGTTAAGGATGCTGAAAGCTGTTAGGCGACCTCTCACAGAGCTACAGTTCCCAGCAGTTCCTTAACAAACTTCTTTGGCAGAAGCCTTGGCTGTTAAAGCGGTGTAAGAGTGCTTTAAATGTTTGGCATAAATGTGACCCTAACTTTGGATTAGGAGGAGCTTTTTTAGTTTTTGGTCATAGTTAGATAATTCAAAGTCAGAAATCCTTTCAAATCTACCTGAAATCACCTAGAAATCTACTAGTAGTTCCCGATTTAAGATGTTTCATGTGCATAGGCTCTCTCAGTCTGGTTTGGAATACTGCAAGTTCCCCAATTATCATCATTATTAGATTTATTACCTGCCCTTCATCAGCAGGTCCCAGGGCAGATCACAACAATTTAAAATTCAGAATTTAAAACAGTGGAAACAAATTTTAGCCACAGGAATAGGGTGTGTCCTGAAATTGTATTAGAGATTCTAAATAAATACAACTTTTAACATCGGGAAGTTATCTCCAAACATCCTGCCATCAGGGCAAAAAGAATCCCAGTGTCTACTTCAAGTGTTCACTGAACATAGATATCTCATATGAAGAGAATTTCATATAGAGTGTACACTTGGTAGCAAAACTGGACAAAATGACTTCTAGTATCTTGGGTTTCCCACACATTCATCCCAAATTGTCGCATTAATCTACAATTGAATAATGGTCAGTCTCTCTCTGGGTGTGCACTCATATGCACATCTGTGCACTTTAACATCCTTTGGTGCTGTGTTGGGGAGGAGGCAAAACACCACTGCTTGCATAGCTTATAATACTTCTTTTCTATTACAGCTGTTCATACTCTTTAATGCCTATTATTTAAAATGACTGTGCATTTAAGTCTTGAGAAAAGGTGGAGAGTAGCAAAGGTTAAAGAGGTATTTCTGGCTCTCTTTTTTGACCACAGAATGTGACAATAAGTCAAATTGAGATAGCACTCAGCTTCGCTTTATGATTAATGCAAGGTTATCTCTATTCATAGATAACTAACTGACTTTTAAACCACACAGTCTTGTAACTAATGACAAGGAAAAACTGGGCTGCAAAATGCAATCAGTTGTTTGACCTGTTAAAAGTCATCAGCCTGATTTAACTCCCCTAGAATATATTGTCCTTGCAACAATAACTGACCATGAACTCTTCTAGGCAGACTTCTTGATTGCTATGAATTTCTCCTTTTTAATGGAAAAAATATTCCTGAGGTGTCACATTCTTCGTGCATTTCTTCAGGAAAAGCCTTACCTTGTGCTCACAGATTGAGGTGTGGAATGTCAGCATATTGTATGAATTACACATGAAATGTTTCATTTGCTTTTCTTACAGCAGCAACACAGCTTTCTGCTAGGCAGGGACTTGGTTGGGATGATGACTGGTAAGTTGCCAGGGTCTCAAAGAGAAAGCAAGCACATAACCCTGGGGTTGGCCAAAAGCGAAAACTTCTGCCTGCAGAACAAGATGAGAAATGATTTGGGAAGTAGGAATCAGGGGGAAACAGGTTGTGACAGTGACCTGTTTCACACAACTCTGTCCCAGAAGGGAGCTCACAGCTGCCTTACTTATCCCTGGTCCTTTTCAGTACCACACCATGCCACACTGAATTAAGCTCAGTTTGGGGTTTGCATGTTATTTGAACTGGGATTCATGATTAAGTTCTCTGCTCATTAAAAACTACAAGCTGTATCCATGGTTTATTCCTTGTTGCAGTCCCTTATGGATTGTTCCTGTTAGATGGCCAGCCATGCTCATTTCCAGGTTACTTCATTCTTTCCCCCCTTCCCAGTTTTCCATCTCTCCCTTTCAACAGTCTTTCTGCATTTTATGGTCACTTGGCATGCTCTGTCTTCATTGGGCTGTTTCTGGGGGCCCCCCTTTTATTTTATTTTTATTTCTGCAAGCCTTGGTGTTCCCCAGATTCCACTTATGCCACAATTCCCTCCCCATTTGGTCTACATAAGGATCCACATTCAGAAATGTGTTGGCTAGTAGTATATAGGATTATAGTTCAGTTTCATAAGCTGCACTAACATAACTGGTTTGTTGTTGTTATTTTGCCAAAGAGTCATTAGTATGGTTTATAAGTGAGCCATCTGATGGCCAGCCCCTATCCATCCACTTCATCCTAAATCTTAGACTGTGCCTCATCTGTAGTATCTCTTCATCCATGAAATTGTTTTGTGTGCAGTCACTGAACCACATATACCAGAGAGGATTGTTGTTGGCACAGTCACCTTGTTGTATGTTGCTGTGGCAGCACAAGAGCAGCAGCCATTTGGTGATATTGGCTGTCTATGCCAGATATGACTTCACATTGGCACCACAGTCTTTGCACTTGAGCTTATACATTTATTTGCATACCTTACCATCCACTCCTTACTTGGGAGTTGCCTGGCCAGACTGTTTTATTTTCCATGCCCAAGAAAGCAGATATTCACAAGCAACAGCAAATGCCCAAGTTTAGCAACCCCACTGCCTCCATCCTAATGGCTGATTTTCCTGTAGACTTAGTAAATACTAGACAGAATTTTGTGGTGGTATATTCAGGAGAAACATTCACCTGGAATCAGAGATTCACACATGCAATATTCTGGATCAGGACATTACCAGCACTCCATTCATCAACATTAGTGATCACACACTTCAGGTGGTAGACAATTTTGTCTACCTGGGTTCCACCATCACCAGCAACTGAACTGGACAGGTGCATTACAAGGCAATTATGGAAATGGCTCGTCTCTTTGAAAGGGTATGGGAGAGTGTGGTGCTAACGTCCAATACCAAGATGAAGGTCTACCAGGCTTGCGTATTGCGCACGCTGCTTTATGGAAGTGAATCGTGGGCAACTTACAACCATCAGAAGCGATGCCTCAATGCCTTTCGCATGCTCTGTGCCAGGAAGAAATTGGGTATCACATGGCAGGATGGAGTTTCAAAGATGTGCTCTCCCAAACCCACATTCCCAGCATGTTTGCCCTCCTCTCTCAGCAGTGTCTATACTGACTTGGTCATGTCTGCAGAATGGAAGATGGCAGGATCGCCAAGGATGTGCTGTATGGGGAGCTAGCTTTAGGCATCAGGCCCATTGGCAGACCAACTCTGGATGTCTCCAAACATGACATGAAGGCAGGCAACATCAACCTTGTAGTGTGGGAATCCCTTGCAGATGCCTGCAGTGCTTGGAGACAGTCAGGTCATGTATCCATAGCAGTGATCAGAGGAGGAATGACTGCTGGGAAGAGTACAGAGAGAAAAAACTGGATTCCATCCTCTGTCCCAGCTGCAACGAAACATATCTCTCCTGTATCAGTCTCTACATCCACAGCAGGTGCTGCAACCTTCCAGCGGCTTGACTTCACCCCCAAATGTGTACTCCTCCATTGTCTCCCAAGACGGTCAGGTGCCAACCAACAGTAAAGATGGAGAACTATGGTCACACCTGTCCAGATGTTGTTGGTATCAAATTCCCATCATCCCTTGCCAGCATAGCCAGTGCTGGAAAATGTAGTCAGCAACATCTGGAGGACCACAGGTTCCCCATTCCTAGCCTAGAAAGAGTTTCAGCTTTGGATGGCTCACCAATGCATGGGAAATTGTAGGTCTCAGCCTATGGGGGCATTTTCAGAAAAATGCACCTTCTAAAAAGGATAAATAAAAGGCCCCCTTGTGGTGCTTTTGCCACAACAAAAAAAGAAAGAAAGAACTGTCTTGGTCATGATAAAAGCAAAGAAGGTAAGACATTTAATAATAACATTAGAGCAAATGGCTAAATGCTGGCTTTTGCACTTCCATAGTGCAACATCTGATTTCAGCAGAATTATCAGCAGCGCTAAAACAATGTTTTGGGGGATCTCTCACATGCTAATGCATTTTTTTAAAGTGTGTGCTGCATATTTCAAGTGCCTGGAAGCAATGCCCAACAAAAGTATGTAACAAGACACAAAGCGCTCCAAAATAGAATGGAACTCTGTGTGAAACAATGCAAGAGGCAGGGGTTGGATTGAATAGGGAATTCTACTTGGCAAGTCAGACACGGAGCGAAATCATTTGTGTGATCTCTCAGAGGAGCAGATAGGCATTGTCAAAGCACTTTGCCATCATTCAATTAGATTGCAGATGCCTTCTGCATCTTTCTATAAGGATCCCAGGATCCCTGCCTTTCTATAAGGATCCCAGGATGACCCAATTTGCATGAAGATGTTTACACATCTTTCAGAGCAGATCAGCTAAATTCCCTTTTTTGCTTTTATATACGTTGATATGTCTGTTCCCTGTTTAGAGTTTGTATTCATGTTTGTAGTGTCTATTATCCACATGTGGCTCTGTACAGCTTGGCATAGCATATCATAGAAAGCAAAGCTTTTTTTTTTTAAACCATCTTCAAAACCTGGCGCTGACATTATGGTACCTGGGTTACAGGTATCCAAGTATCCTTTGGCTGGAACTACACAGTATGCTTGATATGAGGATGCTATTAAAAAAATGTAAGGATGTTCACCCCCATGACAGAACATCATTAACACAGCCATTTTCCCACCCCAATTAGTATCATCCAATTGTGCAGCGGGTGGGGGAGGATAGTGTTCAAATAACAGGGGCAGAAGAGGGCAGCCCCCTTATATTTTCTGATGACCCATTAATTGCCATCTACAGGGGAGCACGAGTTGGCTAAAATTGGGGAGGGGAGTCAGGGGAATTGTAGATTTCTTTAAGCCTACATTGATGCAATTTCAGCACCAGGCAAATACTTCTTAAAACATCTCTATACCTTTTTAGATTTGGTGAAAACCTGTGTGCTATAGTGGTTAAGGGTGCCAGACTACGACTGGGAAGACCAAGGTTCAACTCCCCACTCAGCCAAAATGGGACTAGATAACCAAACTCTTCTAAGAGCTTCTGCAGCTTATTGCTGAAGGTGCAGTAAAGTTCTACCTGCCAACCTTTCTTCTGATAATTCAAGTGGTGGGAAGAGAAACTCACAATGTCACAAAAAGCATTACTCTTCATACCAGAGGAAGAAGAGAATTTGACATAGAATCACAGATACAATATGTAGAGTTGGAAGGGACCCACGGGTCATCTAGTCCAACCCCCTGCAATGCAGGAATCTCAACTAAAGAATCCTTGACAGATGACTATCCAACTTCTGCTTAGAAACCTCCAAGGAAAGAGAGTCCACAAGCTCCCAAGGGAGTCAGTTCCACTGTCAAATGGCTCTTACTGTCAGAAAGTTCTTCCTGGTGTTTAGTCAGAATCTCCTTTCTTGTAACTTGAATCCGTTGGTTCCAGTCCAACCCTCTAGAGCAGGAGAAAACAAGCTGGCTTCATCTTCCACATGACAGCCCTTTAGATATTTGAAGATTGGTATTATATCTTCTCTCAGTCTTTTCTTTTCCAGGCTAAACATTCCCAGCTCCTTCAACCGTTCCTCATAAGTCTTGGTTTCCAGACCCTTGATAATCTTGGTTGCCCTCCTCTGTGCACATTCCAGCCTGTCAATATCCTTCTTAAATTGTGGCACCCAGAACTGGACACAGTCTACTGACACATGAAAGTGTCAGTAGTATTCCTGGGCCATCCGTCACATGTAGTTCCGGCCTCATAGTCAACTGAAAAACTAGTGGGAAGATTAGGCCATATAGATGAATGTTCCTGTAAAACGAGTGTTGACTTCATAGTCTTGGCCTCTGTTTGTCCCTGTATATTGCCCATATGCCATAGCTCTGTGGGAGAACACGTTTTGTATGCAAACAATCCTGGGTTGAATCCCTTACATCTCCAGGCAAGGTTAGGAAAGACTCCTGTTTTAAACCCCAGAGAGGCACTGCCAATCAATGTGGGCAATGCTGAACTAGATGGACACAATGCAGCTTTCTATCATTGTAGCACAGATTAATTGCTTCTGTATTCATGCAACTGTTATTTTGTGTTCAGAACAAGCCTTGTACAGGGTGGGAAATATCATCAAGATAGATTCACCATTTTCTTGTGGATGTTGAGCCATATTAGAATATTAAATTGGGGAGTGGTAGATGGTTGGGATGACTTAATTAATCCAGCTTGCTACAGAGAGTAATTGTCTCATTAATGTTCATGTACACTATTCATCCTTCTTTGCTCATTCATTACTAGTAGGGAGTAAGTCCCACCCATTTTGATTGGATCTTTTACCCTTTTGACACTGTCTTGTTGGTTCGTGTGTATGCCTCTGAATGCCAGTTGCTAGAGAACATGAGCTGGAGATGACTGTTGGGTCCATATCATGTTTGGAGGCCTATAGACATCTTGGTTGGCCACTGGGGGGGATCAACAACGGCTGGCAGGGAGGGGTAGTGCCACACACCTTGCCTCTAGTCAGCAGTTGTTGCCACTTACCCGGACAGCTGCAGGTAGAGAGGGAGAGAGAACAGAATGCTAGACTGGATGGGCTTTTGGACTGATCTAGCAGCCTCAGCACTTCATACATTTGAGAAAATGGGCTCTGTATGCTGTGGAAAACTGGGCGAGGTAGACAAATCACCTGGCCGGGTATAAGACAACTTCCTGTGTTTCTAAGAAATAGAAAAAACACAGGTAGATTATTTGAATATGCTTGAGTTTCAACATTCTCTCTTGTGGCTTGCCGAGCTGCTCTGTTGATTTCATTATTTGCTTTGCCATTCACTAATTATGCATTTCAGTCACCAAAAGGAGTTCAAATACTAAACTCCCCTATCCTCCTCACCCCACCCCCCAAACCACACATTTTCTAACTACAGAGATTGATTCTATGACTTATTCATGAGGTTACAGGGTAATGTTTAGTTTAACAATTGCTCCATAAATAGGGCAATAAAAGCACAAGCCAACACCTTCCACTTTCCCAAGGAAGTTACTTCATGGCCAGGTTTATATGGTATACTAAGCAGAAATACATTTTCTATCACATTATGAAAATATTTGGAAAACCACTAGAGCAAAGACGGTTACAGGAGACCTGGAACTGTAATTGTCCAATTCTATTATTAGAGAAGAAAATATTGGGAAAGAGTTGGAGTGTCCTTATTCAATTGATAGAGCATATAGACGGTCTGCCTCATCTGGATAGCTGACCTACTCAAGACCCAAAGAACACTGCTGTTCACATTAGTTTCAATTAAACAGACTATTGCTGCAATAAGGTGCCATGGCAGAATCTAGATCACTTTTTGTCTGAAGCTAGCCAATCAATTAGTGTCTAATTATTTAATTATTAGACAATTATCACCTTCCCAGATTGTCTTTTATCATGGTATACCAGGGAAGTGTTTGCTTACATTGATAAATCTATCAGCAGCAGTGGGGGAAATGGAATCTGTATAACTGAAGAAGCAAATGGTCTACACTGGAAGTCTATAAGGCTGTAAAATTAATAGTTAGAGTAGGGAATTTGAATCTTTGTCCTAGAGGCTAAATTGTACAGTCACATCCTTCAAGTCTAAATTCGCCTGATGGGAGTAACTCAGGATCTTTCATAATATGTGTGACCAGGGCTGTCTTTACCTGGGGGTGCAAGGGGTGCAGGACACCCAGGCGCCAAATTCTGGAGGGCGCCAAATGTATACCTACTATATACTGGTCCCTCTCAATTGACGCCAGTGAAAAGCAATGGAGCAAAAGTCCCCGTCCTCTGTCGCTCTGTTACTCCATAGCGTCAAATATTCCCAAAGAGTCAGGAAACAAAAGCAGGTTTTTCCTGCTGCGTCATCGTTACAGGTGAGCAATTTCCCCCTTTAAAAAATGTGAACAACTTTGACTTCCCCCCTCCCAAAAAAGCTCAATAAAAGTAAATTTGGGGGCACTGGGTGGATCTTTGCACCTGGGTGGTGCATATGCTAAAGACGGCCCTGTGTGTGACTGCATAAAGGCAAACCATTTCTGAAAAGACCTATGAATTTAATATTAATGATTAAATATGGCAGACTTCTAAGACCTCAATACTATTCCCACCCTACAACTGCTGGGTGGGAAGGGTTGATTTTGACTCTCCTTGCTCTGGCATAGCACAAAACTACTCTGGTGCAAAATATATACTTAAATATGCCGTACACCAACAGGAGCTACTGCTACAGAAAATGGCAAAAATCAAAAGGGTTGGCATTGGAGGTGAAGAATAGTGGCTAGTCAGAATCCTACCCTCAGGCCTCATCCCTTTGCCCCATGATTTCGAGGCACAGGTCTGAGAGATTTTTCTTTTGTCCTGATGCTTTCCCCTGGAAAACCTGCAGTTTACTACTGAATCAGAACAAATATCAATCCATAGAAACCCAGATTGACATTTGTTCCACTTCAGTAGCAAACCACAGGTTTTCCTGGGGAAAGTGTTGGGACAAAAGAAAAAACTCTCAGACCTGTGCCTAGCAATCATGGGGCAAATGGAAGTGTGCATGAGCGGTCACTCAGGGTTTGATGGAGTGACATAACAACAACAACAACAACAACAACAACAACAACAACAACAACAACAACAACAACAACAACAACAACAACAACAACTTTATTATTTATACCCCACCCATATGGCTGGGTTTCCCCAGCCATTCTGGGCAGCTCCCAACAGAATATTAAAAACATGATAAAACATCAAACATTAAAAACCTCCCTAAGAACATAAGAAGAGCACTGCTGGATTAGGCCAAAGACCCATCTATTCTACCATGACATCTTGTTCCTACAGTAGTCAACCAGATGTCTATGGGAAAGTGCCCAGAGTTATTTGAGGGGAAGAATAAGTTTCAAATGTGCTTTAAAGGTATAGTGTCTACACAGCTAGAGAAGGCTACTTCACCCATTTTCTGTTTATGACGGAGAACCCATAAGGATGCAGGTAACAGTGGATTCTTGACTACAAAGCCCCACCAGAACTCAGGGTCTGCATCTGGGTTATGGCCTTGCCACTGGAGCACTAACAAGGATGAAGAGAGAAGTCCTAGAAGCACAACGTCCTACTTTCTCCAGATATCTGCAAAGTGGTTGTTCCCCTCAGACAGATGCCAATGAAAAACACATTGTGTGAATCATTAATATTATCTGTGTGGCTGAATGGGCATCCTAGCAGAACCCTTCTCCTGGGAACCCACCTATTAGGACAAGTTGGTAGGGTGGTGTTGCTCACATGGTTTCACAGTGCAGAGGTCACTGCTGGGACTGAAGTGGGGGGCAAGGTTACAGTATCCACAGTGACCTTCCCATTGCCATCCCCTCTCAGTTAATGATTGTGACCTCCACATTGGGAATCCAGGTGAGCAACCTCAGCCCCCGTGTTCCACCCCACCAACTACTACTGCTACTTATAAATCTCTGTCTTGTTCACTGGGCCACAGGATACACTGTCGGGGGTGCACTTATGACATTGTGTGTGAAGGTTGAGTTTCATGGCTAGTGGCTCCACATTGATAGGTTCATTAGGAAGCTGACTGGTAGGTGGTGGGAACTTAGGCCAGGAATTGTCAGAGTGGCTATCATTATTTATTGGTTAAGTTTTTGCTTCTGACAATATTGTTGTCTTTCCAATTTGCTGCTTGTGGTGCATAGGAACACGATTACCTTACTCTGGCACTGATGTTGGTGTAGTGACTGTCCAATGTAGTAGGATGATAGGATTAGACCATAGGCTTCTTTAGGAGAGGCTCACTTCACACTATGAGATCCAGGAAGCAAAAAAATTGGAAGGTTGAATGCCATTCTCATGGAGAAGAATGGTCTTGGTCAGATGTTCTGTGTCATCCAATTTACTGGTGCTGAGAAAACCCCGGGTGCTTGGGTTATATTTTTTAAGAAAATACTTTAAAAGCAAGATTTTCTTTCTAATACAAACACAACTAATTCTGCTTTCTAGCCACCAGATTGGTCTGGTGGAAAAACCTTGTCATTCTAATTGTGCACCGCTTTGTATAATTTATGATCACTTGTTTTAGCCGTCTTTGACAAATACGATTATGTAATGCCTTTCCAGTGTGGATAGCCTGCAGCCATAACACCTCAGAATATGATCTCATCCACTGTCTGAAACAGAATGAGACCCCCACCCTTTCACAGCATATTGCTCTGGAAATGGATCCAAGCCCAAGCTTAAGAGTTCAGATGTTTTATGAACTGGTGCTCTCAAGTGCAAACAATTAGGGTATTTTCTTATTGCACTGTAAGGTCAAACTTGGTTCTAGCCTCCAGATTTCTCCATTTGAGTCTGGTTATAAGCTAAGGTCCTTCAGTTTCCCTCTACAACATCTGCCGCCATTCAAAGCAAGCCATTCATGCCCAGCAAAGATCTTGCCGTGTAGGCAAGTAGACCAGAAGCACTTTCAAGCCAACTATTGCTTTATTAATCTTAATAAGGCTGTCCCAAAATGGTTGGTACCTAAGAGTTAGATTACAAGTGACACTATATCAGAGATGAAGAATCTGTGATCCTTCGGATGTTCTTGGATTCCAGTTCCCATCAACCCCAGCCAGCATGGCAGATGGCCAGGTGATGGGAGTTGGAATCAACATCTGGAGTGCCATAGGTTTCCCATTCATGTTTTAGATTTGAGACACATCTCTAATTATGTGCTTGGGATTCTCCACCTCTCTCTTTAAGTAACAGCAATTTGATCTGGTTTGGGACTACAGCTCATGGAGGAGGCATACTCCTTTCCCTTTCTGGCAACTACACAAGCTTCTTGGAAGTTGACACATACAGAAAGGGTTAAAATGCCTTCCCCTGTATAACTGTTAGGTGAAAAAGAAAAGAAATCTGTTATCGCCTGATTCAAAGGTAGGCTTAGCACCACTTGCCAGTGTCACTAAACATCAGAGACAGCCTTTTCAAATAGTTTAATTGCAATCTGAGTGATTTCTTTACATTCTTTCCATATATATATATATATATATATATATATATATATATATATATATATATTGTTCTTCTGTCTTCCCTTTACTTTTGTGGTAGCATTACTTCTCCTCCGCTATTTTTACTCTTTATCTTGTTTTGGGTTTACCCACTCCGTGAGGGATTCCCCCTCCTGGGTTCCCTTTTCTTCCCCTTGTCTTATTTCCTTTTAGGTTTTGTTACTGCTGCTACCACTTTACGTTTATTTTGATATAGAAATAGAGATTTTACCATCTTGTCGCTGCTTCAGTGATGTGAGGCTTTTCACCGGTCTGTTTGATGTTCTTCTCTGTGCCTGGATTCCCCCCCACCTCTGCCGTTTTCCCTTCAGCGAGGGGTGCCGGGACTCCAAAAAGACACTGCCAAAGTTCCTTTGGCTTGAGCTTCCTTCCAAGCCTTTTCAGGGGTCGTGTAGCCAAACGTTGCCCCTCACAGTACCGGTGTATGCCCCGACCTGCTTACTGCAGTCAGAGCTCACACTGTTGCAGCTGTGGTAAAAGCGGAAGTCAACCCACCACTCTCTAAGGATCCTTCTCTCCAGAGTCTTTCCCAAGGAGTCACAAACTGTGTCTGCACACAACCAATCTGTGTTCTTTTAATTCCCCCCCCCCAGAGGTGAGGGGAGCTGGTTGCAACAGGAAGGGGAGACTCCCTGGATTCTTCAGCAACCTGTCTCAACTTTGCCTCTTGGCCACCCTCCTCTCCAGCCTCCACTTCAGCTTCAGAGTTTGATCTGCTCTCTGCCACAGCCTCTTCCTGCTCACTAAACCCTGTTACCTCTTCTGCTTCTGACACTTCCTCTTCCCAGTCTGCTCTTTCTTCTCCCTTTGACCACTCATTGTCATCCTACCATTAATCCCCTGGCTCTGAGCCTTCCCCCCCCTTGGAGTTCCACAGCTGGTGCCTCCTACCATTCCTCTGCATCCAGGCAATCCCTGACAGTCTAGAGCTACTGGCCCTCCAAAAGGGCAAGAATGCTTTCTTCCATTTTTTACAGCTAGTATTTACCACATACAGAAATTGTTTGTTCCCCAGTCTTTCTGCTGATATGGTAGACATACCTATGGTAGACATACATATCTTCATACCTATGTATTGGGAGTACAGTGGTACCTCGGGTTAAGAACTTAATTCATTCTGGAGGTCCATTCTTAACCAGAAACTGTTCTTAACCTGAGACACCACTTCAGCTAATGGGGCCTCCTGCTGCTGCCGTGCCGCCGCCACTCGATTTCTGTTCTCATCCTGAAGCAAAGTTCTTAACCCGAGGTACTATTTCTGGGTTAGCGGAGTCTGTAACCTGAAGCGTCTGTAACCTAAAGTGTCTGTAATCCATGTGTAACCTGAGGTACCACTGTATAGATTTTATTCCCGTATTGGTCCGAATATAAGCTGCACTTTCCCCCAAAATTCTGACCATGAAAAGTAAAATGTGACTTATATTTTTGATCTTACAGGCGGCAAAGTGGTATGGCTCCCCCCCCCCCCAGAAGCAGCCTGGGAGCACGGGGCAATGGCACGCCACTCGCCCACCATTCTCAAGCCTCCCCTGAGCCACCTAAGGAAGGGGTGAAGGCCGCCAGCAGAGCAGCGTGGCTCCCCCTCCCCAGAGTGCAGCCTGGGAGTGCGGGGCAACGGTGTGCAGCCTGCCCACCACTCCCAAGCCTCCTCTGAGCTGCCTAAGGAAGAGGGAAGGGGGCAAGACCTCCACCAAAGCGGCGTGGCTCCCCCTCCAGAGAGCAGCCTGGGAGTGTGGGGTAATGGTATGCAGCCCACTCGCAGCTTCCAAGCCTCAAGCTGCCTGAAGAAGGGGTAGGCAACTTTTGTTAACCTGAGAGCCACATGTCCTTCTGAGCAACCTTCCATGGGCTCACATACAGTGGTTGGTGTGGCCAGAAGCTAAGGTGGGGGAAGCAATGGCTGTATCACCTTTGTACAATACTCTCGTTTCTATACCCATGCCTCTCTAGCCTCCATCCATGTAAGCAAAATACATTAGCAGAGTTCAGGACTCTGTAGCCAGGCAAAAACATTCAAGGAGGGTGCAAGCAGGGCTGCAGAGGAGGCATGGCTTGGGCACAGTCTGAAGGGTCCAACAAGGAGGTCTGGAAGCCACATTTGGCCCCTGGAGCTGAGGTTGTCCAACTCTGATTTATTCTTTTGCTTGCCAACACATTTAAAGGCTTCTGACTGCCATCAGTCCCTTTTCTTCTGAAAGGGTGTAGTAAGACGCTCAAGTGCCACCTCAAACCTGCCATCAATTCCCAGGCAAAGTAGCCACCATATTATATCAGTTATTTCCTGGCTGGCAAAGCTCTTGGCAATTGCTCTAACTTGTCATCCAACTGGTATCTTTCTCCTCGAATTCTTCCTCTGAGAATTACAGAGCTGCCACAAAAATCACATTATTTTTACAGTGTAGAAGGATTGCTAAGCTTTTGCCTTTTTTTTTTTTTTTGATTAATTTCATGCCTGACTCAGTCAGAGATTAGGCCCTGACACAGGTTATAATTAAATATTGAAATCATGAAGTGCAAGAATGTTTAATTTTTAAAATATGAGTTTTAATTTACCTCATACAGAGAATAGCTCTGGTCACCTGCAGAGATGCATTACACACTACATTGCCTAATGTAGGATGCCTGAATAAGGCTGAGCATACAGTTAAAGTAAACTAATGCAATTTACTGAACAGCAGTCAAATATTTATCCAGTTGATGAAGCAGACTTTATGTGAAACTCAGACAATAATTAAAGAGAAGCCTGGCTTAAAACATGCTTATTCCAGTTTTCACAAATATGTTACATCCAAGGAGCAGCATCCTTTATCAAATACCGAAATTCTGCCATCACACTGTAAACTGAGGTTGTCCTTGGCGTTCTCCTCTCCACTTAGCTATGCATTACTTAACATTTGCTTTGAATGTTGCTGTTTGGAGAGCCAAAACTAATATTCATTGGCCCTTTGAGAGGGAAATATCCCAGCAAGTTGGTAAAAGGATCTTCCTGTATTACACTTACTAACATTGTTCTTAATCAATCATTATTATAAAAAAAAAAATCTCACAGAATATATCCATTGCAGCAAAGAAGTTCCAGCATGATAGCTGACAATGGACCACTCTCGTTCCACTGCCATCTCAATGAAACACAGTTCTGAATGGTGATTGATCAAAGACAAGTTGTGGTTCTATATTTTACCTTGAATGAAAATAGTTCA
This sequence comes from Podarcis bocagei, assembly GCF_964188305.1. Classification (NCBI taxonomy): domain Eukaryota; kingdom Metazoa; phylum Chordata; class Lepidosauria; order Squamata; family Lacertidae; genus Podarcis; species Podarcis bocagei. Next base: position 56,993,198 of record NC_138135.1, on the reverse strand, counting down.
AATGTTTCTGAAAGGTCAGCTGGAGGTTAGATTAGGGTGTGTGTCCCCTTAAACACAGATATTTTCAAAATCCCCTTATTTCAATTTTGTTTCAATTTTGTTCATATGTACCAGAGTCTGCAATCCTATATGCGCTGGTAAGTTCCATTGAACTCAGTGGTACTTAAAATGCTTGGGACTGTGCTATAACCACCCCTCCTATGCCCCTCAAAAATATGCAGACTAAGGCAAGTCCCATTTAATACTGGAAAACCCGAATGTAAAAATTTAATACCGGAAAACCTGAATGTAAAAATAAAGCAGACTGGAGTGAGGATGGTGAACACTAAGAGACATACTCCTAATCTTAAATAGTGAATGGATTGAGCCATGATTATGTATTTATACATAAACCCTATTAGATTTAGAGAACAGCTAAATTTAACCTTAAATTGTAGTGGATGGGTGGGTGGACTATGTCAGACCATCTGTTCATTTCTGAGTAGGAGAAATGGGGTTTGATGCAGGGGAACAATACCCGTTTGGTTGTTACCTGGAGCAGCATGTTGGAGGCAATCCCTAAAATTGATCCAAAACTGCCACAGAGAGTCTACATCTTTCATCAGCATTGTTTGGGTGGATCGCAGAGTGAAATCCTATACAGTGGTACCTCGGGTTAAGAAGTTAATTCGTTCTGGAGGTCTGTTCTTAACCTGAAACTGTTCTTAACCTGAGGTACCACTTTAGCTAATGGGGCCTACCGCTGTTGCCACGCGATTTCTGTTCTCATCCTGAAGCAAAGTTCTTAACCTGAGGTACTATTTCTGGGTTAGTGGAGTCTGTAACCTGAAGCGTCTGTAACCTGAAGCGTCTGTAACCCGAGGTACCACTGTAATGGCAATGACTGCAGGCATCCTTAGGATGTTCTTAGGATGTTGAACAGCCTTGTGAGCCATCTTAACTATGGATGTTCTTTTGAGCAGTGTAGGAATAGCCATGGGCTAGGCAGCGACAAGACAATTTTCTAAGCAAGGCCCTTCAACATCTCTTTTCTATAGAACTTCTCAACCCTAGAATTGTTTTGAAATCTTAAAGTGAGTATATAATCATTGATCCAATTGTTAATTTTCTAGGATGAAGAAAAAACCCTGGACAGGGCTTCTGACTCTGATATAGGGAACGTTAACTCAATAATGTAATGATTAATAGATGCTGATGTGCTGGGCAACTATTATATTATTTGAGATTTTAATATGCAGTTAAATTAGGAATAAATAAGGTAGGAGGAATGCATGGTAAAACAAGTGGGCATGTTATAATGATGATAAATAGAAGGTGAATATGTTAAATAGGGTGTGGGGACATTTCAAGGCTACAGAGGCTTTAGTTCTTCCTATTTTCAGCTTTCACTAATGATCTGTTTTATTAACATCTTCAAGGCAACATATTGCTCTGTGGTGTGTGTGTGTGTGTTTAAGTGAGAACTTGGTATGCATCATCAGAATAATAATTATTGGGATACTGATGGCTTTCTACATCTTTCTAACACCTTATATGCATTTATGAATCATTGCTCGGAAGAGCAAGAATGTCTTTAAGTTCTTGGCAGAGATTCATCCCTGCATCCACCAAAGTTTTGCAATAGTAGTCTGGTTAGCACAGAATAAAGCTTGTTATGCCACTGTCAGGCCCTCTGTTTCCTACTGTAAATTACTAGAATGTTAGGCCGACTTTCGTGCTTGCCCAAGGCCAGAGATCAGGTGGTTGCATGGCTATCAAGAGCAAGGTCAGGCATTAAGCTGGTCAGAGCCAGAGGTCACTTACCATAAGTACAGTCAGGGGAAAACAATGCAGAGCCAATAAGGCAGAAGGCTTTGTGAGATTTAAGGAGTAACAGATTACATTGCCTCTACAAGACAGCTGACCCAGCAGCATCATGATGGTTCTCGTTTGATCTTCTCACTTTCATTACCCTTTCTTGACTGTTCTTCCTTATATTGGGCAGTGGGAGGGTGTCATATTGAGGGACATCAGAATATAAATCATTCTTAGTTGTTGTTATTTATACGGTGACTAGGAATATAACAATGGCGTGGAACAAATCAAAGACGTATTTGGGTTATTGAACAGAATATAGAGAAGGGCCATCAGTGGACTGGTTCAGGTGGAGCCAGTGGTCAGACGGACCACCCACCATTATCAGTACTTTGGTATTAGAGTACTGCAATGTGCTGTAAATGGGACTTCCCTTGCTAACTGTCTGGAAACTGTATGTTATAGCCATCGGGCTACTAACTAGGATCAGGCAATAGGAACAACTGCAGCCCTGTTCTGGTCGCAATGCAAAGCGGCAGTGCTTGCCTTTCAAGCCCTATCGGCAGGTTTGTCTTCCCCAACACAAGCTTGTCCATACAACAAGACCATCTTCAGAAGGTCTCCCTGGGAAGCCTCAGCCTTTTGAGGTGAAGCAAGTGTTGAGTGAGGAAAGAAACTATTTGGTGTTAGTGCTGTGCTTGTGCTATGCTCTTACCCGGAAGTCTTGTGGGGTGCCCAGCCTGATGAATTTTTTTTGTTCCAACAAGCTTTCCCAGCTGGATTAATAGGTCTCTGCCATGGATGTCCACTCTGTATTGTTTCTAAATTCTTCTGTTATTTTTGTGCCATTTTTAGCTGCCTTTTTTATATTTTGTCCATTGCCTTGGGGCACATATGGAAGTTTTCCAGCGCTAGGCAAACTTTTTCTTTTTTTCTCAGGCTTTTAGCTCCCATTTTTACATGTGCTGTTTTATGCTGCTTTCAGCTGTGCGTAATACCCTGGTTTCTTTTCAGATCGTATAAATCTTTCACCTTTTACTATGGGTTGTATCCAGTGCTGTGTGAATGGCATTCCATTTGTGCAACAGGACTTCCCCTTCTGCTCCTCTCTTTGCACCGCTGGCCAAATTGACTTGAGAGGTATTCTCAACCCACTGGAGTGTTTGCTGAAGGTGTGCAGGGAAGAGAAGGGGGAAGTTCCACTGTGCAAATGGAATTCTGTTGTGTGAATGGAATGGCAGTGTTGGACAGAAACCTGTGCTGGAAATTATGCCTATCACCAATTTTGTTTTTGGTACTAGAGAGTTACAAGAGCATCTCAACAAGACTCCAGGTCTTGGTCCCTGTCAAACATAAGACTGTCCTCTGTAAAGTACAACACATATCCACCCTACAAAAAAAGATCCAGGAACACCAGCGTTTCAAAATTCAGCCCCACCCCAAATCTAAGTTATACAGAGTCTGCAGTGCGGCAACTCTTTGAACGGCATGAGAGATGGATAGGAAGCACTGGCCACTGAAGAGTTTGCTTCGCTCTCTTCCCCCACCCCTGAATGATAGAAGAGTCCACTTTCTTTTATGAGTATTTCACACTCCTCTAGGGATTTTAGCAGTGCATAGAATCTGTAATGGAAGAAAATCTTTCCACAATAAAAATTATTTAAGATGGCCTTTACTTATCCTGTACGCATCAGAGGGCATCAAATTATTTTACATGGTACATAATGACCAGCTTCTGATGTTCTTCATTCAGGCTTGCTAAGTAGGCAGAAAGACTCACGTATCAAAGGAGGTGCTTCCAACACTGAAGAATAGTGCTTTCCCCCTCTTATAACTGCTGGTGAGTTTTAAATAAAATCTGACTACTATTTAGACTAATTCCGTTGTAAGAGCTAATCACATGCCTATTTTGTGCTTGTATAGGATCATATACGTTAAATTTAAGTGTGAGTAATGCGAGGTCATTAGCAGGATGTAAATGATGATCATTTTTATATGAACTGTCAGCTTTTCAATGGGACCCTTTTGATAATGAAATGTTTCTCTAGAAGATGTTCCAGAGACTAACCATTTTTAATAAAATAAAATGGGCACTTTCAGATTATGTGATATTTTATTAAATGATAGGATTTGGGTGGGGTTTTTTTTAAGGGAGCTGTATTTTTTGAAATACACCATATAGTTGAATCCATTTTAATTACAGTTAATGAAATAATTAGACAATATTGTATTGCACTATGTTCCCAAGGGGGCAATGATTCCTTCCATCCCTTCTCCAACATTACAATTAAATAACTGAAGATGACCAATGATATAAGCTTTGATAACTCATTCCAGCATTTTTCTATGACTGAGGACTACAACTCAAATCACCACTACCTATGCCTCCTCAACTGCCTACTGTAGTCATGAAGCTACCCATTCCCATTTCTTGCTCCTCATCATCCTGAATACATTTTTCCTCACCAGCCACTATCATAATCATTATCTTTATCTTTTCCTTACCAGCAGTGTAGTGGAAGGGGAATGTGGGGGAGTCCAGCTCAGGGACTTTTTTTCAGAACAGGAGCAATTACGCCATCTGCTTGATTCCTAGGGCAGCAGATAGACTCTTCTTGCTCTGGCAAGTCGGTGAGATGGTAATGAGGTTTTCAAGTTTTGGGGTGACATATAAGCACAGAGAAAGTCATAGAATGAGGAAAATAGTCAAGCAGAGGCTGGATACATCTTCCCTTTTCTTTGATGGGGTTCCTACTTCACACTAGGACAGTAACACCTCAGTGCAGTACTGTTTGCATGCCTGAATAAAAGCTAAATGTTATATGTCAGCTTGTCAAAGCTCATTGTGTTTTAGAAGTGGGATTCATTCTATAAACATCTATTCTATGACTTTTATTATGCTATGTACTGCTGCTCTTTGAGAGGATTGTTTTGGGTATATATTAGTTCAAAACAGCTGCCTGCAGTTTTGAACTCTTCTTGGTGGCGTGGCTATGAGGGCCACAATGATGACCTTCTGCACTTCAGAATTTACCTCTACCACAATTGTGCCTTACTGGATGCTGTCACTTTCCTATGGAACACCTCTGCAAACAGGTCCCACAGGCATTCCGCCCTTTCTCTCCATGGTCAGCACACTAATTCCTTAACAGCCCAAATGAACACCCATATTGTTTTTGATATCATTTATTCCCAGGCCTTGTTTCCTTCCTGGTATCAGTCTAAAGGGGAACCTGTGGCACTCCAAATGCTGTTGGGCTCCAACTCCCATCAGCCCCAACCAACCAGCATGGCCAGTACTCAAGGGTAATGGGAGTGGCAAAATCTGGAGGATGACAACACCTGTACCTCTGGCCTAAAGCCTAGAGATCTTTTCCTTATTTGAACCCTTTGATCTTGTTTTCTTCACAATGCCTTTGAAACAGAAACAGTGCATATCTGAATGTCTAGGTAAAATCCTCACATTTGTTATATCAGTGTATTCCATCACTGATGTACACACACACAAATACATAGTCTTACCCCCCCTCCATTGAGATCTGTAAATGATACCAAATTTCAGTGTGACTATGATTGCTGGTAGAACTATTACCTTACTTATGCAAATCACCAGAGTTCATGGCAAGCCTGACATTTACAGAATTAATGAACTAAATAATTAAGTGACCTGGTAAGCGAATTGGTAAACCAGAACTATTAATCTTCTAATGAATTCCTTACTATCACTTAAATAATAATTTTTTTGCATAATTTTAAAGGATTACAGTAAAGAAACATTAGAATAGAAAATCCATTATATAAGGAACGTTACTTTTATAAATCTGTCATTATCTTTCTTTTTATTGAATTCATTTCTACCCAGCGTTTAGAAAAGTGGCTATTCTTGCACCGGTGACTAACAGTCCCCAACAGATCAGTTGCTTGGCATTTTTTTCTTACTGAGACAGAAAGGTCTAGGATCATTTACTGCTTCAACCAAACCAGGGCCTAAAATGAGTAATTAGAATACAAGTGTAATTTAAGAAATCCATTTTTTGATGGTGTGCATCACATTTTCCCCCCAGGCTTTCCAAGGGCTAGTAAGTTAACTAGGCAAATAAAACTATTCCTGTGTAGCAGTTCCTTTTAGGAATAATTCTTTACTTTGCGTGCCGTTTTGTTTCAGTGTTCTCAGTAGTTTTCCTACACCTCCTTCACCAAATTCTTTTGGATGTTAAAGTAGGTTGAATTCAATATTCCCCATTATCTCTTCAAATGTCCATTGATTTCTGATTATTCCATCTCGATTGGCCGTATTTTTTCAGTCTTTCTGCATCTGAACAATTACCTAAAAATTAACCACCCAGTGTTGGATCAGGCACGGTTGCACTGGCATTTATTAACCATGGCATATGACAAAGAAGAAAAACCATGGCCATGCGCTTAACAAATGCAGGTAGCTTTTGCTATATAGATTGAATCACCACCATTGCTTGAATCAATGGAGAATATAAAGATCTGGATGACAGGCAGCATTCAAACCATTTTCTGCGCTGGCAGGAGGAGACTGACAGGGATCCAGAACTTTCTGCAGTGTCTGTGGCCATATGCTGCTGCATTATTCTCATGGGTGTGATTTGTTTTGAAGACTAGGAAAGTGCCAAACAAAGTGCCAAATTCTGAGAATGCTATCCCAACTTTTCTGTTTCAGTTGGATTTCAGTACTGAATTCAGACAAGTTGAATGATATTAACTTGAAAGAGAATAAGTATCCCCTGTGGGATTATAATCTGCAGTAGTATTTTTTTTGTTTTGAATGTGGAATGTGTATTGTATTTCTTATTTTGATTCCTTTTTGTTGGAATTTGTAAATGCTAGAGATATCTGTTGAAATATGAAGGGGTATATAAAGTAACTAACCAGTGCTAGTCCTACTCAGAGTAGACCCACTGTAATTACTGGACCAGAGGTGCACTTGGCCATAGCGAGGTCCTCCAGTACCCTGTGTGGAGGGGATGGAGCAACCCACCCATGGGGCCGCTGAATATAACAAATTCATGGAGCATAAGTCTATCATTGGCTACAAACCATGATGGCTATGTTCTACCTCCACTGTTGGAGGGAATCTCCTTCTCAATAGCAGTGGCTGGGAACCACAGAAGGGGATAGTCCTATTGAGCTCAGGTCCTACTTGCAGGTTTCCCATGAGCATCTGGGTGGCCACTGTGAGAACAGGGTGCTGGACTAGATGGGCCACAGGTCTGAACCAGGAGAGTTGTTCTCATGTTCTTATGTCTTTGAACTGTGGTAACCCATACACACAAATGCCCACACACATACACATGTACAGGATAATGTGACATTCCCATCACAATGAACATGAGTACAGTGGTACCTCGGGTTAAGTACTTAATTCATTCCAGAAGTCCGTTCTTAACCTGAAACTGTTCTTAACCTGAAGCACAACTTTAGCTAATGGGGCCTCCTGCTGCCGCCACGCCGCCGGAGCACGATTTCTGTTCTCATCCTGAAGCAAAGTTCTTAACCTGAGGTACTATTTCTGGGTTAGCGGAGTCTGTAACCTGAAGCGTATGTAACCTGAAGCATATGTAAACCCTAGGTACCACTGTATGTGAATTAGCTCTACAATTAGCTGATATAATGCAGCATGCTTAAGGCAAGTTGGAATGGAGCAGTGGCAGACCTTGGGGTCTCAAATTTCAGCAGCACTGTTTGATGCCAAAATTCAGTGCCCCTCTTGCTCTCATGCTCCATTCTAAATCAGTTGTGGCACCTCCAGCAGTGCCCAGTGCTATTGAACTGGTCGCGCTCCCCTAAATCTGCCACTCAGTGGAGAGTTAAATTCCAGGGTTTCTTTTCAGTGTTGTGCTGATCTGAGCCACATTCATGTATTATGATTGGTTGCCATTGATAAGCATAGCTAGTCAAACGGCCATATTTGCATTTAACAATATTTTTTCTAATTCACATAACATTTCCTTTTTATCCCCTGACCTCTTCAGAGAAATTTCACAATGCTCGTTGTAAGAAGTATTCCTAACATTACAAACCTGAAATTGTAAGTAGGAAAAAAATCGGTGCCAAGCTATGTCTTGCTTTTGCAACCTGGCATTGCTACAGGACCTAAGTAATAGTTCCATTATCCAGAAGATCTTGTCAAGTACATGAGAAAAGTCTGTCAAAGCCATCCCCAAGGTGGAGAGAGACTTGCTGAGTAACTTAGCTTTCATAGAGAGCAAGTGCTGGGTAGTTGTTGTTTTTATTAAAAGAGGGTTTCTCAAGCAGCCTCTACAGGGTAATCTCTGACACAGCAAACGTGCAGAGAAGGTGCAGCTTTTCAAGGGGCAAATGTGCTGCAGAGGACATGTGCCATGTGAAAAGAACTGAGAAAGTATAAGTGAGCCTAATTTGCTGAGAAGACTCTGAATTAATCTGCTTGAGCTCATTATTTCAAGATTACAAATAGAGCAGGCTCCAAAATAGCATCAGTTTAATATACACTGACAGTACCCAATCACCAACTATTTGGCTTGCCTGCAAACAGTACATGGAAGGATTCCCTACGCTGCTTGTGCCTTCAAACAGCAGCTCTTCAGCCCAGCAGTGTGGGAATACTGCCTTTGAACAGCTGAGTGATATGCAAAAGATATGAAAACAGATATAAATGCTAATAATTAAACACTAAATGAATAATACCCAATGCAGAATATTTAAAGTGGCTTAGAAGACTGCAAAGAAAATGCCAACCAGTTGTGATAATCCTCTTTTCCAAAATAAAATAAAACCCAAGAAGTTGCAGAAACATCCAGGTTGTGGAAACAAAGCCATAAAGGTGTGTTAAGAGTTACCATGGTGAAAGGAAATGTTTATACAGTTGAGTGTCCCTTGTTGTGAATGAAGAACGTCACATTCATCAGCCAGAAGGGTGGAAACAGATGGTCCTTAATCCCAGCCCTCCCAGAGCAGTAAATGTTAAAATCCTGCAGCCATGTTTGTTAGTTTATGAGCAGATTGAGTGCTAAAAGTATAAACAATTGAGTCTATCATAATTTCATAAAGGAGAAAGTGAGAAGGTGATTTCCCATCATTTCCCCCTTGCACAATTCTTTAGCCAAAATCTATGCCGAAGCTGACTTGAAATGACAGACAAAATACTCAGCGAGATCAGCTTGACTCCTCAAAGAAAAGTGTGAGCTAATCTTGCTGCGCAGTATCAGTGAGGTACTGTGGGTCTGATGTGATTTCGCAACAGAAATGTTTCCAGAATCTCCACCTTGCAACTTTTGTGACAGCTTTCCTCATCCTTAAAATGGAACAAGCTGTTTTTAGCAAGTGTGTGGCCCCAGCCTTACATTGACCAAGAAATGTACAAGGTAGGATCGATCGATGGGAGGGAGAAGTGCTTAAACTACCCTGCATACTCTGATTCACCTTCGCAGTATCCCAGGCCACCACCCCACAGGCCAGGGTGCCTCCTATCATTAGGCAGAGTGAGGTGACTGCCTCAGGCGGCATATGCTGGTAGGCTCCTGAGCTCCCTGAACATTCCCTTCTGTTGGAGAACATATTGGTGTATCGTGTGCCTTGCCCTCCATGGCTGCAAGAGGAATGGCACCCAGAACCTGATCACTGGAAATAGAGGGTATGGTTGTTGTTGTTTAAAAAAACAATTACCGTTATAGTCTTATAGGATGGGGTCAAACACATGGCTTACCATGATTTTGGGTAAACGTATTTGTGAAACCTACCCAAAATGATGTGTATCATTTAGTTCTGTGCATGTCACATTTGCAAAACAAATCAAATTTTGTGAAATCTGAATGGATTGTCCGAATCCAGTCAGCCAAGTCAGGATGATCCATCCATCCATGAATGTACATCAATCATTGTCTGTAACATCAAGTCATAATTTGCATGCATAAAACAACCATCACAGATCAAACATCATGAACAGTCTTCATATCACCTAGTCTCAATTTAGACACCCACAGACATAGAAGGCAGTTCACTCTTTCAGCTGTGTATCACTGAGTAGCAAGTCATCTAGTGATGAAATGTCAAGTGTGCATCAAACTTCAGATACCATATGAAAAACTTTTGACAGCATTATCTGGAATTGGCACCATTTTCTATAGTAGGCACTTTCTGAATCCTAGGGGAGCAGAGGCTGGAAGCAAAGAGATTCACAACCACCCCACAATGTGGACAATTTGAGCCCTCCTGGCAGGACTGAAAGCTGGTGGTGGATGAATGTGTCCATTTCAATTCCTTTCATTTTCTCATTTTTCCAATAGTAAGTCTGGTTTGCCTCATGTCCACATGCAATTGTTATATAGAGATAGAGATAGAGATAGAGATATATGCATTATGTATGTGTGCTTATATACAATTCAGCCTGGTATATGTAATTTTTACATAACAGAATGTAGTTGTGCATGTTCTTTTTACTAATATACACATTTCTGCATGCACTTTTCACTTACACACCGATTTTGTATGCAGTATTTGGCTGGAGACCTGCATCACAAAATATGGAGGAGAGTGCATTTCAGAGGAGTCCCATGTTTTAGTTCATGTGTTATTTTTGGAATGCCAGTTTGATAGAGTTGCATTAAAATGCTAACTAGCTTCCCCTCCATCCCTTCCGAAAGCAGAGTACAGGCAATGCCCTGTTTCTGTGGGAGTTGTGTTCCAGGTCAAAGTGTGCATCGGTGAAGCACGCATAAGCCCGCCCCATTATGCCCTCAAACCACTGAGCCTCTTGGGCTTGCCAAATGGAAGGTTGGCGGTTCAAATCCATGCAACAGGGTGAGCTCCTGTTGCTCTGTCCCAGCTTCTGCCAACCTAGCAGTTTGAAACCTAGCAGCACATGTAGATAAATGGGTACCACTGTGGTGGGAAGGTAAACAGCATTTCCATGTGCTTTGGCACTTGTCTCTCTGTCCTGTTGTGCCAGAAGCGGTTTAGTCATGCTGACTACATGACCTGGAAAGCTGTCTGTGGACAAACGCCGGCTCCCTTGGCCTAAAGAGAAATGAGCATCACACCCCATAGTTGCCTTTGACTCGACTTAACCATCCAGGGGCCCTTTACATTTTTTACCATTTAGCTTACACCCCATTATGCCCCCTTTCCTCTCTCTTTCGGGTCCAAGACAACATGTACGTTGAGGATGGCATATCAAGTGTCAATTGGATGTGCCTAAAATGGTCACTGTCTGCATGTAGAAACACATAGTATTGTTCCTTGCAAATACAGTTCACTTTGCCACTGAATATACTAATAGCATCTCAATCCACAAGCAATGTATATGAAGTATAAGCAAATTTCTCTGCATCTGATGTACAGGAATCCAAACTTTCCCTTCAAACACTATTTCATGTTTCACAGCACATACTTTTTATTGTTTCCTTTTGTATCTATGTATTTGTTTTAAAGACTGGGAGCTTGTTATAACGTAAAGTGTAGTTCCAACAACAGAAAGACTTTTCCTTTCATATGTAATTCATTTAGGAAATCCGATATGTCCATAATCTTAGCTATCAGGGCGCGCTCTTGTTTCTCCAGGCAAGCTAGGGAATCCTGTGAGCAGGTCTGGAGGAATCAAGGTCCCTGCGGACATTTTATAATTTTGGAAGCCCAAGGCAGAATTTCCTGTGCCATAAGGTGAACAAGGGGGATGTGTTAGCCCACAAGCATGCCTGTGATGACTAATGGAAAGATTGTATGATGAAAAAATAGTGTAATATATAAGGCTAAGATGAAACAGATTCAGAGTTCTCTGGCAGATCTAAATAATTTAAAAGTGCAAAGCTTAGCTAGCCTGTTAGGATCGGCAAAGCACACCCAGCTGTGAATCAAGGGACTTGCAATTGTTTTGGACTGCAAGGAAGAAGATGGAAGGAAGAGAATAGCATTTATATTCAATCCATTAGAGCAAGAAGTAACGTATTTGAGAGCACCAGAAATATGACTGCCTATATTACTGTTACTACAACTACCATAATAAAGGATGGTGCAATGTAACAAACAAATCCCACAACTGAATCCTTAACAGTTCACAGCAAATTTCCAGTAAATACTGGAAAAGTAATCTCAACTTAACAGATCTTACAAAATAAACACAGAAGACAGCCTCTCTCTGTAAGTCTTGGCTTCCTATAACAGCTATGGATCTAAAGCACATGGTCCTCTGCAGTCCTCCAAGTATCTTGTCAATGATCTTAGAAAGAAATACAGAGGTATAACAGAATCATGTGAGGAAAATGATAGCATTATAATGCTTTTATTTGAAGACTATGGGGGATGTATTTTGTATGGAACAAGAGTTAATCCTTATTAAAAATGTACATTCAGAAATATTGTTTTTATTGGAATATCAGAATTGTTGAGTATAAAGCTGGCACTGTACTGGGTTGCCCCAATCACTCTGGGCAGCTCTCAACTAAAAATAGTAAACAGGGCTGCCTTAATATGTCCTTTAAAAATCACATAGCTGTTTATCTGTTTGACATCTGCTGGGAGGGCTTTCCACAGGGCGGACGCAACTACTGAAAAGGTCCTCTGCCTGGTTCTCTGTAACCTCACTTCTTGCAGTGAGGGAACCACCAGAAGGCCATTGGAGCTAGATCTCAGTGTCCAGGCTAGACGATGTGGGTGGAGATACGCATCAGAACTATACACATCACGGCTCTCCTTTTCCATCACCGTTTAATGGTAGCCCCTCTCAGCCACATGCTTTAAAAACAAACCACAAGAAAAGGAACCTAAGCCTGTTATCAAGATGTCCAAAGGCACACCAAGTCTGCTCTGCTCTCCCTGGTAGTCCACGGCTCATTTGTGATCCTATCAACTTTAAAGAAAGCAGAAGGCACCAGAAATACTATCATCATGCACCCTATACCATCTTGTGCCAGTTAATCCACCCAACTGTCATACAATACAAACCACCCTCCTCTTAAAACACCCCCCCAATGTTTGCCATGACTTTCTATGGGTCACATGCAGTCTAGAGACCATCTGTGCGACTTTCACTCTTTTTTGCTAAACCTGAAAAAACTAGCTATTAAAAAACAGACACATGTCTCAAGTCCCACCTCACCCCTGAGTGTGGAGATAAGCCTGGAAATGTGTTGTCATATGTGTTAAAAACTAGATGGTCAAGTGAAAGGACATCCACATGCATTATGTTTTCCAAACGTCATAGGCTCTTACCCTTTTTATCATTAATCACTGATGGAATCCAATTCTGACTCCAAATTTTCCACATTTGTGAGTTAGTTATTTGGGACTAACAATTGTAGAATAAATGCCATATGTTCAACAGATGTAACCTGCAACTGATTTATCTAACTGTGCACTGATGCATGCCTAGGTTTAAATCCGGACTGATTTAAATCTCATTTATTTCAATGGGTCTACTGTAAGTATGACCAAGTCTGGATCAAACCCATTAAATTGTTCATTTGAGTTAAATGTGCAAATTAGATTTGTCTTCATAGTTTGAAATGTGTATAACCCTTCTTCTCCCTTCAACTTTGATCCTGGAGGGGAGGGGGAAACCTGGGTGGTGAAGCAAAAGTACTGCAAAAGTACTGCCACTTACTTATCCATTTCACATTTCCCCACAACGTGTGAGAAAACCTGCAGGAAAATGATAGACTGTTCAATTCGCTGCTCTGAACCCGAAGACCCTCCTTTAAAAGTTGACCTTTCATAGAAAGAATGCGGGATAAAAGTCAGAGAATTTATTTAACCAAGAAGGACAGAAGTGTATGAGGTGTGTGAAAATAGGCACACCCAAAGTATAGACAGGCACACCAAAAATAAATATCATGACGGGGCTGCACATCCCATTTTGTTACTTGATACGAAACCGGAACTGCTGTTCTGCACTGCCAAATGCACCTCAGTGTCGCCGCCACTGACCGAGAAGCCATAAACCCTAGCCATAGAACATCCCTCTTTACAGCTCAGCCATCCATCATATAGCTTCCACCAAGGAAACACAACGCTGAGTAGAGAGCAATGTACTGCAGGAGTAGTGAGTTTGATCAGTTTCACATAAGAAACGTGTGCAAAAGATATGTTGTAATATTGTGAAGATCTGGTTTTCCCCTTCTGAAAATCTGAATGCCATAAACCTCCTTTCTGTACGTCTGGAGAAGATGGGCCTGTTTCTTTAGTAGGACTCTCCCTTTTCCTGCTCCTCTTCTTAGTAAGCCTTGGGCGTGATAGGAACAATATTTAATCCTCCAACAAGAATCAGTTTACAATAGAAATGTAACAATATTAAATGTTCATGTGCAAGCTGTTTACACCCACCTCTTTCCCAGAATATATTTTGGACTCTACGCCACATTTCCCGGAGCTGGAAAGTCCAGCTCGCTGGTGAAAAAGGATTGAAGAAAGAGGGGTTTTTCCAGCCAACTTGACAACAAAGCTGAAGAGCCATATCATTTCTCTCCCAAAAAGCAGCTTGGGGAGTGTCACATATGGAGATAGAAAATCAGAGAAGAAAGGAACGATCCTCTCCCAGTTCCTCATTAGAGATGTGGGTGAATGCTTGAGTTCAAAAGGGAAAGTTCAAAAGGGAAAACAAGTGCACATGATTAATGTCCTGTGTAGTTTGAGGCTGAGAAAGTTTAACAACAGCTTTGGGAGGAGGAGCATACAAAGTGCATTTCTAGCAAGGTCAGATTTTCTCGCACGTTAGATTTCTGAAGGAAATGAATGGCATATATCATATTAACATCCTATTGAATTTGATGGAGTTACCTTCTAAGTAAGCATGCTTAGGATTGTTAGCCTTGCTTTTTTATTTCCAGTGTTAGAGTTGTAATTGAAATATGAAAAGTGCTTTTCCTTGAAGTAATGACAAAGATACAGGAGTTGAGGCAGAGCTGAAGAGAGAGCCTACTCTTCTGGGGGAGGCTTGCTCACCCCTCTTCTACCACAACCAGCACCACCAACAACATAAATTATTTCTTATACCCTGCCCATCTGACTGGGTTGCCCCCTGCCACTCTGGGCAGCTTCCAACAAATATAAAACATTCCTAAGGGACATTGCTTGGCTTAAAAACACACACACAAACACACGGCTAGTGTTGTATGGCAACAGCTGACCAGGGTGCATTCATAAGGGTGCATGCATGGGACACATGCATGCAGATTACTTATCATTATTGATGGCACAGACACTGTCCAATAGGTCCCATCACCACATTCCATAAAGCACTCAAAATAGCAGTGGAAGTGATAGCTGACAGAAACATGGCCTTTGACCAGCAGCAAAATGGGCATTTTCTTGAGAGGGAATATTTAAATCTTACCCCACAAATGACAAGTTAGCATGTGTTTATCATATTAAGAACTGATTATCTGGAATGGCCCCAAAGAAATAATCTCCTGATGTTCTTTAGATTGTGTTCCTAATATATCCCTGAAATGAAGTAGCTGCTTCCTACTCTGTTGAATAACATATGAAAATTATCATTTTTAAATCCAGTTAATTGTTCCACTTAACTGTACTGCTGGGGTTCTTTTTTTATCTTGATGATTAGCTAGAGAATAATCCAAATATATTTTGAATGATAAATCTTTCATGATTTGGGAGATTTTGCAAAATGTACATTTGACAGTGCTAATTTAAAGCAAATATCAAGCTTGATTAAACATTCCCAAGGCAGACGATTGAATTATTTTATAGATTTAACAGCTATTGATAAGATGTTATAAACAGAAATGTTTTGACGTTATTAATTTTTAAAAACAATTCTTTGGGAAAAGCCAAGGAGGACTGAGAGAAGTAGGTCAGCATGTATGCACAAAACATTTGTACTCTTTACTGTATAAACATTCTTGTATTTATTGAAATAATACACAGTTAATTATTTATTAATGAAATTAGAATTTTGCTGAGCTTCTTCCAGTTTGGTGTGTGTGTGGGGGGGGTGTCATTAAAATGTGCTATGACCAAGGCAATAACTAAAGCTATAATTGTTTCACATCTCTGCCTTCCAAGTATTTCTCCACCCAACTATATATATACCAGAGCTTAATCTGGGTGATGTTGCATTCTCCCACCAATAAGAAGGGTTTTGAAAACGGGGGTGGCGGGTACTACTGTCTCTTCCACAAAGTATTTATTATTATTATTATAACTCCACCTACCAAATTAAAATGGGAGGAAATGAAAATGAAAACTGCACTCCTATATCCACCTACTTCTAAGAAGACATGTATAGGATTTTGATACAATCCTAAACATGTTTACTTGGTTCAATGGTTCTCAAGTAGATGTGCTTCTAAGCAAAATTAATAGGCTCCAAGTGTTTGTCACCCTGACCCAGAGCTCTTATGCACCCCAGATGTTTCCTAGTTACTTCAGTCAGGAAGGCAGCTCCGCCTACACAAATGCAGGTGTGTAGCAGCTGTGACTTCTGCTGGCTGGAATGTGGAAGCAAGTAGTTCCTAGGAGACACCAGGTGCATATCAGACCTGTCCCACCCACAGCACATTGCCATATATGGGCCAGTAGTTCAAAATCTATCTAGAGCTATATTGCGGTTATTATTCAGAGTAGATTCTCTTCCTCCTCTTCCTCCAAATACAGTGATAACCCATTTCTGGTCACCAGATCCTATGGGCAAATAATAGCTGGTGGTTCTTTACATTGGGTTGGATTCACAACATGTGGCCAGAAGGAAAAGACAAATGCAAGGGTGTGCAAGAGTTCCATAGAGCTCTTGTGTGGTAGGACTTGTGCTGCCACATAACACAAGAAGGTGCTCAGCTATTGTCAAAGGGAACGTAGCTCTCCAATGCATGTGGCCTACTCACTGTTGCTGCTCTTGGAATTCTGGTTGCTACCTGTCTCAGCCAGCATGGCAAATGGTCATGGATGATGATAAATACCATCCAGCAACATCAAGAGGGCCATAGGTAACCGACCCTTGGACTACATTTGGGTTTCCCACACTTGAGTCTCCAGCTGTTTTTGGACTACAGTTACCATCATCCCTGACCACTGGTCCTGCTAGCTAGGGATGAAGGGAGTTGTAATCCAAAAACAGCTGGAGACCCAAGTATGGGAAACCTGGACTACAAGTCTTGTTCAGCACCGCTATTTGCACATCCTTTAAAATTATTATTATTGCTACTACTAGTAGTAGTAAGTTCTGTGAACCACCCTGAGAGCTCTGGATATAGGGTGGTAAATAAATTTAAATAAATAAATAGAAGTCCCAAATATTTATGATAAATCCTGAGCCAATTCTATAGTAGCCCAAATACACCCTCTTCCCACCCAGGAAATGCCCAGTTTTTTTGTGTGTGTTTTTTGGGGGGTTACACTAGCTAACACTATCCGTAGCTTCTGCTCACCTGCCCTTTGAGTGGACACATTGGAACATATCTCACTGATGGAGGCCAGCAGAGCTTGGTTGGACAGAGGGAGACCCTGCCCATTGTGGCAGATCAGAGGTTTGGATCACTCTAATTCTGTAGGCCATGACAATGCATCCTATTTGTGGTCATCTTTCTTTTAACTCTTTCCCTGCCCCAGCTTCTGATAGAAGAATGTGACATGAACCACACTGAAGGCTTGAACTAAGACTGATGCACATTATAAGACTGCTAGACCCAAAAAAGCATTTAAAATTAAAGCTCCATTAAGTGGAATCAGGTTGCTAGCCAATAAATGAAATCATCTTTGAGCAAACAGCCTGGAAAAACAGGAGCACGAGGCACCTGTTGCTAATAAACAACTGAACACATGTTCCCAGCTGGAGTGTGTGTGGAACTTTGCTCAACAATGTCAAATTATACAGGATCATGTTATTCTCCATGGTGGTGCAGCAAGTAGGGTGATGTCCAGGGATAACATTCCTGCACTAATCAGCTTCTCTGGACATGTCATTGAAAACAAAAGAAATGAAAACTTTCATTATGCCTGGTTAATCTTGGCACAAAGATTGCAGAATATTCCACTGCTGGGTTGGCTCCCATTTCATATAGTCCCGGACTTAAAAAAACAAACACTGATTGTGTCAATATACTCAAATATGAAATGGGAGCTCATATATTACAAAAGCAGCCCAGTAATGCATCTATATCTATCTGTCATTACAGTTACATCCCACCTTTTCTCTAAGAAGCTCAAGGTTCTCCTCCTTTCTGTTTTAACCTCACAACAACTCTGAGTAATAAAACAATATGAAGTTTTCTATTGTAATTTGCAGGAGACACAGCTGCCATCTTGGGTCAAGTGATTAGGTGGAAAAGGTCAATGTCTTCTCTCCCAGTTTTAATCCTGGTCATCTGTGAGATCATATATTCAGTGTGTGACTGGTGTTTTTGTGGTTAGTTGCCTAAACTAGAACACACACTTCTGTTTGTAACTACATGATATTGTCAAACACACATGATGCTGTATATGTGTGATTTCTATCACTACATGTTTGTTACCACAGCTAAACAACCACTGATCAAGTCCTAGATCAAGCATGAGGAATCTCTGAGCTGAAAGCTAGATGTGCCGTTTGCAGCCTCTCTATCTGGCCCTTGGGACACTTCCTCCCCAGGCCACACTTCCCACTAGTCCTTCTCTCCACCCTCCTGGTTGTGTTGTGTTCTTGATCTCTCATCATGCTTCTTGCTTGCTTGGGTGGAGAAAAATAGGCATGTAGAAACCTCCAAGTTCTTTTTGTTTGTTTTCGCATGTCTGGAGTGTAACCAACTGTACCTAGATAAGAGTCATACCCTTGGCTCCACCTACTTTCACATCTGACCCTACTCACCACTGGTTTGCAGTCCCCTAAAGGTTACCCATGAAGGGATGAGTCCCTCTGGTTCTCCACCCCTGGCTTACATAATCAACAACATAAGGCACACATTTATAGTGGGTCATTCCAAAGTGAAGCAGGAGTCATTTCTGTCACATAGATGTGAAAGTGAAACTACTGAAGATTCACATGGAATGTTGTAAAGATAAATCAACCCACATTTTACCTGTTTTGGGTTGTATAAACCACATTTGACCCACTTTGGTTGTGGGTCAGCAGAGATGGGATGACTTCTGATCACACTCATTTGTCCTTGAGAGAGTATTTCAGCTTGAAAACACACACATACCATATTTTCCCTTTGTTGTTGTTGTTGTTTAGTCATTTAGTCGTGCCAGACTCTTCGTGACCCCATGGCTCCTGTCTTCCACTGCCTTCTGCAGTTTGGTCAAACTCATGTTAGTAGCTTCGAGAACACTGTCCAACCATCTCGTCCTCTGTCGTCCCCTTCTTCTTGTGCCCTCAATCTTTCCCAACATCAAGGTCTTTCTCCTTCATGGATCACTGGCTTGTCGTGGCGAAGGGGCTTGAATAACTCAGAGAAGCTATGAGCTATGCCGTGCAGGGCCACCCAAGACAGGTCATAGTGGAAGTTTTGGCTAAGCGTGATCCACCTGGAACAGGAACCGACAAGCCACTCCAGTATCCCTGTTAAGAAAACTCCATGGACAAAAACAAGCATATTTTCCCATAGAGCTTACAATTCAATGATTCTATGGGCATGCAGACAGTACTCCTGGGTCAGGTTCCTGGCATCTCCTGACAGAACTAGAAAAGGCTCCAGTCTGAAACCTCAAAGAGCCACTGCCAGTGAGCATCATCCCCTAGGCCATCCTGAGTCAGATGTGCCAAGGGTCTGACTCAATATAAGGCCACTTTCTATGAAGATGAATGAAGTCAGCTGTGCCCCTGCCCACAAATTTAGGCTTAGTCCAATGGCTCCTTGATCAGTGGGAAAAGAGATTAGGGGTGAAGCATCTTGCTTTGTATATGGCAAGAAGACATGAATATTTGTTCTGTTATGATACTAGCTGGTATAGCCAAAGATAAAAGTACACAAGGCAAAGCATCTGTCTCGGAGGCACAGTCATGCTGTGGAGAGAGGTAATTTATCCCTGTTGGGCACATCCATCATAATCGAGAGCCTGAATATGTCTGTTATCAAAGTGCAGAAATGCCAGAGCTTAAATCACGTGTGTTTGCTGTTAAGGCTGATTTGTTGCAACGATACTGTCAATTAGCCTCTGACAAACCTCTCTGTTTGTGCCAGTATGGAGCATGCTTATGTGCCTAAGGTTAACAGACGTGTACTACAAACATATGGAGCAGCAGCAAATGATGTTGCTTGTGTTCTACAATTTGAGTCGAAAAGCAGAGGCGCCATGAAGAAATCTAGAGGAGGGTGGGGGTGGGAGAGAGGAAACAATGGCTAGGATCAGTATGAACCTTTTTAATAACCCTGAATAATCTGACATCCCCAAACCATAAAATCTAATTGAAGCCTGGGCAGTGTGTGTTAAGTACAACAGTTCCCCTCATAATATTCTTAAAACAACAACAGCAACCACACAGAATGTTCTCTTTACAATTTATTGTTATTAATTATGTTGTGTCTTCATTCTGTGAAGAAGGCAATGCTTTTTCATTTTATGGTAAAACTTGCACATTCTGCAGCAAAGTGTGTATATTTAACAGGCATACTTTGCATTTTCATAGCCGATTATCCAAAAATCCAGGTAGAAAGGAAAGGTTCAATGCATAATTTATTTTATTATATTTCAACTCATTATTTACCCATTTAGATTTATAGTTGATCCTACTACAGAGGCTTCTGATAGATTAACAATATGTTATAAAGCAAATGTACATGTTTCAGTCTGTAATTAAAATGAATTGAAAGCCGAACTAAATCTGGGGATAAGCTCCAGGAACACCCTATCCCTAAATCTTCAAATGTGATAATCAATAACTGTATAGATGGTCACAATGGGGAGATAGGCTTGCATGGATACTGAAATTGGGCCGCTTGGCTCTCCCTCCATTCACTGAACACAAATACTACAAAGAGGCCTATGTCTGCAACCCCAACCCCCATAATGCATGTAGACTCTACATTATATCTATATATAGCTCAGAGGCTAAGCCAATTGGCATAGACATGAACAAACCTCTATACAGAAGTTACAGTCAACACATAAAGGTTGGAGACACTGCCAGGAGGTACAATCCTGATTTCCTTCATCACCACTCCACATGCACTTTACTACCCATTTTGGCAGTCTGTACAGAGCTACTGTGAATGTGAGACTGAAGTGACCAGTCAGTCCTCCGAGGTTGCAGAACCCTGTGTCAATGCCTGACCACAGGTCATTTTTTATTTTTCTGACTTGAAATTAACTCACATCCAATATTCGTTGAGGGCCAGCAAGAGCTGGAGAAGGTAGATATTGCTAACTCACTAGGATTTCATTGAGCATGTGATTCTACGGCTTCATCAATGGGCAGAAGAGTCTACACACATAACAGCTGTTATTCATGTGGAAGCTACCTGAATGCAGCCAACAGACTCACCTCATACCAAAGAAACATGGGGGACAGATAGACAACAGCATGACCATTCAGCGCAGAGTTTAAATTTACCCAACTTCACCACTGCTTGTGAATTGTTTTGTAAGAATAATTTTTAGATATGGGATAAAGAAGCAATGAAAGATTTCCAGCCAGCATGGCTCAACCATCAGAACACTCCCTTCTATCTATATATGTAGATATATATACACAGAGAGAGAATACAGTATTGTGTGTGGCCTAGCCTGTTATATTGACAATACTGTAATTGGAAATACCTTCAAGTGGAGACCCTGGGCAAGTTTGTTATGTAAGAGGTGAAAGGTTAATGTTGCATGCAATAGCTTCTGTCACCAGTTTACTGTCGCTAAAATTAAACAAAATTGGAATCCAATTAATGGTCTGAATTTCAAACTGCCTCTGGTATTTCACTTGTTTTAAAATTAAACATAGCTACAGTCTTGACTATGATGCACATTTGACTTGCAGTTAAAAGTGAAGATTTTGTTCATCATTATTAACTTTACTGGCTGGAAAAATAGACATAATTTGCCATTTTTAAACAGTTTCATGTAAATGAGAAGGTTTTTAAAATGGTAAATAATTAAGATATGAACATATTTAATACTAATCTGTGGTATACAAAAAGCAGTAAAGATGACAATAAAGAATTGATTTACCAGAGAAATGTAAATAGCAATAGGTTTATATTACTTTATAATAATATTGGTTTATAATAATATAAAAAAGAAGTTGTTTTTTTTAACCCACCAATTTCCTACTGGATGAGTTGAGAAAAGAAATAGATTGTACTGAAATGGCTTCATTCTAGATGGTTTAATGAGATGGCCTTTGGCATACTTATTAACATTATTATTTTACTATTTCAAAGGATAAGTTGTTGAATTCAATTCTTTTCTGGATCCACTCCATCCTATCCTAAAAGCTTGGGGCAAGACAGAGAAAAATAAAAGCAAAAACCCCAGACATTGTATAAACTAATATTTGTGAAGTTCAGTTGAGAGTTCAGATTCTTATGCAACCAAAATAGTTCCATCCATATATATAAGAGGGAGGTGTCAGCAGGCTTAGGGGAGCTGGGCATAGTGTGGGCTCAGCAGCAGAGCACACCTGATGGCCCAGCCACCACACCTACACCGTGCCAGCTCTCTGCTGCTTTGGCCCTCCCTTTTTGGTAACCATTGGCAATACATGGCACTTGGAAGCCTGGTGAGCAACACTGCTCTGCCTAGGTCACCCCACATACCACAGGGTTTGCAGAATTACAGCAAAGCCTTAGAAAAAACTCTAAAAGGGGAATCTCAAAAACAGCCCAATGAAGACTGAGTGTGCTCAGAATGCTGAATCAGTAGGCCCTGAGTGCAACAGCGATTCTCCCCAGCTATGATTTCCAACAACTGGTATTCAGAAGCATTGCTAACTGTGGAGGCAGAGCATAGTCATCATGGTTAGTAGTCATTCCTTATCCTCCATTAATTTGGCCAATAATCTTTTAAAGCTATCCAAGTTGATGGCCATCACTTCTTACTGTAGGAGTGAGTTCCATAGTTCAGCTATGCATTGCAAAGATTGGCTTACTGATTTTGGTTTGCTTCACCTTGATTTCTTTTAAAGTTAAAAAAACCCAAACTTTAGTTCATTGAAAAAAGAGTGACCATCAACAGCTATCAAGAGCATGTTAGACAGCCTTCCTTGCTTCCTGTGCTTCTAGGAAAGCCACTCTGAAGACATCATATGGTTTTCAAGAAGCTCTGGCAAACCTGCAGAAACCTGCCCACTAGAGAGATGATTTGTAGAATGAAAAAGAGGACACTTACAAAACCCCTCAAAAGGTAAATAGAAGACCCAATACCCTACCCACAAGGATTTTGCCATCATTTCCCCCTCCCTCCCTGATAATTGAATATATAATTTTCTTTTTTTATTCATTGATGGAGAATGACTGGAAAAAATACAGAATAATTCTTCAGCACAGCACAACCAATTAGAAAAGAAAGCCCAAACGTTACAAAGCTAATGTTCCCAATGAGGGCTTTTGCCCACTTAAAATGACCCAAGAAGATGGCGGAGAACAGGTAGAGAAAATTTGTGTTAAGGATGGCTGATTATTATTTCCAAAGCTGCATAAGGTAACAGCAAGGCCATGGCAATTTAGCACAGCTAATGGCATGCAAAACATACCTACAGTTTCACGAAGAAAGACTGGCGTGTCTTCTTTAATTGCGGAGCTGCCACTATGAAATTATTAACAATAATGCTATTTGGTAGCTAAACAGTCACAGGGGATATTTACTTTTTATTTTAAAAATGGATGCTTAGGGCTCAATTAAGTAAAAAAAAAAAGGCTCATGCCTCATACCCATATTCAGTAAGTCAATTAACAGAGATTTTGACATGAAAAATTGCTTCTGGACTGAATGCTTTAATCTGCTGTTTGAAAAAGAATGTGTTGGGGAGGGGGAGGGAACAGCATCAGCAGTATCCAAAATGCTTAGATTGGTAGCTTAGTTTGTGAAAATATATGACTTAGAAAAAAATGGTAAATTGGTAAATTCCCTGAAATTTCTATTTGGTATATATTGGTCCCATTTCAGCTAAGGTGCTTAATTTCCATTTGCTTAAGAATCTCATGCTCTTTAGAGAACATAAAAACAAAAGTGGAGCCCTGCTGGATCAAACAAAAGTCTCATCTAGGCCAAGATCCTGTTCCCACAATGGACAATCAGATGTCTTTCAGACACTAGTGCAATAGTGCCTCCTTTGTCTGCCTAGTCATTTAAAGGAGAGAGGCTGATACAGTACATCAGGAAGACTTTTCAGAAACTGTAGCCAATCTGGTGCCCTCCATATGTTGCTGGACTACAATTTCCACCATCCTTGACTATTGACCATGCTGGCTGGGGCTGATGGGCGCAGCAGTCCAACAATATCTGGAAGCCCACAGGTTCTCCAACCCTGGTATATAGAGGAAATGGTAAGTAGTAGTAATAGTAATAGTAATAGTAATAGTAGTAGTAGTAATAATGATGATGATGATAATAATAATAATAATAATAATAATAATAATAATAATAATAATTTATTATTTATACCCCGCCCATCTGGCTGGGTTTCCCCAGCCACTCTGAGCGGCTTCCACAGAGACCAAAAATACACTAAAATGTCACACATTAAAAACTTCCCTGAACAGAGTTGCCTTAAGATGTCTTCTGAATCTCGGGTAGTTGTTTATCGCTTTGACATCTGATGGGAGGGCGTTCCACAGGGCGGGCGCCACTACCAAGAAGGCCCTCTGCCTGGTTCCCTGTAGCTTTGCTTCTCGCAGTGAGGGAACTGCCAGAAGGCCCTCGGCGCTGGACCTCAGCGTCCCGGCAGAATGATGGGGATGGAGACGCTCCTTCAGGTAGACTGGGCCGAGGCCGTGCTAAGTCTGCTTAGCTTGTTCTGTGACAAATACTGTAATAGCATTCAAAGGATTACCACCCTCCCTGGTTTAAGCCGTCTAGGCTTGACTTGTTAGCTATGTTTTACTTCAGGGTATATGTGGACATTGCATGAACTTACATCAAAAGGACAAGCAGTTTAAGTTGAAACTTTGATCAGACTGAGCCTGATTCAACAAAACTATTTCAAGAGTTGCTTTCATGTCTAAGAACTGGAAACAACAGATTATTATTTTTTTGTATACATTGTTTAGATGTATAACTACATCACAAAATTCACAGAAGTGCAAATTTTGAAGTGTGACTAGGGGACAGTCCTCATTCCTCATTAAAATGCAAGCGAAATCAAATTTCTTCTGTCTCCCTATTCCTGTGTAAATTCCAGCACAAAGATTTCTTCTAAATACCACTTATCATTTTGGCGGCAGCTGTTGCAGCCTGGCACAGCTATGGAGAGCCAAAATCCTTTCCTGTGCGACTGGCTGACGGAGTCATCAACCTCAGCTGGTGGCAGGGATTGTTGGCACTCTGCAGCAATTTGAATTAAATGGGCCATTCATGGTCAATAAAAGAAGGCAAGACATGGGGCAGGCATCTACCTCCAACTCATTTAACTGACTGCACTTGAAGTCAGCACCACAGTCAGCAAAACACCCACCCTGCGTATTCTGTCCCTGTGCATAGAATTGATTGGTCACTATATTCAGGGCCAGGGAGAAATTGCCTACAGACCAATTGGGCCTGTCTGTGGGTTTTGCCTGCCTCATAGCTACTGTCAAAACTTGCTGGTGGAATTCAGCATTGGGCCGGATCCTTAGTCTAAACAAGGGGGATCAGAAGGATCCCTAACCCCCCTTCATGATCCAGTTATCAGGGTACCCCGGTAAAAGGGGTACAGGGGGAAGGTCTCTGTCTGAATGCTCAGCTGGGGGCTAATAGGCCATAGAACTCCCCAAATGGCATCCTGGAGGGATCGCTGTATTTGTTGTGCATCCTGGGGGGATCCTTAACCCAGGATCAACTCTGATGAAGTAATCAACCAGCAATTAGGTTGGTTGATTCAGGATACATACCCAATGCCTATCGGTAATCGAAAAAGTAGTGGTCATTTCAATCCCATGATGTTATGTCATTTTTACTGCTTCCTGCACCCGGACTTGAGTGGCCTTGAGGTCACTGTACCTGGGCCCGCAGCATGGTTTTCTTATTTGTATCTTTAGCTGCTAAATCACTGGGACAAGTGGTAAGGGCCATTTCATACAAATAAATTCCTGAAAACGTAGACAGATGGACAAACTCTTGTAGAATTGTTACCACTAACTACGGAGAGCTGGGGAAAGCCCTGCTACAATCTTAGAAGTGAATGGTGACTAACTGTGTACACATGCCAATTCCTATTAACCTTTCTCCAGCCCCATATGCAGAGGGGTTATTTAGCAATGGGTGTTACAGTGTTGAAAGAGACAAAGCTGCAGTGTTTCTAGTTCCCGTTAGTATGGCATTATCATTTGACCCCTAACATGATCAAGGGTCCGGTAACCAAGCTTTATGAAGAATGGTTGAGGGAGTTGGGCATTTATAGCCTAGAAAAGAGGAAACTGGTGGGAGATATCATAGCCATATTCAAATATCTAAAGTACTGTCGCATGGAAGATGGAGCAAGCTTGTTTTTCCCTGCTCTGGAGTGTAGGGCCCAAACCAATTGATTCATGTTACAAGAAAGGAGATTCTGAGCAAACATCAGGAAGAACTTTCTGACAGTAAGAGCTGTTCAACAGTGGAACAGATGTGGTAGGCTTTTTCCTTGGAGGTTTTTAAGCAGAGGTTGGGTGGCTATCCGTCATGGATGTTTTAGTTGAGATTCACGCCTTGTAGGGGGTTGGATTAAAGACCCTTGGAGTCACTTTCAACTCTACAATTCTACTATTTTATATGCACACACCCAAACAGACACAAGTACATAACATGGCTTGCAAGGAAGGCATGAAAGTAACATACAAAGCATTTTCTTTGCTAAATCCATGAAAGCAACAGGAGCATAGCAAGAACGTACTTTTGCTAGCCTGCCATCCAGCAGATTTTGCTCTTATGATTTTGGCATATATTCTAAATGTTCCATTAGTAGTGAATTTAGAAAAATTACCTGAAGCTGTATACTTTTATTCTCTGGTCAGTCTTGCCCCTTTTGTCTGAACTGTGCGCTCCTGTGGAGGATAAAGCCGAGAAAACACATAATGTATTCAGCTTTGGCATAATTATACACTTTCCGAGAAAGTGTATGTTCTAAGATTACCCTCGTCATATGCATTTAAATCACAGCATTAAGCTGCTAATATTTTGCTTTTAGACTGAGCTATAGAATAGGTGCCACATCAAACCTGTCACTCTTATTTGTCCAGCTTTCAGTAAAACATAACCCACTGCAGCTTGTGCCCTAAATGTATATAATGTGTATATACAGTATACTGTTGCAAAACATTTAACTGATACTGAAAATAAGGTCTTTGAAGAAGTGTGATTCTAGAAATGCAATTCGAGCCATGTTCAGTCTTTTTAATGTACAGGTGACATTAAATCATGTATAGCTGAGGCTTACTTTTCAGCCACACAGTTGACATCACAATGTCAAGATAGAAAATAGACCATGCTATACATGAAGGCATGCATAACCCTGGTCCTCTTCATGCATCCCACAATTATCGGGCCAGTCTCCTGGACCCAGCCTTGGGCACTCTGCCAAGCCCTAACTCCAGATGTAAGGAGATCTCTCTGTAAGCACAAGCATTTCTGCTTTCCCCTCTTGCATGGGCTTCCGCTGGAAGGACCAATTACTTGAATCCAGCCAGTAGTTTTGAACCCAGGACACACAGTTTTACCCACAGCAGTTGGTAGGTAAAGTTACACTTCGCTGGGCAGAGTTTTCACAATACATACCTTGCTATTTGCTGCATTGACCACTTCTATTTTGTTCATCTCACTTGGGTTCTAACAACTGATGGCTCTCACACAAATTCAGCTGAATTCCAACTTTTTTTTAAAAAAAAAATATGAATTCACTAACAGTATGCCCCTGCTTGCTCAGAAGTGAATCCAATTGAGTTCAATGGGACGTACTCCCACTTATGCGTGCTCAGGATCACAGCCTAAATGTTCATACAAATGACCGCTACAAAGCTGCAACCTAGCATGCTTATAACCACTTAAAGCAGTGGTTTTCAACCAGTGTGCCGTGGCACCCTGGGGTGCCTTGAATGATGGTCAGGGGTGCCGCGGGCAGCACTGGCCTCTGTCCATCTTTCCTTCCCTCCCTCGTCTGATGCCCTCTCGCATCTCTGCCTCCCAAAGGCTTGCATACCTGCTCGTTGCAGCCCTGGCCACAAGCTCCGTGGATGAATGGTGCCTCTGGGGCTGGGCAGGGGGTGCTGGTTGCCAGGAGCTGAGACAGCCTCTGCGTAAGCAAGCAAGCAGGCGAGGGAGCCCAGCCAGCCAGTCCACCAGCACTTGCTGTTAGGAATGGTCAGACAAGTCCCAGGCTCCTGTGAGGCAGTGTGAGGAGGCACCTCTCTTTGGTGTGTTCCTCTCATCACCTGGCTTACTTATCTGGATTAACTAAATGGTCATTAGCACATTAGTCTGGCAGGGTTTTGTTTGAGAACATTTTTATTTATGACTGCTAATCAAAGATGCAGGAATCATAATTAGTCAAATTACATGTGCATTTTGCATTTTTGCATTTTTTTCTGCTTTTAAAAAATCCACAGTTCCCTCCTAGACTGAAAATGAGTGAAATATCTATCTAGTAACTGAAGACTATTTTTCATTAGCCCTTCAATACAATGCCTTTGCTAGAATCCCTTTATCTAGCACATTTCTTCCTTTCCAGATACAACTTTCAAATGCTTACATTTCACTGCACATTGGTTGATTGGATAATTTGAACATCAAAGGAAACCTTCATTTAATTTAAGCCCATAAAGTTGTCTTTTGCTTTATTAACTTTCGATCAATAAACAAGCAATTTGGAAATGTAATCAGGAAATGCTTCCAATTGGCTGACAATGTATCAAAGCCACTGCTTGAAGGCAAGAGCAAGCTGTAACAAGCAGTTTATTACCAGTAGCTGTTACTGACATTAGTCAAAACCAAGAAAGATAAAATGGAATAAGAAATGTAATGCTGGAAGAGCCTTGGGCGCTGTGTTCTCTTCTTCCTTTTGAAAACTGCAAGCCTGTCTTTGATATGATAACAAATATAAACTGTTTAAAAACACCAAATGCAGGAAAACTCAGGCTAGACTGTCATGGCATTAATCCATTCTAGAGTGACATACAAATAGTGCAACATCTAGCAGGATGTATGTTATGGAAATATTTTGAATTGGATTTACATATGGTGAGCAAATTGGAACTTTTGATTTTTGTGAGATATTCTAATGTGCATGCTCTCATATTAAGAGAGTGTAATCCTATTTGAAGATAATGAGTTTTCAATAGGCTCTGCAGTTTGAGACTACATAAAAATCTGTTCAGCTTTAACTAACCATCATTTGGGCAGAAGATTTAGAAATATTTGGGGAGATCAAACTCAGTAAGTAGGCATGTTCATTCATATAAGCAGGGCATGCATGCTGCTGTCCATATATCACCCAGGACAGATTGCTGGGACTTTTTTCTTTCTTTCTTTTTTGCTTGTTTTGACACTTCGGTATTTATTTTGCTGCAGGCTGACCATTAATCAGGAGACAGCTTAATGGTGGTGATGGGCACTTCAGACATTACTCAAGGCACTTTCAGCCCATACAAATATATATTCCATATATACTAAAATGGCTATAAGTATGACAAGCTAAGATGCTCATCAAAGCCTTCCTCCTGGTAGCATGGTATCCCCACCCCCATTGCTCACAAAATACCTTACTTTGATTGGTTCATTTGTTTTGAGAGATTCCATGCCATCAACAAATTCTGAAGAGGTGACATCAAGATCAGACAATCTCAAAGGCTGCTGGGAAAAGACATATTTGTGATCACCTCCCAGATTTTTTTCTGAATGATACGTATTTTTTTTAAAAAATAGCACTGTGTAACTTTGTTGCAGTGGGCCTGAGAACTATCTTTCACAAATCTATCTAGTCCCTTTTAAAAAGGTATCTAAAACTGAGTTAGTGGCCATTATCACATCTTGTAGTAATGAATTAGCATAGGTTAAGTATGGATGGTTCTTCCCCCTACCTTGAACAGACCCAGAGTGATTATCCCCTAGAGGGACACTGCCGAGAAGAGTCAGAAGTTGTATTTATTGGGATGGGTGGGTGGAATTAGGTGCCTATTAAGAGCTATACAATGCTATACAATTATGCAGTCCTTGTTTTTAAAAGCATAGTTTGTCTGCACAGTCTCCAGCTCTATGTCCATTTTTTAGATGAGGCAGCCAAAACTGTTTGCCATGACACCATGGTGCTTCCAGAATGTAACTATTTGGGGGTAGCATGCAATCACATATCGGCAAATTCAGGTTGCACAATTGTAGTTGATTGGGAACTCACGTGCAACAAACCCCCTTCCCTAAAAAGATCAGAGTTTTCACACTACTAGACTTGAGATTTTTCTGCAGGTCCTGCAAGACAGAGCTGTTCCACCAGGCATTTCTGTAATCCTCATAGAACTCTAGCCCAATGGTTGCCATTAATTTGATTCGGAATTGATTTTAGAATGTATTTTAATTAATTGATTGTGATTTTATGTAAACTGTGCTATTTTTATTGTTGTTAGCTGCTCTGAGCCCGACATTGGCAGGGGAGGGCAGGATATAAATAAAATTATTATTATTATTATTATTATTATTATTATTATTATTATTATTATTATTACAAGGAAAGTGTTGGAGAAATGTGTGAGCTAACATTTGTTTTGGCGCAACATCCTCTAACCACCCCACAAACATCTGAGGATGTGCTCATTCAATAGCCAACATTATTGAATATCTTTGCAAACAAATCAATAAACAGGTCATCTGGAAGAACCCGAAATCATTTCTAAATTAAACAGCACAGGTTTCATTACACGGAATTTTACCTACTTACTCCGTCTCAATTCTCAAAACAGTTAATTTATCCCCTTGCACATTTTGACTAATATTGTCATCTTCCCTGCTTCTGAAGCTTTGAACTTTTGGCAAGGGATTTCATCAAAAGTTTTTTGTTTTTTTTTAAATGTCTAGTATATCACCTCTCATCCACACATCGGGCAAATCTTTTGTACACTTACAAAGAATATTGTGTGCTGTAGTTGTTGTTTTCCTTCTCTCATTCTCATAGTATCAAGAAATCATATAATGTTATCACCACAGAGCTGTCCTCAAAAAATGTACTGCCTGAAAATATCTCCTGGCAATATCACCCCCTGGACTGCTGCAATAATGGACTTCTGTGCTGTAGGCACAACCTAAAAGAATGTTATACCCTTTGAGGACAGAAGGCACACAGCTTGATAGCCAT
The DNA here is from genome assembly GCF_964188305.1 of Podarcis bocagei. NCBI lineage: Eukaryota > Metazoa > Chordata > Lepidosauria > Squamata > Lacertidae > Podarcis > Podarcis bocagei. Next base: position 56,962,030 of record NC_138135.1, on the reverse strand, counting down.
CATCAACCAGCAGTGTCTTGGTCAACATTCTCAGCCAGCAGCATCTCCACCAGTTAAAACACCAACCTGACAAACTTGCATTTTCATTTCAATTTTCTTGTATGCTTTCTTGGTGACTGCATATTGTGCATCTTAATGAACCCTCCTCTCCCCATGTCCCAGTGGTCTTTAAAAGAGTTCAGTCTCAATCATCAGCATAATGAAGGAGAGAAATAAGCATCATATAAACTCACCAGGGTCATTGCCGTAGACCTTACACACCCTGCAGAATCTTTTCTGCAGGAAACAGATCACTAAAGGGAGACCCAGTCCCAATGGGTGAAGTGCTTTTGCAGTTTATTAAAGCATTTGAATATACATAAACTAAAATCTACTGCCAGGTTGAATTTTACATGATGGACATCCACATACCAGTGCCAAGATGAGGTACAATATTTGGCACTTGATCTAATGTCACTCAAGGATATCTATCACATCTTGTAAATCAGCAGTTTATGGCTTTAAAAAATGTATTTAGTAAGTTCCTTATTTAGCTGTTCATACAGCAAGTCCAGCATCCTGGCTCTGGCAGCAGCCAGTTGTTGTGCATTATTATTATTATTATTATTATTATTATTATTATTATTATTATTATTATTATTATTGATTTCTTACACCACCCTTCACCAGGTTGGGTTACAACAATGCTCCATGCTTTCTTGAGATGTGTGTCTGAATTCTGAATTTTCTGAATTCAGGGAATAAGCCCTTCTAGAATATGAATGATTGGGGGGGTTTTGCCCAACTGTGCCAGGCAAACCATTTCTCACGGTCTAGGGATGGGCGATACTTGGTTTTTAACACAGCAATATATCACCAGCTAAACATTACCAATATATCACAATGTCTGAAATAAGGATGGAACTATGTAGAGGCATTGACTGGCTTCACGGTTTTTCCCTCATTGTGATTTTTCTGTTTTCGCACGCACACACACACACACACACACACACACACACACACACACACACACACATCATGATTCATAATATATTACCAGTTCAAAAATTATGAAACCAATATCATGATATGGACTTGAAACTGCTTTCGATGTATATCAATATATTGCCCAGCCCTATCACTGAAACCGTTTTTGCCGCAAGGAAAACTCTGTGGCAAAGAATTTAGCAATTTCTAAAGATGGATTAGATAGGAGTAGAAAATGATATCAGTAACTGCCAAACTCTGCCTCCCTCTGCCATCATTTTGTGTCTGGCTCAGCCTCTGCCAGTGCCGGATTTACGTATAAGCTAAACAAGCTATAGCTTAGGGCCCCACTCTCTTGGGGGTCCCCCAAAAAATTGAAGGGAAAAAATCTGGATGTACATTTCCAAAATATAAGATAAAAAATAAATAAAATAAAACCTACATACAGCAACAGTGTTTTGTGTTGTGTAGGCTGCTATGATGTAAGTCATGGGCCCTGCCTGCTTGCCTGCTCCCTAAAGTATCACTGGTTTGCTCATTTCTATATATAGGGTGCCTACATTGACAAAGGACAACTGGACATATAAAGGGCCCCATTACCTTCAGTAGCTTAGGGCCTCATCAAACCTAAATCTGGCCCTGGCCTCTGCACCACCATTTTGTGTCTGGTGGGCTTCAGTCATTTTCAGCTGTCTCAAGTGGGCCATGGGGATAGACGGTTTGAGAATCCTTGGTCTAGCTTGCATGGGTTAATCTAGCAGGGTGGAGCTAACAGGTAGAGGATTCTCTCTAGGGTCAGAGGGTTGGATGAAATTGCCTTATGGGTATTTCCACACCTATAATTATCTAATTCTTTTCATTTTGTGTTTCTTTTAAGGTGTGATCCTCCTATTAATTCTGCTTCGGCAAGTCCATTGACTTTCAACAAAACTTATGCATGAATAACTAGGTGAAGAATTGCAGCATTTGACTCTGGAATTCAGCGAAAAAGACCGTAGGTGTATTTTAGTCTATAGCTCTAATAAACACACATGGAGCTTTTTTCCACTATACCTAATAAAAAGCCAGGAACTCTGTGATTGCCAAGAATACATTTTAATGCTATTTATATATCTGCCATGCAGGTTTAAATCTATTTACCAGATAGTCTTATTAATAATGGCTTTCAGTCATATCTTTTCACCATTGACATTCATACCTGCAGTAGATCTAAGTAATCTCATCACTACCAGCAATGGAAACAAAATAAACATTCAGTAAGTTATGAAAGGGTAGGGTAAACCACAAATATGAGTGTGATTTACATGGGCATGCTACAATTTGCCACTCTGAGTCATGTCTAAATCTTTATCGGAAATGGTATAAAGTAAACCTAACCACAGCCACCTGGAATTTAATGCAGCCATCCTATTTGGAATGGAAACTTCAGCATTATAATTGCTCATTTGCTTTTCAAAGGATGGTAATCCAAATTTTTGTTTGGAGGGCAAACGTTCCCTTACCTGTATATCCCAGCCTCACCAAGAAGGGCAATAACCCATGACTTTACTTCCTTCTCCTTGCACTTAAGGGGATTGGAGAGAAAATCCAGTGCACATGGAAGGATACTGAGAAGTCCCCAAGTGCAGACATATTCCTTTCTCTGGCAGGGAAAATTAACAAAAAACAAGAATGAAGCAGCATGATCTGCAAAGCAAACCCTACTGGTTTTCACCTGTCATAGAAGCAGAGAACATTACTATAACATGCGGCAAGTGGGTGACTAATGGAAAGGCGTGTGCATTTGCCATTTAGTTGCTTGCCCAGAGAAACTGCAACATAGCACAAGAAAGTGGCAATTTCTAGGATTGCCAAGCTCAGGGAAGTAGCTATCAAGCAAGGCTTACACATACTCACACTAGAGGCAGTGTGTATGTGTCAAGTACTTGAATGAATGCACTGGAGTACCAAATGCAGAACACAGCCCCATACTGATTTAAGTGTCCATTGTCATTGTTGTGCCTATGTCTGCAATCCTATACACATTTAGCTGAGAATAAGTCTGTTTGGACTCACTATATCAGGGCCAGCTGAGGGCTGCATTCGCTTGTAAGCAACCTACCAGGAGCCAGAAGCAGAAGTGATTAGATTTGTATGGTAGACTCCATTCTGGCCAGACAAAAGGCAGAGCTTGTTCACACCCACACCAATCTCTCCATCCAGGCAACCCAGCTAATGATACCACAGCATCACATGCTGACCCAAGGCGCACTGCTTGAAGGCTGGATCTACCACCTCCTTAGCAGCCCATGCCCATGCAGCCTCGTGGTGAATAAGAGGCACTACTGGTCTCTTCCCACCCTTGTTTCCAATGTATGTCTTCACTCACCCGTTCTTCCCTGGCCAACAGAAATACCATTTTGTGCTGCACCTCAGATGCCAAAAGGGATTGAGCCGGCCCTGTCATTTGGGGTTGAGTCTCTTTCAAATCAGCAGTTATTTGGTTTCTGTGAATGGACCTTCTTCCATCAGTGCAGATTGCCTGGAGTTTTTTTTTAACAGTCCTGGCAAAGTTGCTGGAACTCTCCCTTTGTTGAGGAGACCAGATGGTGGCTCTCAATAGCAGCTCTTAACAACAGCTAAGGAAATGGGCAGAGGCTGTGCTGACAAAGGGGAGTCATTGTAGAGAAGGGGGCCTGGCTTTCTTCCCCCTCCTCCTCCCTGCTTTGGCTGGGGATGATACAATCAAACCACATGTGTGAAGAAAGGGCAGGTTAGAGAGCTGGGATGTCTCTGGAAGCATCTTAGGGTGCTGTCTGCCCCATTCCCAGATCTGATGTGGGAGCTGTGAACTTTGGGACATTAGCCAGACTGTTTAATGCTTTACCTGCACCTATTCTCAATCTGTACATTTGGAAATAAGCATAAATATTATGAAATGCCAATACGCCAGAGGAAACCTAAGGCTTCACCCAGGAAGCTTCTCATTGCATGGAGATTTGGGGTGTCCATAACAGTATGGAATTGAAAAGAAAATTTAATATATATTATTTATTTGTACTTTTTTTCTCCACTGTAATCCTGGGCAGAGTGCATGTCCCACAAAGACGTGGATTCATAATAAGAGGACAGGTAAAAAAAAATTCTATACAGTCTGATCCCACTGGAAGTAAATGCATGGGGTCTTGAAATGAATAGCTGCAGTCATCTAGGCAAAACTCTCATTTTACAACTAGCAATAACTATGGAGCCTGCATTATAGTGAGGATGACTGATGAATAGCTGTATGTTAAGATAAAAATCATTTCCATTCTGATGAGCTACTCAAATTATTCTGTATGATATTAGTAGCCACTTAAGCCTTTAACGCCAGGTTTACAGTAATTGGTACTTTGAAGGAAAGTTGGTCAAAAGTATTAACAAAGAGATTTAACATGAAAAATGGGCATTTTCAAATTAATCTTTTCCACCCCAAAATTGTTGACCGCTTTAGTATGTATGCATGGAAATATTTTAATTTTTTTAATGGATTATCTTCTGTAACAAAAGCATTGTCATGATTTCTACACAGAGCATGCAACTTAAATAAAAATATCACCAAATAGCTGAACATTATTTTTTGATCTTGAGTACACATAAAATTTGTCAGCCTTCCCCAAGTAAGCCTGTCCCCAGGGGCTTGATAAACAAACATCCTTTTGAAGTTGTTTGTTTTAATCAAAGAATTGTGGGTTTTTCAAACAGTGTTAAAAATAAATGTAAATGTTACAAATATATTAAGAAAGTGTAGTAATTGGGTTTTTTTATAGGACCACCAGGGATATCTTACATTAACTGAGGGATTTTTCCCAAATCAACATTGTGCAGCTGTACCATGTATCTATCTACTTAATTTCTTACTTTAAGCAACAACTTTCCCATTGTTTAACTGCTTGCTTATACCAAGCTTAACAAAATCTGGCCCAAGTCCTTCCAACTGTCCAGGAGCTCATTCATGAACCCTCTTGAGATTCTATTTCAGGACACAATCTTATTCTTACAGTCCACCATTGGAGGTCTCCTCTTTGGGGCTGTGGAAAGCTGTGTGGCCATTCCTCTTCCACTGTTAGTGCTGTGACAGTGTAAGGGAAGAGGGAATTAGTGTGCCAAGGCAGATCAAGATATGACTTGGATCTGTAGGATCCAGAGCCCCCTTGTTCTCCTGGCATGCTCCTTATAAATGGGAGGAAATCTGTGTGGCTCTGAGGCTGGTGTAGTGAACCTCCCTCCCATAGCAACCAATGGGAGAGAAATTGTAGAAGGGAAAAGCCCACAAGAGCACCAGAAAATGTCACCAGCTCTCCTTACAGCCTAAAGGTAAAGGGACCCCTGACCATTAGGTCTGGTCGTGGCCGACTCTGGGGTTGCGGCGCTCATCTCGCTTTAT
>NC_138135.1:56926659-56951659 GCF_964188305.1 Podarcis bocagei | reverse complement strand
TAAACATAAGGCATCGTCAATATCTTAAATGGAGGTTAGCAATGAAAGAGGCATTGCAGGGGATAAGAAGTCCATCTTTGTGTCTTATTAGTTGCTATCCCATGCAAAATCTTGTTTAAACAAAACGACAGGAGGTTTGCATGATAAAATGATGGAGGAAAACAAAATCACAGGTGTTGATTTCACATTTAGCATACCTGCACCTGACAATCTTCTTCCTGACTCATTCTATGCCACCTCACAGTTTCAAGCATTGCACCTAGGAAAGCTGCCCACCCCACTCTCAAAACTCAACAGTCTGCACTGATGCTACAGATAGTATGTGAAGTGCCTGATGTTTCTGGAGGAAGTTAAAAGCCATATGAAATCTGCAAAGTGGAAAAATGTCACCTCCTCCAGAGCAGCTTGTTTCCTAATTTCAGAATGAGTCTGACATGTTTTGCACTCACTGCGATGTCACACCAGGCTGGAGAATTCAGAAGATATGGGCATGGTTTGGACAAGGCAACATGGTGGCAAGAGAACTTTCACAACAGATTATATTAAACCTCATAAGAAAGAAAGAAAGAAAGAAAGAAAGAAAGGCATTATCCTTGGAAGAGTAGAAAATTAATTTACTCCGTTTGTATGCAGCCAGCTGTGGCACTCTATTTTACAATGCATTTGATATATTACATCCTGAAATACTAGATACTATGGTGATAGGTGTAAGATAGATAGGTGCATATTACAGTGTAATGGGTCACCATTAACAGAGTCGTTAACATAGAAGGAACACCCTATTAGTACAGGATTCAGTCAGCTACTGCCTGGAGAGGGCTAAACAGTATCATGAAGCTGATGCCCCAAGGTTCATACTAAGCTTTATATGCCAGAGTGCAGAGGATCTGTGAAAGACATCACCTGCAGATAACTAAAATATCGGAACTGCCAAAATGTGTTTGGCCACAGCAGGGACAGTTAGAACAGTGGCACAGGCAGAAAGAAGCCTGCACGCCCAAGCGAGTTGTATATAGACAGATAGCATCATGTTGTTACAGAATACCTGGATGAAACTGAATGTTTGTTGGGCACTTTATGTAATAATAATGATTTCTCTAGCAACATCAGTGTACAGCCAGGGTAGTCAGCTGCTGTTGGACTACAACTCCCATCAGCTCCAGCCACCATTGCCAGTAGTCAGGGATGATGGGAGCTGGAGTCCAATAGTCTGTAGGGCATCACATTCATTACCCCTGATCCAGGGTAACAAAACAGCCAGAAGAAAAAATGAATGAGAAGTAAGGCCAACAAAGAATAATGGGGAGAAAAGCATTTACACAGACTTAAACTTTGATAGATTATTATTGATAAATATAATAATGTTCATGCCACTTTGAAATACAGTGGTACTTTGGGTTACAGACACTTCAGGCTACAGACGCTTCAGGTTACAGACTCCACTAACCCAGAAATAGTACCTCGGGTTAAGAACTTTGCTTCAGAATGAGAACAGAAATTGTGCGGTGGCGGCGCAGCGGCAGCGGGAGGCCCCATTAGCTAAAGTGGTGCTTCAGGTTAAGAACAGTCTCAGGTTAAGAACGGACCTCCAGAACAAATTAAGTTCTTAACCCGAGGTACTACTGTACTAAATGTCCTCCCAAAGTGATTCACAATCAAAAGTTTTTAAATGAAGAATGCAATAAAACGCCACCATCATAAAAATTCCATCACTAAATTTTCACATAAATTAAGAGATTTGTAAAACAAAAAGAGATTTTGTTATTAACAGAGCAACATTAATAACAAAACACCTTAGACATTGTTAACAACCAACCTAATACCATCAAATCCGAATAGTGGTCCAATTTCTTTCCTCCCTCCCATATGAATACATATCAGCCTCCAAGCCTCATGCTAACATTTTGTGCCTGCTGCTCAGAACAGCAATGTAGAGGTGCTGGGTGTGCACAAAGTTTTTATAGCTATTATGGTGTAGGTAAATAAAACAAGATCATGCATCACCACCTGATTTTGATGAACAAGTCAGAATACATAGATACCACAATGTAACAGCATGCTGGCTGCATTAACGTGAAAAGCAGGTCCCAAAATTGGGCAAAACCCATTGTATTTTGGGTATGTTCTCTTTATGGTGCATCTCTGTGCATGTTTACTTGTAAGCATGTCCCACTGTGTTCAGTGGGAAACATGACAGCAAGATGAAATTATGTTCTTTTATTCCTTTTCAGCATTATTACCATGTCACCCATTTGGAAATGGCAGCATTTATAGCAAAATATTCAAAAGTTAAAATGCAGCGTTGGTAGCTGTATTTCATGTGTGGACTGGGTTCTGTGTGTATTCATAGCCGGATTCTATGTGTATTTTATTCAGAAGTGACTGCATTCACTGAAGCTTACTGAAAGGTACATAGGATTTCAACCAGTCTAGAGTACTAGGAAAGTTATAATTTACTAGGAACATTATAATTTTAGATGAACCAATCTCTGCAGTTGCCAAATACACTATCAATGCTGTCAAAGCTTACACCTCCATCCTCTTGCTGTGGTCCATTTACTGTGAAAGTTGAGCAGACAGAGTCTTTGCCTTGCTTTCCTCCAACACTTGATGAAGCATGTGATCCTCACCTGCCCTGAGCTTAATCAAGCTGAGTGGCCACACACCTCCTCCCAGACCTAACAAGTCTAATGATGTTCACCTGGTCAACTAGCAAAGTGGGCTATTTTCTCTTGCCTGCCTTGGTCTCCTGGAGTGCATTTCCTGCTGCTTCTGATGCCTCAGAGGCCGCCGTGTTTGCAGGGACAGGACCACCTCTGGTTTTGGTGGTGTGTCTACTTCCCCTGGCTCCTGTGAAGTGTCAGCTACCCCTTTGATGTCCTCTGATGTCCTGTGAGTACTTCCTAACCCCCCGGCCTCCCTTTCCTCTTCCCCTTCTTCAGCTTTTCCCGGTGTGTGCCAATTGTGGCTCCACCCCTCGCCAGGATCCCTTTTCCCTTCCTCGGTGTCCTGCCAGTTACAGTAATGTTTTAAGCATCAAAGGCACAATTTGAAGTACATAAATCCAATGTGAAAAGTTAATGGGAATTAGGATCCTAAGGGCTTAAAGTGGCTTTTCAAAATAGGGTTGAGGGATGGCTTCTTTCAGCCTAGTTCTCTAAGTTGTAACAAAAACACATTGATCTGAAGGGGTCGCATGACAAGAACTGAGCGTTCTGTGGATTGGCCTATCGTTCACCTAGATAGGCTGCCAGATTTCTAGGAGTAATGATTCAAATTAGTTGTACAAAATATTTGTGTGTGTGTGAGTGAGGGACAGAGAGAGAGAGAGAGAGAGAGAGAGATGGGGCAACATATTTCTAAAACTAATCGTTGCTTCATTTTCGCGGTGAAATTCTATTTCCTGTTAATTTGCAAAGTGTAAAATATGAATTTGTAATTTCTGCAAGCATCATTTTGTCAGTAATGTGAGCAATTAACATTTCACACTGAACTAATAAAATCAGCTTAAATGATGATGATATATGATCCATTTATGTTCAACACTGAATTTACTTTACTAGAAGGAATTATAATGGTAAAAAGGCTATATTTAAAGCAGTTATTTTCTTTATAGGATTTATTTTACCATATCGCAAAACTCTTGTGTTCCCAAAATTTTGGAGAGAAGGAGCAACAGAGCTTATACTTCTGGCTGAGCATATTAATGTTGGTTATGTTATTTATAGACTTTTTCCAGACCAGGATTCAAAGTGCTGTGGGGGGACATAACTGAGTGATAAGAGTGTGTGCTTTGTGTGCAGGGGGATGCTAGGTTCAATCCTTAGCGTCTCTTGTTAAAAAAGTAGTGGGGAACCACAGACCTGAAGGCCCCTCTCTCTGGCACTCAGGAATCTCTCCAGTCCACATCCTCAAGCCAGACCACACTAGCAATTCAGCTGTGTTAATATGCCACTCAGTAACAAACTCCTCTGAGCAGCTTACAATAACAATGGCAAAACATTAAAATAAAACTTTAAATTCACCCTTTCTACTGCACAGGATCAGGCAGACGTTTTCTCTGGGTTCCTCTCACTTTCTTACTCTGTTTGAATTTTTATTTGTTTGTTTTGCTGTGCCTTCATCACAGAGACCCATTACTATGAACTGTCCAAATGCATGAGAGCGTTTTTATAGTAGGAAACCGTGCATGGCGGGAATTGCTTTTCTTGTGTGCACCCCACCTGCACAGACAAATCGGAAGATACAAGAAGGCCCTAAGGTCCCATACTCCTGTGGCTCTTTACCCTGCCTAAAGTTGCTAGGAAGTCACTTTCACTAAGCAATCACTTCCCATCTCATACCCATTTCAATACTCTGAACTCTAGGCTTGTGCTGTCCCCTCCTCTGCCTGTTCTCAGACACCTATACAGACTTCTGAGTGGGCTTCTCACGTGGATTCTTTAGAACCTCCCCCTGCTCCATGTAGGTGTATGCTCTTTGGCCAAAGGTCCATCTAGCAAACACTTTCTGCTCTGATTGACAGCAGCTCTCCAAAGTTTTAAGTATGTCTCAGCCGTGCTACTCAAGATAACTCTTTTATTAGAGATTCAGGAATTCCACCTTGGACCTTGTGGATGCAAAGCTCATGGCTCTGATGCCCTCCCCAAAATGCATTTCTCACTAGAGACAAAACCCTGGTCCCTCACCTAACAGGCAGAGGAAGGATCAGCGCACCGCCATGGAGCTGCAGACACCCCCCTATTTTATCCAGAGAGCTCCCCTGAGAACTGTGCATTAGCCTCCTTGCACCCAAACTGAGAGTCTCAACCCTCAGCTAACACATGGGAAAGCGCATTGCAATTTTCTGTGTACATTTAATGTTTTCTACACCAGGGATGGGGAACCACTGGCCCTGCAGATGTTACTGGACTGCAGCTCCCATCTTCCTCGGTCATTGGCCATGCTGGTTGGGGGTGATGGGAGTTGTAACCCAAAAGCATCTGCAGGACCAATGGTTCCCCATCCCTGCTCTACACATTTAAAAATATAATGAGTGGAAGTGACCAGGCGCGTGTGCTGCATCCCCAGTCTGAGGCTCATTGCACATGCCGGCTTCATTCCTTTTACTGCCTCGGGTTACTTACGTGGAAAAATGTAATTTCTGCGCCCACCTAGTGCCAAAACATCTAACTCTGCGTTTTGGTAGCAATTCCCACCAGGCCACTGTTTTAGCAGTCATGCTTAAATGACAGGTGTAGAGACATTTTGCTGTGAATTCCATCATAAATTGTTGCTTGAACTTTTGGCATCTGGTCTTGTGACTTTATAATCCCTATAGGAAGTGAGAGAAAGGTTCTGTCTGTGACCCCTTTGACCTTGTATAACTTTGTATTTTAGAAACAAAACCTTCCCCATCTGATGCTGTATGAAGATGTACCCACCAAGGGCCCCCGTAGACAACTTATATGAAGTTTTTTAACATCACATTATTTTAAAATATGGGTGAAGCAAAGAGAGAGGATATAATGCTTCTGACAACCAAAAGGAAGGTGGATTTTTTTTCTATATAAGAACTCAGAATGAATGAACACACACACACATGCTTCAGAAAGAAATATCAAGAAACTAAAGGGAGCAATAAAGACTGCGCTATGGAAATCAAATGTTCACAATGGATCATCCTACTTGTATTTTGCTGTTTCCCTAAGACAACTTCAGCAACTAAACAGGGCCTTGCTCAGACGATAAGAAACCTATCTCATGCGAGACAAAAATGCATAGTTTTTTATGGTTATCCAAGGGCAAAACTAGGCTTTGTTTCACGCAGGTCAAAGACCCAGTTTGGCGCACACATACACACAGCCTGGGAGCCTCAATGGCACCCCTCTGGAGGCTTCACCTGGGGCAAAAAACTTGGCTAGTTTCCTCGTATCCATGGCTTTGGGTTATCAGCTTTATACATGGACATTCGTGCAGTGGTAGACCTTGGGGTCTCAAATTTCAGTGGTGCCCTGTGCAGTGCCAAAATTCGGCGCCCCACCTCTTCCACCCCATTCAAAATCATACTTGTGGCATCCCCTGCGGCACCCCTTGGGCTCCACACCCAGTGTGACTCAATCCGCCTCTGATTCATGGCTGGTTTTGGTGTTAAGGGGGGGGGGTTGTTAAATGTACAGCTGTGCTTGCAGGGTTGTTGTGAGGCATGGATCCTGCCGTCAGTTGATGTCAACACTCCTGTGGTGCAATGGGTCAGTTTGCCTGGCTGTTAACCAGAAGGTTGGTGGTTCAAACCCACCCAGGAATAGCTGTGGACAGAATTCTTACATTGCAAGGGGTTGGACTAGGGTCTCTTCCAACTCTAGAATTCTATGATTCTATGAACATAGAGAATTTCTGCAACAGAAATGTCTCTTGCCAAACGAATTTGCTTTCAGTGATGCCACAAAGAAATGCTGGAAAGAACACCCTTTAGGAAATAAATTATAGGAAATGTTTAGGAAGAGCCAATCTCTAGATTATGGGGAAATCTTTAGTAATTAGGTGTGGTGTATGCATAAGGCAATCAATATTCTATGATATATAAACAGGCTAAGGAAATTAATACTCTGTATGTACGGAGTAATGAGATAGTATCAGGAGCTTGGCACACTCCTGTTCACCTTATTATAAAGGAAAGATAAAATAAAAATGCGGAAGGTGCAGCTGAGGGCAAGTGAAGTACTGCAGAGACGCAGAGATTGTAGTTATTCAAAAAGGTGGGGGAAACAAGATCTCTTCTCTGTGGAATAAAGAGCAGATTAAGAGAGCGCTGGGTTTTGAAGGCAATAGCAAAAACAGCTTTGAAGGCTATGTCTACAAGGCTGTTTGAACTAATGTCAACTACCACAGTGGGGCACAGACCTCAGCCATGGCACAATCAATTTATATGAATATGGGCTTTCTGGTAGATGATAAATACAGCCTAGAGCAAAATGGGGACAACGGAAAACTCATATTTAAACTACTCAAAATATACTGCCCCTTTGAAAGGATCTAGTTGTGCATCATATGCAAAGGTGTTCCTCCCCCAGGAGTGGAACAAATAATGGACCAGAAATGGTTTGAAACCAGGCCAATTGGTTGAAATTTATTGGTTACAGGAACTATGTGGGGTTTTCCGGGCATGGGGCATGGATTGGTGATTGGAGAGCATGGCTGCTATCTGATATTCACCTCCTCCCCCTCGTATGCCTGTGGGGCCCCTCCAGGAAGGAGCTAGTGGAGGTCCTACCAGTTCCTTTCCACTAACGGTTTCTTTGGCTTCTAGCCACTGTGTGTTTTAAATATTAAGACTATCAGTCTAACTGTAGTACAGATTTGAAAACAACTGAGACACATTGTTGTAGAGGTGGCATCAAGAAACTACCACCCCAGACCATATTCACGAACAATAAGGCTTGAATTTTGCCTGGCTTTTTGGCATTCCTCCATTTATATCGGCCACCCCTGTAACAGTAATTGTTACCTGTAACCCACTTTCCATCTGTAAGTTCGTGGTATCATCAATTTTTTCCAAATATTAAATATTTAGAATATGCTGAAATATTCAATGAAAAAGAAATGACATAGCCATCTTATTGTCAAAGAAAAATATTGGGCAAATTAACTGATAGCATCAGGGTATATTTAAAGTGCTAAGATTACCGGGGCGGTGGGGGGGGGGAGAGAAAGAATTGGATTAAAAAGAATTAGCATTCCCTCGTGCCGTGAGGTTTACAAGTACCGAAAGGGTGTGGAAGGAAGTCTGCAAGAAAGGTAGTGTGCCTGGACTGGAGCGAAAGTGATCATTTCAAAGTCCATGATGTGCACCTGCAGCAGTAATGCTATACACCGTTACCTGAAAGTATGTCCCATTGAACTCAGTGGGGCTTACTTCTGAGCAAGCTTGCACAGAATTGCACTGGGGTGTGTGTGGAATCTTTCAAGTTGCATTGATCAGATTGAAAAGGAGATTCAGTTGGTTTTGTTGTTGTTGTTTAGTCATTTAGTCGTGTCCGACTCTTTGTGACCCCATGGACCAGAGCACGCCAGGCACTCGTGTCTTCCACTGCCTCCAGCAGTTTGGTCAAACTCATGCTGGTAGCTTCGAGAACACTGTCCAATCATCTTGTCCTCTGTCGTCCTCTTCTCCTTGTGCCCTCCATCTTTCCCATCATCAGGGTCTTTTCCAGGGAGTCTTCTCTTCTCGTGAGGTGGCCAAAGTATTGGAGCCTCAGCTTTAGGATCTGTCCTTCCAGTGAGCACTCAGGGCTGATTGCCTTCAGAATGGATAGGTTGGATCTTCTTGCAGTCCATGGGACTCTCAAGAGTCTACTCCAGCACCATAATTCAAAAGATTCAGTTGGTAGTAAACCATAAGAACATAGGAGAAGCCTCGTTATACTGACCCAGACCATTAGTCCATCTAACTCAAAACTGTTTACATTGACTGGCAGCAGCTCTCCAGGGTTTTGGACAAGGATCTCTCCATGCCTGATCTGCAGATGCTGGGGATTGGTTACTGGGACCTACTGCAGGCAAAGCAGATGTCCTACCACTGAGCTATAAACCTTTCCCAAGTAATTATCTTATTTGTGCCTGGTTTACTAGGAAATAATTTGTTTGCCGTATGCGCACTAGGAAAACTGTTGTCTTCCCATTGTGTATATCCTGTAAAAGAGAAACACACTCGCACACATACACATAAGGTGTACATCCTATGAAACAGACACACATGATCTACATACATTGGAAAGAACATTTTCTCCCCTACAATATTTTATGAATTACCCTGACAGTAGTGGCCACTGTCCACCCCCTGCCCCATCTTTCAAACTTAGCACACGCATGGCATTTTAAGAATCTTAAGGATGATCATGATAGTTCATGTGTATAGAGTAGGTACTGAGGGCCCAAGGCATTTAGGGCTTGACAGGCCATTATAAAAGGAATTAATAGATCTTAACAAACGGCAGATGGTAAATGGTTAGAAAACAAGAGCAATATATCCCAGGGAATAGCAAAACTTCCACTGAATACCTCTTGGTCCCAGGCTGACGGCTTTCGGCTCGCTTTGTCAGTAGGCATTCACTTGTTAAAAAAAGAATAATAGTAATCAATTTATGTTTTTCTAAGCGAAAAGAGAGAGTTTGCATTTACCAGCTTTTCTGCAACTTGCCAATTCTCTGCTGACAAATGGTTTCATAGACCAAACCCATCTTTGCTATTAAGCACTAAAAGGAGCCTCCGAGAGTCTCAAAGCTGTTAAGTTACGGGAAAGACTAATTCCTGCATTAGTCGGTCGCAGGTGATGATTGGACAGATAGTCTAGGAGCACTTTGGTGAAGACAAATGAAACTCTGATGGCTATGTGATCAGACATCATACTCTTTCTGCTTGGTTAGTTAACATGCTATTTCCAGTGCATAAATCCTACATGGTACTCTTGAACATGCACTAAGAATATGTACCACTTACACTGCCATATCTTCACTCCTCTTATGGCCCAGATTGTTGACTGTAAACAGCATGGACTGCACCATAAGTGAAAGATTAGCAAAATATTAAGTACAAAATGCATCTGGGTAGGAAAAATTGCTATACGGGAGAAAAACCATGGCAATAGTTTTTGATCCATTTACCAATTCCCAAACTGTGGAGCAGCCCTTGTCCCAGAATATTAGGGCACAATTGGTGGTGTGGATGATCATACTTAGGCCTAAATTTCTAGTCAATACAAGAACCTAGACCTGAACCATATGCATGAGTACTCAAGAAAACAGTGGCTCTGAGATACAGTGGTACCTCGGTTTACGAACTTAATCCGTTCCGGAAGTCTGTTCTTAAACCAAAACCATTCTTAAACCGAGGTGCAAACGTCTGGTTCAATGGCTCATTCTCCAGGTTCAATGGCTTCCAGGAAAAGTTTCTCCTGTCCTTCCTACAAGTTCCAAATTGTGTTCCAAATGCAATACTGTTTTTAGAAACAGAGGAATGTCCTCTATCAACTAAAGCATGGTGGGCTGCCCTGAGATACTGGCTCAAGATCTCAGTCTTTGGCCTAGGGAAGGGGTTACTTCCATACCTAAACAACGAGGAGTTTACCAGCTCATGGATGAAAATTATGGTTAGAAAAGCCACTTCGATTGGTATGCCACCTTCTCTTCTGTACCATTTGGGCTATGATACCGCCCTTGAATCTCTGACGCAAAGGCTCTGGGACATATCACATAGTCATCTCCGATCTCAATCTCATGTTATCTGTGGCCCATTAGCAGTAGGAATTCACTATGGGTTCGATTTTCAGACACCTGCATATCTTTTCTAAGATTTGTCTGTAGCAACATATTGGCATCTTTTCACCAAAGCCAGATTAAATGTATTCCCATCAGAAGTGTTAAATGGCAGACTGAGAGGTATCCCTTATCAAAATAGGATCTGTGTGTGTTCTCAGGACATCGACTACACAAGGCATATGTTATTGCATTGCGGACAATATGATCAAGCTAGAGAACTATTGTTTAAATCACTATTGGCAAATTGGCTGGGTCAAACTGAAGCCTACTATACCAAATATCTTCTGGACGACAAGTCCAATGATATCACAGTGGCCGTGGCAAAGTTTATTTCAGTAGTCATATGAATCAAAGATCAACATACCCATGACTAAACAAATAACACTTCGGTCTCCCTTCCCTGGGGGGTTGTCTATAGGAATCTGTATTTTATTCTGAATCCATGTTATGGGTCGTTGGACCACAGTGAAGATTATTATATTAAACCGAGGCACGCTTTCCCTAATGAGGCCTCCTGCTGCTTGTGCCCTTCCACCATTCGGGTTCCGTTCTTAGACCGAGGCAAAGTTCTCAAACCAAGGCACTATTTCTGGTTTTGCGGAGTTTGTAAACCAAATGGTTCTTAAACCGGACTGTTCTTAAACCGAGGTACCACTGTACACAGAATGCATTTCTTTTACCAATGAATGACCCCAAGCAGCTGGGATCAGGAAGTAGGTGCTACCGAGGAGGCATTCCAGGCCTCTGATTTTAGAAATTAAACACTAAAAGGAGCAGGTGTTATCAGAGATTCAAAATTCAATTCAAAATTGGGTTGTATTCAACAAGGGCTAAAGTAACTTGTTTGATTAGAGAGAGAAAAAGGATTCGCATTTGTGCAACAGAAATTTTATCCCATATACCCCCTAAATTTTTTGTGGGGGCTCTTCCAACCTTCCAGGGCAGATTTAGGGAGGGTGTGGGGGAACTTGCAAGGGGTTTGCAGCGGGAATTCTGCTATGCAAGTGTAAATCCTTTCTCTAATGGAAAGAGTGCATTGGATACAGTAGAACTCTTCTCTACTGTAATCAATGAAATGTTGGAGATGTATTAGCTATGCATCAGACTAGTGCTAAAGAATATTAACTGGAAAATACAGTCATAGCTGTCAAGTGTCCCTTATTGTCCCGCTGCTGTCCCTTATTGATAGATATCTCTTAAATGTCCCTTAAATGATGTCCCTTAAATTTCAAAGGAAGCAGCTCCTCTCCCTCCCTCCCTGCCAGCCAGGGAGGAGGGAGGCTCCAACTGTGTTGCTTGGCTGTGTTGCTCACCCAAATAAGAAGTCTAAGAACGACTGGGGGGGTGGAGCTTGCATGCCTTGTGTGTGGCTAGTTAATGCAAGCTGAGGGGGTTTTTGAATACTGGACGCCATTTTGTTGCACGTGCTGCTGCAAACTTTGCAGTGCAAAGCCAGGCCGGGGAGCCATCTTAAGTTGAGGCTGCATAGGCCTTGTGGTGCATGTGATTCAGATTCTATTCAGTTGAACTTCTGGTTACAAAGTTGGTAGGACAATGTTCTCGAAGCTACCAGCATGAGTTTGACCAGACTGCAGGAGGACAGGAAGACTGGAGTGCCTGGAACAGGTGAGGCTGCAGGTCCCTTATTTTCAAGGCTGCTGGTCCCTTATTTTCAAATCTGTAATTTGACAGCTATGAATACAGTTCCACTGGCATGGGTGGCTCAGGGCTGGTTCACACACAGCCTCGTTATCTATGCTTTGCACCATGGTGTGCTGTAGGAAGAAACCTTGGACTTCAGCATATACAGTACTGGGCATCCTTTTTGTGTGAGCTGGGCATTACATGTGTATT
Source organism: Podarcis bocagei (assembly GCF_964188305.1). Lineage (NCBI taxonomy): Eukaryota > Metazoa > Chordata > Lepidosauria > Squamata > Lacertidae > Podarcis > Podarcis bocagei. Next base: position 56,939,510 of record NC_138135.1, on the reverse strand, counting down.
GCTTTATTTATTTCTTCGTTAACAGTATTCATAGGTCAGCCAATGACACAGGTCTCAGGGCAGCTCAGAACAAGAAATAAAGCAATTTAAAACTCAATAACAATATAACAAATAACAAAAGCATAGTGCAGCATAAAAGCAGAGGCCACAGAGAGTCAAAGCTGTTTAAAGCTAAAAACGGATTACAAAACTTGGGAAAATGAAAAGGTCTTAGTCTGGTTCTGAAATGGTACCAAGTGAGCATCTATGGGGAGTGCATCCCATAGCCAAAATGCCACCACCAAAAAAATCCCTCCCATAGCTATCTGTCAAACCTCACTCAGTGAGGGCACCTACAGAAGGGCCTCTGAAGAAGGCCTCAAAGTCCAGGCACATTTGTTTATGAGTAGGCCTTGCTCACACAATTGCGAGTACAGCCCACCCATGTATGAATGCACAATCACATGGGCTTTGGTCTAAATGCAAGAAATTCAATGTTTCTTGCACTGGTCACTGTCGAGGATCCTGAAGTCTGAGCGCACATATTACCCCAAACCATACAAGACTGAAGAGGCACCTCAGCGACATTGTAATAAATCCCTTGGGTACACCTCTTGGATCATGCAGTTCTGTTGTTTTGTGAGGCAAAATGTCTTGGGTTGGTCCTGCATCCCTCTGCATTTTTGCTAGAGCAAAATGAATGAAGAATGTGTGGCTCTCCAAATTTTTGTTATCCCAGCCCATTCGCCATGCTAGTTAGGGCTGGTGGGAGCTGAACCCTAACAACATCTGGAGGGGGACGCTGTTCCCAGCCCTGCTGTAAATGATGCAGCCAGTCCCCCTTGTTGCATTGAGAAAAAGCTCAGATGTGTCGAATACCTCCTTCAAAGAAACTTCAATCTCTTTTCTTCCAACCGGTATGTCATCAGTTCCTTGCTCCAGAGTCAGTATTTTCTTCCTCAAAATTTCATTTTCTCTGACATGTCCTCAGGAAGAGAGAAATAGCCATCACAAAATAGATGTGACTTTTTCAGCTTCCTTATAAATGAAATTTCTTCCACTTGATGAACTCGGCCTCAGCCCATTTAATTAACTAGGTCTTAATGTCCACATTTGTCTCAAGGTGCCACTTACTATTTCTTCCTCTTCTGCCCTCCCTTTACCTTAGAGACCTGATGCCTCCACACTGCTTCACACACACACTGGGCAACAGGCAGCTCATCTCTAGATACAATATTATATTTTCATTCCCTCTCTTTCCCAAGTTCAGAGGTGAGTGTGGAACTTTATGTAGCCCAAATGGTGCCACCCATTCATGAAAGAGAGGTCAGCAGGCTTGGGGGAACCCCTCAGATTGCAGAACTACAGAAGGTATTTGGGGAAGGATGGAGGGAACCACCAAAACAGTCCACTGAGGACCAGAAATGGGAAAGAAATTCAATTCCACTTGCATGTGAACCTAAATGTAGCTATCTCTTGAAATTTGCACTTATCAGGATTTTGCAGTTTTGTTATCCAACCAAAAAACATGCCCAACATGTGTATATTAGGCTAAAACTTGCATTAAAATATATTTTAGTGAAAATTACATATAACAATGCATTATATTTGGGGGAAGTTGTAAAAATGTTAATGCATTTTTTGTATGCCATTTTACCTAAGAGAAATGCTCCCTAAAATTCTGGTGAATATTCCTAAGTGTTTGTGGTCTTTTTTTAAAATGTAAATTAATGCAGAAATGGGACAAACTGAAGATTGGAAAAATGAGAAACAGAGGAAGTGAAATTTATTGATTAGTCCATCCTAATGTATTTGGAATATTAACAGACTGGGATGTATATGTATATGCAAGAAAAGGGTGTTAGGGGGAATGCAATGGGGTATCCTGGAGGCAGACATGGAGCAGGAGTGCTCCTCACCAGCATTTTGCTGCAGGCCCCACTTATTAAATCTATTGCTTCCTTCTTTTTGATTCATTTAATAAGCACCCTACCCATTTTGAGGGCCCAGGAAAGTCTTGTCTGTAAACAGCTTCATCCAGCTTAATTACACCCAGGTATTGGGCTACAGTGTTGACTCATGTGTTGATATAATACTTTGGTAATCCCTAAAAATCATATTATCAGGGAAAAAATTGCTTGTCTTGTAATATATAAAAAGTGAGATTAATCAAATTTCAGAGACACTAGAACAGGTCCTCAGGAGGATACATCTGCAGCACAAACAGTACACTGGCTTGCAGTTGAATACTCTCGGTACAAACAGTTGCATTAATGTGGAATTACTGTGGAATTAAAATTAACGCAGACAGGATATGAAATCTCACAGCATCTGTATTTCAGTCAAGATGTTAAAGGCAGTAAGATTTGCAAATGCATCATAGTAGAACTATATATGATGGGTGTAGCAATATATGATGGGAGTGATAAAATGGTTTCACAGAGATAGCCACAGAACAGATAAAAAAATAAGAAGAGCTCTGCTGGATCAGGCCCTTGGCCCATCTAATCCAGCCTCCTGCACTCACAGTCGCCAACAGCCTGTAGGAGATCTGCAGGCAGGACTGAAGCCCAAGAGAACACTCCCCTGCTGCCATTTCCAGAAACTGGCATTCAGAAGCATTACTGGAGACACAACATGGCCACTGATAGCCTTATACTCTATGAATTTTCCTAATCCTTTTTAAAAGCTATCCAAGTTGGTGGCAATCACTGCTTTTTTCTGTCCTAAATCTTCCTGCAGAAACAAAGAAAAACATGCATGAGACTCTTAATCGGGGTCGTGAGTTTGAGCTCTACGTTGGGCAAAAAGATTCCTCCATTGTGCCCACCCACGCTAGTTGTTGTGGAAGTGGTACTGGAAATTTGAGACACTTGGTGCTGATACTTTCCATATTCTTCTAATTCCTTCTACTTACTAAAGTCTTTAGTTTATGCTTTTCCTTCATTAACGACATCTAGTTGACTCCCTAGAATTTCAAAGTCACTTTGATATGTATACCAGCTTGATATAATGATTTAGCAATTACATATTGGTTATTGACAAACGGGTCATTATTTCAGATGTGCCAGGAGTTGCCATCTGGAGGCAAGTTTTGATACGGGAAGTTTAATTCTTGATACTTCAAGTAGTCATGTGAGATGGCTTTCATGTTGTTGTTGATTCAGTTGTACTACTTGGAGTAAAACAGATTTATGTATTTTCTGAAGTGTGGTAATAAATATCTGAACAGGCACTGGCAGAATTCCAGCACATTTGCTTTTAGGGCAGGGAAGTGTGTTCCGTCTAGCACCATAACACTTGGTATCTCTGTTTACCATTCTTCATAGACAAGGGCTGCAAAGATTTTCTTCCCATTTCTGGGTCCTGCATTCCCCCTTCCTTGGTAGTGAAAGGTATATGAAAGACCCAGTTCACACTTTCTGGCAACACAGCGAAAATACAACCTTCATTTTTTGTTTAGAAAGCAATTTTTGATTTAATGTCTTTCATCTAGTCCAGCCCTGGGTAGCAACATGGTGCCCTTCAAATGTTGTTGGATTATAATTCCAGTCAGCCCAAACCATTAAGCATGCTGACCTGGGTCCAACAACATTTAGAGACCACCATGTTGGCTATGTGAGCTAATCTGTGAGAGCCAGTGTGGTGTAGTGGTTAAGAGCGGTAGTCTCGTAATCTGGGGAACCGGGTTCGCGTCTCCGCTCCTCCACATGCAGCTGCTGGGTGACCTTGAGCCAGTCACACTTCTTTGAAGTCTCTTAGCCCCACTCACCTCACAGAGTGTTTGTTGTGGGGGAGGAAGGGAAAGGAGAATGTTAGCTGCTTTGAGACTCCTTAAAGGGAGTGAAAGGCGGGATATCAAATCCAAACTCTTCTTCATCATCTGATTTCACTAGATTTGAATCATCTCTCTCTGTAAATCTGTTCATCATCCAGCATATCTATTCACCTCCTCCTCTTGAAATTCTATGCTGGCCTGAGTGCAAGAGATATTTCTAGGAAGAACCTGCAGTTGGGGTTACCTGTGGAGGTGCCACCAACTGGCCATGCACCTGAGGAAATGCAGACTTCCGTGCCCAGGATCAGCCAACAGCTGACCAATCATTCACACATTGTTGGCATTTGAAACTTTAAGGTGTAACTGGCAAATGTATGTGGTGCGTTGCTTGCTGCTGATTCACTGATCTTTTGCTTCGGGCTGATCCTGCATCTTGTTATGAGCTACTTACATCTACTGTGGCCTAACACCAGTTCTACAAGTCAAGTTGGTAGAAGTTTGATAGCCAGCCTGAATAGCTTCCTAGCTCTTGACTGCTTTCCAGTTGTAGTCCCTTATCTGTAAACCTTGCTCTAAAACATGCACTCAGTTACTGAGTTGAGAATGAACTATACAAGGAGAGGAATGTTTGTTGACTTGAACATTTTGAGAGGCATATATAAGGGTTTGAGGTGGGGCTGCGCAGAAAAAAGGAATATATGTTAGTCATGTATTGTGGAGTATTTTCCCTATGCCTAGTATCACCAGAACATTGGCATGTCTCTCTGTAACAATTTTTTCATATAGACAAGCCATTAATACTTTCTTTTGTAGCTCACCCCTTCCACCTTCCCTTTATTCTGAATTAAATTATGAGGTTTCCAAATAGTTGACAATTGCTCTAACAATATGGTTTAATTTGCCACGTGACACAACACATGCCCATTCTGGATGCATTCTTTTCAAGTAATTCTGATGGCAAGTGCTTGCCCTGTTGCGCCTTGGACCAGCAGTTCCCTGCAATGAGCACGTGGAATGTGAGCGCAATATGTCTGTAACCAGTTACTGCTTTGCAACGGCAGCCTGTATATACTCTGCAGGTCAAAGTTTAGACACTTATCCGTGGAGTGATACCCACTGGCAGTGTTTACAAGCAGAGGTTTCTTATTTTTGGCAGCGGATACTCTTCAAGAAATTAAAATAAGCCATAGACTAAGGGCTGGTTCACACCGTGTACTTTGTTTCAGTGCAATCCTTTCCTCCCTAGGACATCTTTTTCAAAAGAATGAGCCAGGCTCTTTTCCAATACAAGTTCTGTTTCCCAGGGACAAGTGCTGTGCTTGTGGCAGCTTAAAAACAGATGTGTCCCTATGATGCAGGAGCTGCTGCTCAGAAACAGAGGCTGCATCTGCAGAGATCTCAGTTCATCATTTACATGTTCCATCTGTATCAATGCAGTGACAGGGGTACATAAAAGAGGAGTGTGGAGACAAAATTGACAGTGTGAGCTGACCCTTCAAGACACTCTACTTAGTCAACTTGTGCACAGTGCTGTTGCAGATGTTATAAACAGAACGGAGATGTGATGTGCAAAGATAATCGGCGGGGAGAGCATTTAAACAGAAAGTAGTCTTACAAACAAGTGTTTGTGAAGCACTAATTACTGTCTAATGAATGGCTACTTCATCAACACTACAGCACTTGATTTGTTTGCACAAAGTTTTCAGGGAGGTTATATAGCACCAGCTATTTGTTGAGCATTTATTCAGATTTGCTTGTCTGTAAGTTATGTGATGTCAGGTCAAGCAGTTGCAATCCCACACTTTCTAGCGTCTTTCCCTATTATTCCTCTTACTGGAGAAGTAGTGAGGATGTGGCACATCAGTACCAAGCCTGCTTCAATTATGCAATCTGAAATTGTTGTTATTTGCTTAAATCCCATTTGGAAAACAACAACAGCCCAGAAGCACATTTTCTCGAGGTTGTTGTTTCAGTACCTCCAAACAAGAAGTTTTCCTTCTGTATTTATTTCCTGCTCACTATGTTAGGTCACTCATCTAGGTCATTAATTGCTTGTGCCAAGTTCTGAAAGCCACCAGATTCCAGCTAACCACACTGCTTCAATTTCATCTGATTAATCCCATTAAAATCAGTGGGACTAATTCACTTTAAATGGAAGCACTTCAGCTGAACAGGGCTATGGGTCCATCGTTTTATGCAAAGATTATTATTGAATCTTTTTGACAAGGAAATTGATTTCTATTTCAGACTGAGACTTGGAAATGACTCTCAAGGATTTAGTAGTTGCTTGTGGAGGATTTGTATCTATATCCATAACTATTGCGGGGAGACAATAGACCATAGGCAAATGTGTTTTTATTAAAGTTGGGAGATTGCAGTCCAATAGCGATTTCTTGGGATGGATGCAATAAAAATACTGGACACTAACCTGATGAATACCTTATTTTCCTACCTCTCATCCTTGAGGTCCCAAGTGCCTTCAGAGCTCCAGCACGTCTCTTATGTTCATAACCACTTGGTGAGCCACAATCCTTACAAGGTTTTGGCTCTTCTCATCAGCAGGCTTAATCTTGGTGTGTTTATACTCCTAGCACTTAACCTGCCACCGACTTTACAAACATCCAACCTCTCTTATCACCTTTCCTCCCACCTTGGTACTGTTTGCCACCCTCTTTTATTCAGTTGTAGGCCTTTTCTCTTATTCCTTCAGTATCTTCCTACCATCTCTGGTTACCTTCACTTGGTTTTACCTGTTCACTACCTGCATCTCTGCTTGTTCACCCTCCTGTGTTTCACATACAAACACTCACTCTCTTTTCTGGATGGCTGGGACCCACCCCTGAGGTGTCTCATGCCCTGCATTTATCTTCTCTCAGGCTGAGCAGCACTGTGTCCTCAGCATGCTGTCCCCACAAAATTATTTCTGGTCCAACAGATTCACTTTCCGGTCAGACTGCCAGCACCTCAGTGGAAGCCTCCCTGTTCTCTTTGTAGTGATGATAACACTTCTAAATGTAATAAATTAATCACAGCTCTGTGCACTTATGGTAGAAAGAAACCACTCACTGGTTCGTGCCCCACATCTTAAATGTCAAGGGTTTAAAAGCATTCTGATATGGGACAAAGATTGAAATGCATACAAGGCCTCCATCGTCACCCACGCCAATGCCGATCCCAAGAATCCCACTGCCATTGCACCTAAAGCAGCATCAGCCCTAGGGGACAGGGAGACTTGGTGTTGTGATTGCATGCTGTGCCAAAATTGTGGGGGGAAGGTGCATGTGGGCTATTGTAAGTCTGCCCCACCTGCTCTGTGGCCCCTTCGTTCTGCAAGCTTCCCACCCACCTGCGTTGGCAGATTGCTTTTTGAGACTAGGAATTTTTGGCTTCTTTACTGATGGGCCTTGCTGGCAGGATCCCACCCCCACCCCCATCACTGATTTGATGACGGGTGTAGTTAGCAGGGGTAGCCTTTAAATAGGTTGACTGCCACACTGGCAGGATGGTGCAGGGAGTTATCAGGTGGTTAGAGTTTGTTGATCACTCTTAGGGGTGAAGGGTGTAGTCCTGATACTTGCCCTCAGGGCTATGGGATTTGCTGGCACCTGGGACCAACCTATAACAGCTGCCTGGAGTTGTGGGGCTGGAAAAGAAGGGCCTCTCTACTCATCTGAAAGTGTGTGGATTAAGAGAAGAGCTTGTGGATATGCTACACCTCAAGCTTGGCAGGCTTGGCTCACCTACTGCTTTTTTACAGTTAGATCCTGCCCCTTACTCCCCCCACTGTGGATCAGTTGGTGCTACCATAAATAAATGTGGACCAGTTCACCAAGCTTTTGTGGCTTGCCTCATTTCCCGGTCATCACAATCACTACTTGTATTTAGAGTTTAGCAGGCTTGGGCAGCATACCCTATAGATATGCCATAAAACAAAAACAAAGTCAACTTAGGAACAACACACAACTTGGTCTAAGAAAGAAATCATTGTCATGGTCACACAACATATATGTGGGAGATTAAGCACAGGTGGTGGCCATGAGCCAGAAATCCTGCTCTAGTGCAGCTATTTTGCTTCTCACAAGCAGCTCCTCTGTGTACTTTGTGCAAGAGAAAATCTGTTCCACATGTGGAAACAAGCATATTGTGCAGACAAGAAGTTCCATTTGCAGTCTTCTGCATTGCAGCCAATATTTATATCTTTGGGTCATTGCAGACTTTACTCAAGAGTCAAGCCTTGGTTTGCTACTACATTTATCAGGGAACTGGAGCCAATCATGGCTTCCTGACAAAGTATACCTGTATCACCTGAGATTTCGCAAGCCCATGTTTCTCACCTTCAGATTTTCAATTTTTAGTTATACTGAAAATGTGGATACCTGAAAATTTTGTAAGAGAAAGGACCAACTGGTTTTGTGACTACTGCTCTCGGAATAAAAAGCATACAAGAAGCTGAATGGTGAGCATTTCCCCACATTGCATCCTTTTAATAGGCAAGGCAGAGCATGTTATGTGTACATCAGGGAAAGGAGTAAATATGAGCCTAAAAAGCCCCATGTAGTATTAATAAAGCAGATAGGTTTTCTGCTAACTTGTCTGTTAGTCTTGCTTTCAGAGCCCTTGGGGTACCTACAAACACCTCTGTAACAAATCTGTCAAATATTACATAACTCCTAAATAAACACATAGGAACTGATGAGCTCGCAGGGTGGAAGAATGAACTTCCAAGGAGAAAAAAAATTAAAAAATAAAACCTTGTGGGTTATAAATGGGTCAAAAAGAATTAGACATTTTATTTATACACCAGAAACTTAAGCAAGTGAATGAAATGGTTTCATTTACATTTTTTACATCCAGCAGCAGTGAAAACACTGTTTACATTAATACTATAGTAAAATTTACATCTTTTGTTTGTTTGTTAAATATGCCTGATTTTTATGGACAAAACCCACTCCGATTTGAACTCTTGAAGTAACAAGGGTGAAAGTGTGCTTTATAAGCAGTAATAACACTAGCTTTCCAAAAATGTACACTAGTATTGGAATGTGTAGTCTAAATCCTGAAGTAAATTCTCCAAAATGTGAATGCCCAATTTGAGGAATCTGAGTAAAACAGACTATGGGAGCTTGCGACTGATTCTGACCGGGGACATTAAAGTCCACCCTGGTTTATCTTTTAAAGTATAGCTCAGTTGCTCTGTTCCTAGCTGGCTATGCTTCGATTCCCTAATCACAAAGAAATGCATTCTTATGAAGTTAAGCAGCTGTAGACACAGAATGCTGATGATCACTTCCCCATCTCTGAGTTATCCAAAGAAAACCCAGTTAGTGGTAATTCTACCTAATGCTTGTAACATTCACATGAAATTTTAATTGATTTTCAAACAGTACAACTGTGCCATGAATTCAACCACACAGAATATAAGCCTTAAGCCCACTAGGTTTAAGCAATTGTGTCTTTGTAGACTAAAACTATGTAAAATAAAATCTGATAACTCCCTGGTGTTAGAGGTAGACAGTTTTCTTTCAAATCCTAGGTTTGGTCCTTTATTTTATTCAGCAGTGAGAGCCATGAATACAGAACGAACAACAGCTGTTACAATTCTCAACCATGACTTCTAACGTCAGAGAATTCAAGGTATGAACACAGTACACAGTAATGAAAAGTATCAAAAATTAGTTTACCTCAAAAAAGATAAATAAAACAGGTATATTCCACCAATACATAAACAAATGTTTGTGCTACAGTTAAAATTTGCTGTATACAAAAGATCATAGTCCCCATTATCAGCTTATGATAGAAGCAAGAATACATGAGCCATTTAAATTGTCAGACATTATGCTTTATAAGGTATGCACAGAAGTTCAAGCAATAAATACATACATTAGTTCAAAGCCTTACAATAGCTACGCAAAGCAGATGCAGAAAAAGCAGGTTTGCTATTACTAGCAAGCAATGATATCAGAGTAAAAATTCATGAAATGCATTAAAGCAACATTTTTTCTTAGAAAAAGTCTGGTCATTTATGGGTCCACCAACATTTTTACATAATATGCACAATTATCAAAATACAGACCAAGCATCTCAGAAAACTCCAAAAAACCTAAAGTCTATTTTTCAAAGCAATTGCAGTTTTGGAGGTTTTTCTGGTATAATGTGCAAGCAGCTATTTTTTTCATTAAATTGTATTTATATAAAACCCATGCAAAACTCTACAGGTATATGCATTCTGTGGCTGAGACTTCCTTTCAAAAAGGTTTGTAACTGAGGTATGCATACTTTAGCATTGTAGTCTTAGGCCACCACCTTGATGGTCCAATTATCACATTTACTTCCAGTCCATCAAAGTCTTTTGAACACACACTTGAAAGAAACATTAGTTCCTTTCAGGTCATCCCCACATTAGGGATCCTAGGTGACTGGAAAAACAACAACCCCATCATTCACATGGTAAATCTTTCTTTTGATGTAATTACTATAAACCTTCTGTTATCATGACCCAAAGACAAACATAATGAAAAGTAGCAGTTACTGTGACTTTCTCTCACAATTCATGCAATCTGCCATAATTGTTCTAATTTCTTTTTGTTTGTTTTTTTGTTTTCTTTTGCAGAGGTAGAAGCTTTCAGAAAGCCTTTTGGGTAAGTGGGAAAACCCTTTCGAAAGCCATTTTGTCCTTTTATTTGGCGTGATAGATGACTGCGTTTCTCTTTAAGTCTATTTGCTGATTTCAGCAAAGAACACAATGAGCTTAGTTTGCAAGACCCAGGCCCATCACATGGAACTGGTACCTATGCTAAGCTCCAGCAGTCACCTTCTGTGGAAAAAACTGTTTGTAAAGCAATAACCATAATCAGGTTATGAGGTCCCTTGGTTGGGGGGGAAAGTATTATCAAGACTTGGCACAGCACATGAAAAGCAACACGTAAAGTTTCTAGGATTCAAGCAAACATCAGACTATGCTATTTTTAACTACACCATTAATGTATTGTCGTATTTTTTGGGTTTGGAGTTGTCAAAAGAGAAAGGAGAGAGAGAGAGAGAGAGAGAGAGAGAGAGAGAGAGAGAGAGAGAGAAAGAAAGAGCATTCCAACAATTTGGCCTGTGCAAGTCTTCCAAAGGGAGTGTATTGTTAGTGTTAGTATCCCGTATAAACAGAGGCAGAATCATATGTAACTTTGGTTTGACTGAAAATAAATACCATGGACTACAATTGCTATAATCTTTGCTTTCAGTGTAAAAACTCACCTAGATTACTTTAAATCAATATGAAATTAATTTTTGGCTTTACTAGACCTTTTTATGTTTGGTTCCTACTTTTTTGTCATTATAACTTAAGACTATAAAAAATAGCACACAACGAAGATTAAGACCATACAAGACTTATTCTAACAACATGTATTCACCACAGGGGAGGGGGGAAACCGGTCTGAATGGGGAGGGAACATAATTAAAAAAACATATTTTACATAACAATATGCAATCTGCATTTGCATCAAGTACATAATTGTTTTGGTCAGTGATCCATATTTGTTGCTTTCTATCGTAACTTCTGCCCGCACTTTGTTCCCACCTTTGTCTTAAAAATGAAAGCAAATCTTCACTGCACTTAAGATTGACTTTTGGCCTCAGAAGATTACACTATGACAAAATTGACTTTCCCCCCCATATTTGTTTCTTGGTATAGGGCTAAAATGAAAAGATCCCAGAGGTCGTCAGAAAACAGCAGGTAGTTCATGGAAAGGTTCCTTTGTACTAATTAAAGTTACAGAAGGCTGACCAAAGCATGTGGCTGCTTCTGTCATTGAGCTATTGGCCATTGTTAGAGTAGGCTTTGGTTTGCAGCTGTAGCCTTTGACTGTGTTTGCAGGTAGACAAAGCTTTATCACAAGGAGGTAAAGAGTACAGTTGTAAGATAATATGCAGATATGCAAATGTTTCTATGGTGCTTGCACAGACAATGTTAGCTTAGGATTGCACTTTACATCTTAACACTAACAGCACAGACTGGAAGCTTAAAAAGGTTTTTAGATGGTTGCAACAGTCTAATTACTGTGGTTTGTTTATAACTAACTTATGTCATTTACAGTTGGTGGCACCAACATAAAAAACTAATGTTCTGTTGTTCAAAATTCAGCTAGATACAAGCAGTGACACTAATTTCTGATACTACTCCTGTGCAAATTAAAAACAATAGCAACAAGTTGAACTTGACCAGCAATTGTTTCTAACATTATTACAACTACTGTATGCTGGAATTTTCACATTGATGAAACTAACACTATTTTTGGCAGTATATGAGGCCCATTTGCTTTCTACAGAACATGTATCCTCATATTCAGTCATTTCATGAACTCTTGATAGCCACATTTTTTTAAATGGGCAAGCCATTATATATAAACAGTTTATTTCCCCCCTTCCCCGAAAATCAGTTTATCTTTTTTTAAAAAAAAAGAAAGAAAAGAAAGAAAAAACAAGCTATTTGCCTGTTTGTAACCGGATTCCCAAAGGGCTGGTTTAATGAGTTCCTTTAGGATTGTTTCTCCTTTATCCATGCTTAATAAATAGTCACAGTAAAAATTTGTCAAATATTCATGGTTGTGGAGTGGTTATGAAGGTCAGTGATATGTCCCTTCATTTTGAGGTTTCAAAGTCTCTGTTCATTCCAGATCTTCAGATAAAGGCTCTTCTTCAATTTCTCTATCATCTTCCAATTCTGGACTGTGATTCGCTGTTGTCACCAATGACATTGGACAGTCTTCATCCTCAGCAATCACTGGCTCTTCCTTGACATGGATTGAGTGTCTGAAAAAAGAATGGGAAAGGTCAGGATTTTAATTAATTACTTAAATTAATTTGGTCCGCTATCCTATGGACTCATTTTCATTCATTCTCTGTTCGGAAAGATTACGGCACTAACAAGCAAAATACACTCTAAATATATGATATGCAAAAATACCAAGGTTCGAAGAAAGGAACTCTCAACTAATTTCCATCTCAAATATGCCCACCCCCGCATTAAATGCTAGCCCAGACCTGGTTTTGAACAGGAAGCAAGTCATACAGTTTTGAAGCCACCAATATGAAGCCTTGATTG
>NC_138135.1:56904159-56921659 GCF_964188305.1 Podarcis bocagei | reverse complement strand
TCCTCCCACATGAGGCTGCACATCATCAAAGGTCATATCCACACTGAACATTTAAAGCATATTCAAAGAATCTTGGGGACTGCAGTTTGTTAAGTCTGCTGGGAACTATAGCTCTGTTCCCAGGCTTATTTGGGAGAGGTTGTGACTGTAAAATGCTAGAAAAGTGCTTTACATTTCTCTGCATCCTGTCACTAGCTGAGATATGGCTGGTGGGGATGCAGGGTAGATCTTCCCCTGTGGCCATGCCTTAGCTGTGGAGTTCCCCACCCAGGGTGACTCAATCTTGTCCCATTCCCTGATGGTTTCCTGCTGCCTTGCAAAATAATTTCTTTTCCATTTTTGCTTGTTTCACTTGTCCTTTTAAATCTTTGAAACACTGTCATTCTTCCAGTTTTTAATGTCATAAGTGGCCTTGAGCCTTTGTCTCGTGTTTTCAAATGAAAAGTCAGGATTTGCATGCTTATAATGAATAACTTCCTTATGGAAATGAATAGTGGTGTTTTAAGAGTTGCACTCTAAATGCCTTGGCCATGCAAGAGTTAAGATGTATATGTAATAGGTCTCTAACAGGCAGTATGACAACAGTATTAAATCAGACACTCTTGCTCCCATGCTTAAAATTAATGTCATGCCATTTCCTAAATTCTAGACTTTGTTATAGATGCTTAATTTCAACACTTAGAAACAAAACAAAGTTTGCATTTGATTTTCCGGAATTCAATATATCACTGGCATATTCAAAACTGAGAATATCAATAATGTTCTAGAGTTAGGTTTTGTGTCACTGGGCTCTTAGTTCTAAAGCATTTACTAAGAAGTCTCAGTAGTTTCAATGGGCATACTTCCAGAAATGCATGCTTAGACTCACAGCCTGACAAGGTTTATTATAAAACAGGACTGCATCTCAAATCTAAAGGGCACCTTCCAAATTAGAACTGAAACCTCTCGAAGCAGAGAAAATAAGCACCTGTAACGCAGTCTGCCAAGTGCCTTTTGAGGATAAAATGGACAGTTTCTTCACATAACCCTGTATTTAGCCTTCCAACATATTACAGCTTGGTGGAAACTTAATGTAACAGGTCTGTAGTTATTGAATCTGAGGATTTTCCTAGTATGAGCCTGTTTGTCATGAGGCCAGAGGCTGACCTGGTTGAGCCAGTAACTCATTTCTCATTCAGTCCTGGTTTAACCTCAATATATACTGGGCTAAATAGTGTTCATACTAGTACTTCACTCAGTGTAGCTATCAGCATTTTACTACACACTAAATGCACAGCCAGATTTGGCTAACAAAAAAGGGCCTAAACTTTCAGGGCCCTTCAAATACAAAATAAGTAAACAATACAGTGGTACCTCGGGTTAAGAACTTAATTCGTTCTGGAGGTCTGTTCTTAACCTGAAACTGTTCTTAACCTGAAGCACCACTTTAGCTAATGGGGCCTCCCGCTGCCACTGTGCCGCTGGAGCACGATTTCTGTTCTCATCCTGAAGCAAAGTTCTTAACCCGAGGTACTATTTCTGGGTTAGCGGACTCTGTAACCTGAAGCGTATTTAACCTGAAGCTTATGTAACCCGAGGTATATGATAGATTCTAAAAAGTGAAATCATAAACTAATATTCACTACATGGTATCTCCAACATTAAAAGCTCTGCCATGCCTCTCAGCAGAGGCATAGTGTGGGTGGGGCGCATAGCTGTCAACTTTTCCCTTTTCTTGAGTGGAATCCTATTCGGAATAAGGGAATTTCCCTTTAAAAAGGGGAAATGTTGACAGCTAGGGTGGGGCGGGGGGCTAAACTCGGTAGTCCTCCCCATTCTCTTTTGAGCAGAAGGCTCTGGTCTTGTATGAGGCAAAGCAGTTGCAGCAGAAGCAACAGTAGCTGTAGACACCTCGGGCAACATGCCTCTTCCCTGGGAAGCAGAGCAAAAGCAAATATGGCAAAATATTCAGAATGAGGGATGAGAGCTACCCCCACCCACTGTAGTGGCTATTGTGCTGTCACTTGCCCTCCCTGTAAGGCTGTTGGCTCCGAAAGAAAACAGAGGGGAAGGGCAGTCACATACATTGTTCTGCTTTATATAGAAATATGAACTCTGAAGAAGCCTTTGATCCCAAGGAATGTCAGATGCTCCTAGCATGCCATTAATAACCATGCTACCGAAACCAGGTCTAACAGCATTTCACAGTGTATTGGTTTTTGACACCTGAGTGCATCTTATTTCACCAACGCTACAGTTCAGCTAGAGATCTTTATGCATTATTTGTCTCATGCTTTTCCAAACAACGTGAAAGAATTTCTGAAAGGCACCTTAGAAAAAACAACAACCACTACTGAGAGCAAGCAGTTATTAGGATATCAAAGGATGAGACATCAGGGCTTAAAAGTCCCCAGCAACTATGCACAATAATATTCCAGGGCCAGACAATTTTTTGCCCCAAGTTCAAGCTCTTAATGCTATGCAGAGGTAAGCAGGGTGCCTAAGCCCAATTTGTATTGAACATTTAGCACAATTGAAAACATTGTTTTCCTTGCATAGGATAGGAGAAGTGACAAACGAGTCAAACCGTCATTACAGGGCAAATCTAAATAAAGATGGTCCCTTGGGCAGTTTCACACCTCAATTTTCTCCGAATCTCTGCTGCAGAAATATATGTGTGGGCTTCAACGAGACTAGTCCTCTTCGGGCAAATGAGTGGGACGACAGAGTGGTCAGGGGGAGAAGAGGGACAAGACTAGGAAGAGGACATGTTGGAAGCTGAAAAAGTAACAGGGCTTAGTGAGAATGGAGAAAGAAGTCCAGAATCAAAATCAGAAATGGAAGCAGGAGAGTGGGATGAGGGAGGCCAAGAAACAGAAATAAGTCAGGCTGGTGAAGAGGCGGGGGTTTCTCCCCTTCCTGCTGCGACAAGCTCCCCTCCCCTCTGGTCTCCCAGGACCAGGAAGGACATGAAGAGTAAAGGTGGGCATGCTGGCACAGTCTCTGATTGCTTGGGAAAGCCTGGGGAGAGGAGACTTAGGCAGCTGTGGGAAGGCAGGGACCTTCAGTCCTTGTACCTGCCTCATAGGGACAAGACCTACCGAAGAAGAGTCGCTGTGCTCATTGGGCCTAGCTCTCCTGAACAGATCCTGGTTTTTTTTCTACTAAAGAGTTAAATTCACTATGTGTGACTTATTGTTGGCTCACTCCTAACACAATTTTGCCAGTGCTACCCTTCCTTTCCGGCCCTCCAGCTCATCTGTTTGTGGGACATTTTTTTTTGCACAGAACAGACTCAAATTTCAGCATTCCTTGTTCAAATTATGCATAGTTTAGTGTAGTTTTGGATGTTCTTGTTAGGTCCTGCATGAAGAGGCACAACTAAGGAAGAAGAGCGGGAGAGGTCAAAAGACAGCTGCTTAAAAGTTATGGAGCAGAGTGGGACATGTTCAGGGCACAGATGCCTTGCTTGCTAACCGTTTAAAGACCTGGACAAGGTCAAGTTTAGTTTCTCATCATCCAAGCAGGTAGTTCACATGCTCTCATGTTTATTCTTCTCCTTTGCAATGAGTTCTAGAAACATGCTTCAAATAAGAGCTTTTATTCTCACAAAGCCCAATGCTATACTAGATTCCATACACCGTACATAATTTGCTCTGCCGCATGTAGTAATTCACCTCTGCTTGTTCTGTGACTGCCAATGAGCCTTGAAAGCTTAGATCTTTGGCATGTCTATGATGCTATGCTAAAAGCAAATTGGCAGTGCTGGTAAAGCCTGTTCTCCACAATCTCAGAACCAAAACAAAAAGGGAAAAATGTTCAAAGTGTACATTTCACTTTTAAACCTGTGCATGTGAGGGTTGCTATCATGAAAACAAGATCCTGTATTTCCCAGGCACACAGAGCTTTAATTAAATGCTGTTGAGCTGGTGTCACCAGCAAGAAAGAGGACTTGGTGCAGTATTTTTCATTAATTAAACTGCCCCTCCCATAAAGAATGGTCAAGAAAATGCAGAGGAATAAAAATACATTTTCTATAGCAGATCAAAATCTAGCTAGCTTATATTTCAGAAACAACAATAAGAACCCCCCCCCTTTCTTTCTTTTCCTGCTAATGAAGCAGGAAAAGCTTTATTATTTTCTTCAGGGAACATCTATTAGGGGATTGCTATCATGAGGAAATAGGACTGGATTTTTGCTTTTTGTTCTAAAAGTATCCAATTCTAAAGTGCTCAACTGGGTGATCACCTTCTTCTTTTGACGTCCGCAGTATCATCACCGGTTTTTGGCATCCATGTGTCTTGAGAGACAATGGACTGTAAAGTCAAACTGCTGGAGAATCACAGTGCCTGCTGTGGCTGCAGAGACTCAAAACTGCTGCCTCCTGTATTGTCATCACCAAAGTGACCTCTCTGGAACGCAAGCCTGGGCAGTGTGCATGGAGGTCCTGGTCTGCCCAGATGATAACAGCCTCACTCTACCAAGTTATAACACTGCACACTCATGCAAAAGCATTTCTATAGAAAATCCTCCCCCTAGACATTCTTCAGAACCTGAACAGATTTATTATAGTGGATACTTTGGTTACAGCCTTTAATGTTGTGGTGGTTGGGCTTTTTAAACACTGTTTGCTTGTTAATTCAAATCTAGCTAGTTACTTAGGAGCTTTAAAATATTCTGAAACTTGACCAGTGCCTTTTGAATTGATGAGGCTAAAAATCAAACTGTATAAATAAACCTTGCTCTCTTCAATTTTTTCTGGTGCTGAAGTTGAGATCCTGTAAATGTTCTAGCCCTGCTGAAGTATTTTAATCCCTCGTGTGATGAAAGAAAGCAGGAGCAAGCATGCTAGCTCCATTGCGTTCCTTATTTTCCATTAGTTGAAGGGATAACTCCTTGTGAGTCAAGGACCCGCCATTCACATAGGATTATAATAAGACACTAAGTCACATTATTTTAGGTTAATGGGCAAAATAAGGCCACAACTTTATTGGTTACAGCATGTGAGTAGTATTGGCTTAGGCATTGGATAAAACAGCAATACATGACTCCACCGCTCTCAGCAGGGAGTCATTTCAGGGTTAACAACCAGTGGGAGGAGCTTGTTGATGCAAACAGAACTGGAAGCTTCCCCATGACGTCACCGGGGGTCGTGCCATGGCCCTAGCCACCAGCAGGGCATAGGACAGGATCCACGACCGCCAGATTCCTTTAACGGAATACCCAAAAGAGGAGGGGTAGATGATGGCCCATACCCAATCCTCCAACACAGCACACCTATTCCAATGCCTAACCGCCAATACCAGAAAATTATGACGAGTTGCTATGAGGTAGGCGAAAAAACCAAGAGGCTGGTGCCAATTTGCCAATGGATAAAAAATTCCTACCAGGCCCCTTGGGCAATCAAGGCAACCAACCAAAGTCCATAGCAAGGTCAATATGCAAAGGAAGCTGACCTAAAAGGGAGGGAGGGAGATCTAATGCAAGCAGGAACTGACTAGGAACAGAGCGCTGCCGTGGCTGTTTAAATGCAGCTAAACCCGCCCACCAGCCGGCCCTATTGGCTGGCTGAAAGGCCTGGCCGCGGCAGCAGAGGCAATCAGAAGCAGGGAGCCAAATACGCCTCCCTGCTGCTGCGGGAAGCTGCTCCCACTCACAACTCTTCCCCTCTGGGAGGAGAAGAGGCCTTGAGTGCAGAGCCTTTCCTACTCATGCAGACTCCCCATGCCTTTTAGAACCCTGAAGCAGCTGGACATGGCACCAGTGACTTTCTGCAAATCTGCTAAGTTCTGAAGCTGTTTCAAACTTCATGCAACAGCCCAGAATTCTACTTGTCAGCAGTATCTAACCCACTGATACTCCAGCTGTGTTTTGTGTGACGTGTGAGAAATGTGGAGACACGTCTCTCCACTCAAGCAGTAGAACTGTTAGGGACCTGTGGCTAAGTGTTTGGCATATGCTCCAGACCTTTTCAGGCTTCAGATGTGCATTAGATCTTGGCTGCCACAGAAACAATGAAGCAGCCTGTAAAGAAGAATGGAGTAGCATATGGCCTGTAGTTGCGTAAAGCAGAGCCCTTGAGAAAGACAAAAGGAGCTGTCTCCTTCTCCAACATCACGGAAGACAAACGGTCACTCAAAAGGCTAGATTTCAACCCATAATGGAAGGGGGTTAGCACAAGAGGATCATTGCGCATTTTGATAAATTATCCACCACGGATTGTCAGAATTGCTGGATTTAAACATATGTTGACCGGCAGGTTTGAAGGTTTCAGATCTCAGAGGCATAATATTTCATAAGAACAGCTGGATGTAACAATCCACACGGAAGTGCTGGAATCTTATACATTTTAATACTTGTCAACCAAATTCAAGATTTTGTTATCTAATGCTCTTTTTGAGGGGCCTTGCATGTGAACTGAGTGCCTCCTTTTGGAAGAAGGTATTTCAGCCCATCCACAGAAGTAAGGTGACCCAAATGAGAGAGACTTCAATTATCTGAAAATGGGGAAATTGCAGGTGGAAGGAGAAGATTTAGGGAGGATTTTAATGTGTTGGAACTGTGTGATGTTTTGTATTAGCATTTTATAGGCTATATTTTTGCAGCTATGTTATGCATGCTTACTTGGCATTTAAGGCCCAGTAAGTTCAGTGGGACTGACTCCCAAGTTAGCACACAAAGGTTGGCAGCCTTTGAGTACTCTTTTATGCCAATGGTTTTCAAAATGTTCTGGGCCTTCAGGATAGGGCAGGGTGAATTTAAATGAAATACATTGTTCCTATAGGTTTTCAAAATGTTTCTCTGAACTCAAATCAGCTTAGAAGTAAAATGGACGACAAGAGGCATCCGTTACAAATGAGTCCCCAAATAATAATGATTGGGTGAGGAAAAGCCGTGCTTATATTTCTTTCCTGATCAATACCGCAGACTGGAATATAAAATAGAAGATCTGCTTGCTATTTAGCCACAGTTGCTATATGCTGAATGTGTGTCAAAACTTACCCACTTTCGAATTTAAGAAACACTCAAACACAGTAATATATACGATATTCACTGGTCCCACAGGTATGTGAAGGGAGAAGGAAATGGAACAGGGTGTAGACACATTTCTGCTCCATAAAACCACAGTCTGAACCAGGCCTATATCTTTCAAATTTTTAAGTTTCAGAAGCAGACATTTCCAAGACGATATTTCCACATTTGAAACAACAGCAACTGAAACAAAGTACAATGCTGCAAAGTTATGCATTTCAAATGTGAAGCTTTGGAATTGTTTCGGCCCCCAGGTCTAACATTAAGGTTGGCAGAAAGGCTTTGTCTGTGTGGTGATGTACATCTGTTATGTAAACAAGAACTGCTTGAGTGAAATTTGCCTTCTCTGACTGTTTGTACTGAAGGAATTGTATGACCATAAAGAAAACAGTGAGAGACAAGCAATGAAAAAAAGGGTGATACAGAAGAACAGAGGATGAAAAAGGCAACTAAAGAGTACCTGTCCCAGGAGATGCAATATACTACTTGACCTTTATTCTCTAGATTTGATTTGTTTGGAATGCAGCAGGTAATATTGAGACTTGGTACTCATGAATAGGGATACAATTGAAAGTTAGTAATTTCCACCTCAAAACCTCTTACATAGCTAGCACTCTAAAATATTGTCACTGAAGAGAAAGTATTTTCCAGTTTGGCTTATATAAATACCCTGCAGATTTCCAATATAGTTAATTTGGCAGTTGGACAAAGGTCATGAAATGTTCAATTTTCATATTAAAAGAGGTCATGTTTTGTAGAAACACTTGTTCTTTACTCTGGGGGGATGAATCAGAAAGGGGCCTGTGGGCTGCTTTGAACATGGCAGAAAACAGAGGAAGAAGAAAGATAACCTAAAATTCTTTCAAGAGGAGCAGGAAAGCTGCAAAAGAGTCAGATGCCTTGTAGATTGCCAGGGATTAAACAGAACAACCAAAGAGGGTTAATGGGATTGCAGGAAAACCAAAATATCCTTGAAATGATCACTTGTATAGACATAAAGTGTGCTCCGGATGGTGGAAGTGAGATTTGAGAACTATACTGAATAAGGGATATACCCTTTAGAACACTGTATCAGTTGGGCTGCAGAAGGACACAAGGAGGCATTGTGAAAAGTATGAACGTAAAGGAAAGAAATCCACAGTGCCAAACCATTGTAGATGCGTCGGTGTGCCCCCAAACCCTATGGAACTGTGGATAGTATCCCAGTAACTGAACATTTTCTACAAAAGAAGATCACACATGGACTAGAAAAGATGTGAAGTCAATACATGTAGCTAAAATGTGAATTCAGAATGGCTAGACTCAAAACCAGCTTGTGACTCTATGTGGAACACAAAACAAAGGCCGGATTTTATCTAATAAAGCAGGAGTGCCTTGGGAAAGCTCAAGGCTCATCTCCAAAAGATGACATTTAGGCTCCGTTCAAATGCCACAATTTCTGGTCCAACAAACTGTGATCTGAACAACCAAAAATGGGCTGTGTGCCTGTGTGTTCGCTCCTCTAATCTCTTGCACCTTTTTTCAATGTGGCTTGGCTTCTTAACAAGAATTTCTCATGATGTACAAACTAGGAATGAATGATCCCTGCAAAACAGAGTATCAGTTTGATCCTGGTTTCTGTGGATTGTTCAAGCCACAGTTTTCTGGTTCAGATGCCATGGGAAACTTGTTTGAGGAACCAGGAAGTACTGATGCAAAAGAGGGGAGGAGGCAGTGGGTGGGCATATGACTTATTGCAGTTCCAGCAAAACATGGTTTGGTGGACTAGAACTGTTATACATTACTTTCAGCAACATTATTTAGGCCTGAGTTTAAGTGTATAATAAATTTTAAGAAAAAAGAAGCGTGTGTGATTTAAATTAATTACCAATGATGAAACACCTCCTCACTCTCCACTTGTGTTACCTCTTTTGTCTTGTGAATTGTTCAGTATTGATTTGAATCCCAAACCAAAAAAATCATCTGAAAAGTAGGCTGACCTATTAAAAATAACCTATTAAACTGCCCAACATCCACATTTAAACACACAATTTTCTGAAAAAGCCTGCCAACAACCACTTTTTACTGCCCCACCCAATACACACAAATGAACAACTGAAATGGACTATCAGAAATTGTGTTTGAATGGCTATTTTAGTTGTCCAGCTCCCATTGCCTTTATTTTGATTCCATTCTCTTACACACCAAAAACTGTTCCAGTTCATCCATTTCTCTCCTCTTGTTGTGATTCCATGCATTTGCAATGTTCCTTTTGGCAAAACCACGGCTCATGCATTTCACACCAACCTCTTATGCCAAGTTTCTTATTCATTGTTGTTTTCGCGCTAATCACCAGGAGCTGGATCAAGCATTTGTGTTCATTGCTTGGTTATGTCTGGTTGTTTTTTTACACTAATGAATATGTGAACTGATTCCATTGATAAAGCACTGTGTTTGAGATAATGGGAGAAATTTGAAAGTTGTATTTCATGTTAGGTCTTTGAAATGATAGCTCATGCACACATGTAGGCCACCACTTGATGCTGCCGCTATGAAGCTACGCCCATGCATGCATGAACCATTTCTTGATGATTGGCAGCTGACTGTGAATTGAACCCACTGCAGAGGTGATACTGAAATTCTGTTTATGGTGTTGAACCTATGATGCCTAGGCTCATTCACTCATTTAAATCATGATTTAATGTTGCACTCATCAAGTGATGAGCTTTTGTGTGTGAACATTGTCTTTATATGTTTATGAACAATGTGGTGTGTCGTTTCCGCTCAGTAAACTTTCCAGTGCTACTGCAATAATATTTTGGCTTTTGTTCTGCTGGTTAGAGGCTGTGAATTTCAAAATGGGCTCATATCTTTCCGTTTGTAGGATTTTTTTTGTCACATATAGTTACAAACTTAACTACAATAGTTAAAATTCAAGCAATTAGCATCTGAGCTTGCGTGTGTGTGGCTGTGGCCCAGGGGTCTGAGAATTATTAATCTGCCTCTACAAACATCCAATTGTGGAGAATTCAAAAGAGAACGGAATGAAGTTTTCAACAAAGCATCCATGCATTTTGCTTCTATATAGATCCCACAAAACCCCAAAGGATCCTGCAAACTTCTACAATCCATACTATGGGGATATGACACTTTTCAGCATAAGACAGCTGCAGGCACTCTATCTCTAGAGTGATCTTTTTGTTAGGAGGAAGTAGAAAGAATTGTGAAAGTGCAACAAATGGGGGTTAGAATATTATATAAAAAAGGAACATCAACTGTTCGATCAAAGGAATGTAACATTTAAACAACTAAAGAGGAAATGATAAAGGGCTGCAGTGGCTGCTGAGCGCAACAGCATATAAGGCTAGAAAGATCAGGGAGTTGATGAGCAGGGAAGCAAAATACAAGAGGCTAGATCTGAAATGTGAAGTGAAACAATATGAAGTGAATATAGAGGAGAACAGGAGAATGTGTGTTTTGGGGAGTTGGAGGAGGGGAGATGTTACTTGTGAATGGTATCTGTTACGGTAGGTACAGAAAACATTTTAATTCCACAGCAAATTTATTTGTTCTTTTACTACCCACATGCACGGAGCTGCATAGATCCTCCCACTTCCGGACACACACACTCCTCAATACTTATTTCAACATGGTCCACAACATCACTATAAATATTAAAAATTTAAATACAACAAGAAGGTGGAGTGTTACCCTTTGCTCAATTGGCTTGTCAATTTGAAATGCCAGGTGGTGCTCCTAAAACCTGAAACGTTCATTCAGACAGATAGAGCCTACATGTGAATCTGATGATACAAAAGGTCAGATACAAAGCTTCAGCATCTTATGAAGTCCACAAGTAGCAATCTTCTACGCTAAACTAAAGCCAGCAAGAAAGTAAACAAAATCTGTAACAGTATCGGGAGAGAGGGACAAAATTTCCAATTTCAGTTTCTCATTTTTCAATGTTAAGTTTAGTTTGCCTCATGTTCCCGTCAATTTGCAATTTGTTTTTAACATTTTAGGACACATTTATCCTAGCACACACCTATTTTTGTATGCAATTTTTGCATTTTATGCACATTCACCTCTAATATACATGTGTGCACATGCTTTTTTTGATAAAAGTAATGTCTTGCAAAATTCGGAGAATCTCAAATTTCAAATGACAGCTGTATTTCAGTTTGCGTATTGCTTCAAAAAATTGCAGAATTAAGTAGGTCCTCATTAAAATACAAAAGGCACAAAATTTCTTTCCCATCTCCAACTGTAGGTAATATTTTCAATTATTTTCCTGGCCTTTTTAAGACTGCAACATAACACAACATTTTCAAGCTACCTTAATATATTACAACAAGGAGATTAAATGGTGCTTATGCGTGATGTATTTCACAAAATGCTACAGCAGTGGTATCATCACTGACTCAATTAAATGATTCTCAATCATTCTCCCAAAGCTTGGTGCAGCTTTAAGCATTTGATTTATTTTAGAATATGCTGCGTGCAAATTTCACCCAGTGAACAAGGACTTTGCATCATAGAAGCCTCCTACAACAGAAGAGCCTCCAAAGTAAATTGAGATGCATCATGAGGTGGGACAAAAAGCAGAAATACAAAAAATGCAAAGACAGGGGTACAGGAATGGTATGAAGTTAAAAACACAAGGGAATGAAAGGGATTGAAACTGGAATGATAGGTAACCTACTGTAAGTAGTGTGAAAGCATAACAGTAGGGGACTGGAATAATCAGATATGGGAACAATCTGACAATGGACTGGTTTCAAATTGAAGCACCTCAAACAGACCTTAGAGCAGAATAATCACACTTGCCTTTGGGAACAAAATTTAAAGAATAAAAAAAGTTTGAAAATATAAAAAGTTTGATGTTTATGCAGATCAAACTGCAAAGAAGGAGAAGGAGAAGAAAGACCCAGGCTGGGCAAAAGTTGGAAAGGTAAAGAGGATAGGGGTTGGGAAAGCCAGCAGAATACAAAAGGTGGAAAAGGATGAGTGAAGCTATGCAGAGCTGAAACTCCCCTTTCTTGCATAGTGTAGAATTGGAGGACGAAAGACTGACTGAGCTCGCATCTGCTCATCTTTCAGATGAGCTTCCATCCTTATTTGCTTTCTTCCTCTGTGCACTTTTGCTAAACTCAAATGTAACCTCTGCAGCAAATACTGTTATCACAAGAGACCATGGGTACACACACAGCTTCAACTAATTCCAATATTTTAAAATGAAGCTGAATACAAGGATTGTAGTGTGTATGGGCCAAGTAATGCGCTGGGATGGCCATAAGAAAATACCTTCAGGAAAGAGCTCCTAGTTCCTTTTCTGAGCTGGTGTTTTGAGAACAGTTCAGAAAATAGCAACTCTCCCCCCACCCCCTCAACTGTTCCTAGTGAGGGAGAAAACCTCACTAGTGCTCTGGGCTAACACCTGTAAGCCCTAAAAATGTAGCACTCATTCACTCATTCATGTAGGTCAGTTGGTCCCTTGTACCTTGATCATTTAGCACGACGACTCACAGCAACTCAAATGAAAAGCACTTTTTAAAGGTGATACCATGCTGCTTCTCTGCTCTGTCTGGCTGAATGACTGGGCAGGGCACAGGCTTTGATAAGCCTCATTCCCACCTCTGGCTCACAGCCATGGGAGATTCTGGGGGAACACAGCCCAGCACCTCACCCACTGTGAGACAGTAGCAGTCTCCCACCCAGGCTTTGCTGCAAAGGCAAGGATCCCCTTCAGTCCTTGGCATCTGCTCTGCCATGGCCCATTCATTCACAGATGCAAGTCTATGCCTGATGATTAATCAGTGATTAACGCACGTGTGAAGTACTCCTGTCTCTAGTTCTTTAATGTTGATGTGAACAAACCTAAAGATCGTGTGCCAGTCAAAGTGGATGATACTGAGCTATGTTCCCATTAGCTTTCTTTTTTAACTCAAAGGGGGAAATGCTTTTGTCCTTCGTGCAAATTGATGTCACTTATGCAGCAGAATGCTTACAAGGAAAGTTGATATTAGAAAACAATGTTGCTGTTTACGTTCATCACTGTGGCTGCTGCAACCACATGGGTGTAAGGTTTCCTATAAGATCAGTTTTGGGCGTCACAACATGGCAGCAGTCAATAGTCAAGTTTACATGTTAACACAGTAACATGGTTCAGCATCATGTGCTGGAACAAGCTCATGCAAGATTTGGGCTTGTGGGGACGGAGGAACGGTTTATTCAGAGCCAAAGATTGTGGATTATAATGAACTCTGATTAGTTTAACATGTCAGCTTCCTAACCTAGGGTTTGATGCTGGACTGTTCTGAAACTGACCAGAGTGCCTTATAAACTATGATTCCTGGTTTACATGGGATGACAAGCTGGGATCAAGGAAATGAACCTAAAGGCTGCTCTTGGCTACATAGAAGTTGAAGGAGGAGGACCATGCAAGCCCAAATCTTGCTTAGCCTCATTCCAGCTTGTGCACACAGTGCTAAACCATTGCTTAGAGCTTATGTGAAAAATGGGCCACTGTCATCAATTCACAAATGGCAGAACAACCTGCACTGTACTATTTCTACTTGTAATGTGACAATGAGGCATTAGTTTACGAAATCAGAAGTCAGGGAAATGGAGAAGGCAGCATGGATCTTGAGTTCAGAAATTTGTCGCTTCAGCTGAATTCTCTTAAAAAGCCCTTCTGAGCTTTGGACAAGCAATGGTCCCTCACCATATAGGAAGCACAGCAAAATTTGATTTCACGATACATTCTGGGACACACCTCACTTTGATTGACTTTGACAGCCACTTTGATTAATACCTAGAAGGAACATGCGAGGAAAACACTGCCTCTGTGCACGAACAGAGTACATTGTCTTCTATACTAGGTACCAACAAACACCTGGGCTTCAAAGAAGGGAATTAGAGACTGCAGTTTTAAGCAAGTCAACAAAGCCATATTAAAATTATCCCAACTCACACAGGAGCTGCTTCTCATGTTAGCTTTCCTGTGAGATTGGCTCCTAGGTAGATTTCTGCAACAAACACCACAGTCTGGTAATAGACCAATCAGTATATGATCACATGACCTGAAAGTAAACCTAAATACAACTTGACCTTTGCCGAGAAAACCTGAGAGTTAAACCATATGTGAGGTGGGAGATCCATGATTCAAACTCCTAATGTGTGCTTTTATTTTACAAAAAGCAGATTGCGAGGGCCCCAGTTTGGATCAGTGCCATGGTGCACGTGGGATGAGGAGATTTAATCCTTTGCTTGTGCATCATGGTCATGAGCCCATGTGCTCTCTGAAGTTTTCATGAATTACAGAGAGGGGAAACAGTTTTGTATTAAGTAAGCTTTGCCCTGCTTGGCTAAAAGCAATCTGGGGTGAGTGATTTAAATTGGGAAACTGGTGCCAGGACAAAGTGTTAGATATACCTCCATTCTTCAGCCCTATTTAAATTGGGTGCTTGTTGTAAATACAGAATTATTGGGAGTTTGACCACTGAACTTCCACATCCTGTGTAGTTTCACCCTGAATAAGAGGACTCTCAGCCTACATGAAGACTCTAGCGCTAGTGATCAATTAAATTTTAAGAGCAAGGACTTTGTAAGCCTTGACTGCTTCTGCTTTTACTCAGAAGTTTTATTTTATCTTAATTCTCATTCATTACAAATTTATTCGAGGTTGGTTATCTGACTGCCTAATTGGTGTGTTTCTAAATAACTTACCCACTCAAACCAGGAAGACTGGGATCTTGATGTAGGTCCTACAACATCTAACTATTTGGCAAATGTTCCATGACTAACTTTATGAATTATGGCTGCCTATCTGGCACCTTGATCTCAGTGTGTGACAGCGTATCTGCTCTGTAGTACTAACACATTATCATTGAAATATTGATGCTATAACAAGTTCAGTTATGCTGCACTGGGGTACTGCTACCACAGCCTATCCTAAGCAGCTGCATGCTAGTGAAGTAAGCCTTGGGACATGCTATCTTCTCCCCCATTTTTGATACTTAGATTTTGTAGCTCCTTCCACACAGTTGTTCATCTCTCACACTGAAATCATTTGTATAATCTGCACTCAGCTTCCAACATTAACATATCTATGCACTTTGTAGAATGCAAATACCACTTGGCACGGCATACAGAGTTGTGCGTGCTGGTTGAATGTACACTGTACATGCAGTATATCCTATGTACAATCGGCATATACTGCTCAGAACACATACAGGAAGAGGAAGAGAGACAGAGAAAGAAAGAGATCGGCTACCCTGTTACCAAACAACTCTAAATAGCAAATGTCATTCATTTCTATGAAATAGCTGTTTTTAATACACATGATCTAATTCTTGTTTGCTCTTTAAAGTTTTATTGTCTTGGCATTTTAGACAGAAAGAGAGCATTAGCATACTCAGGAGAAATGCTACAAGTAAAAGGCCTGAAGCTACCCAATGCATGGTTGATAGCATACAGCACGGGATATAAAAACTTTTGTCTGATGGCTCACTTTACTTGTTTTAGAGTACTGTTGCTCTCCAGAGCTTATATTCATGTTCTTTCTACTTCAAGTTTTATTACTTCTTTTGTATTATTTAATACATCTAAAGACACTTCCAAAAGACAAATTTTTCCATTTTGAAAAAAAGTAATGGTTTGGAACTCGCTAAAGCACATTAATGGTCTTGCTCAGCAGTGTGTGCCTATAGTCGTCCCCCCCTCACAAGGTGATACAATAAATGGCAAATAAAGCAATTAGGCAGATGATCTTCAAGATATAAATATATCTGTCAGATAATGTATTTACAGGCCTTGCAAGAGAAATAAACCAGGAAGCAAAACCACTTGGAAATCTCTAAGTGTACAAAGGCAAATCAAAATGAACATCTCTGATAACGTATTGGGGGGGGACCTATAGTGTTTGACTTGAAATTACTATTCCAGCATTACATGTATAATAAATATGGGAAATATGAAAGAGAAAATTAAATAATAAGGACACACTGAGTGCAACATTTTAAATACAAGGATATTATCATTAACTAAGGACATAATTGTACATTAAAAAGAATCATTCTACATCTATGTCTACTTAGATGTCACTTCTCTAATTATTATATAAATAACCTGGGAAATGATACCTCCAAGGTACATGTTTTACTATTTACTAAACAAAAAAATGCCCCGTTTGACACCCCTGATTAAGGCCAGGCATTTCTTAGGCCTCATACACATTTCTGAAATCCACAATACATCAATTTTTAATACTGCCACTCTCTGAGCTGCATTAAAAAGATGGTGGGGAAAAGATTTTAGAGTAATTAATGATATAGTTAGCTGCTAAATATTAATAGGAATCGTAGTCTTGCATAAAATATAACATATAAACCTTGCCAATACAGACACACCAGTAATTAAAGTTGAATATGTAATTACGCTGATTTATAAGACAGGCAAAAAGTTACACTTTACTAGCTTCTATGTAAACTCTGGGTAACAGTTAAACTTTGCATTTTATGGTAATATAAATGGGCAGTATCTCTGTGACAGTCCATAAACATGATAAGGACTTGTGGGTCTAGTTAAATTACTACTAATTCTAACTACTCCTGCTATGTAATCTTAACAGATGAAAATTCAGTAAAGAATCCAGATATTTGATCGGAAGTAGAATTCATTGCACTGAATATTCAAATGATGATGATCGCAGGCACAATAAAAGCACCTATATTATGAGCAGTGTTGCACCAGTATTTTTTGCAATCACATTAACAACTTGTTTCTCAAGGCTGAAATATGGTTGTATACACCCAAGTCCAATCTAAACCAAAGAGGTGTTCCGAGTACACCTAGCTGTGTGTGGGGCTGCAGCCCAAGGCCACAATGCACAGAGAACGGGATTCACGTTCTATTCTATGTGAGAGAAACCTTTTGCAAGTCACAAGCCTTTCCCACTGCCCACTCATGTCATCATGAACTGAGATTTGTTTGGAGGGGAAGTGTTCACATCATGTGAGCTGTTTCTCAGTCCACGTGAATAGTTTCTGAATATTCTTGCATGCATTTGAAAGGATGTTAGGGAAACGCAAAGTTTTTGTCAATAAAGGATGCTGACCGCACTTACATGTGAGGCTGAGGAGAGCAGCCTGGGCTGCTGTTTCCATTGCTGTCAATGTGATCCAGCGAACCATTGAGGTCTTCATGGACTGCCTGTAGTAAGCCACTGGATGCGTTATTTATCAATCCGGGGTTACCAAGCAAAGGTAAACTACTCTCTGCCAGCGCAGCCTAGCAAAAGAAAGAGGCAGAGTTTTTAGCCATTTGATCATTAGAAGTAGCTTCAACATGTATTGATGTAGATCTGTGTAAACAGGCCCAATTGATGATGAGAAACATCTCTGGGCCATTTGTTCCACATCTGACTTTGTACACTTGCCCACACATTCGTGCATCACTGCATGGAGCTACCAAATGTGCTCTGACACCGACATGCACAATATTTTCTGCT
>NC_138135.1:56866659-56894159 GCF_964188305.1 Podarcis bocagei | reverse complement strand
TTAGTCTGTTACATTCACGGGCCTATTTACTGTTTATAAAGCAATATGCACTTACAGGTTTTGGAGATGGCTTGGGCTCCGAGGGTCGCATGTGCAAGTGGGTCATCATTGCCTGAAGACGTTCCCGTTCTTTAGAAAGCTGTTAAAGAAAGAGTGAGATCAGAAGCATTTTAGAAATGACTAATACAGCTATTTTATTTCGTCTGCTACATCTTATCATTGGAGGCTGTTGTAGGGTAATGGTTCCTGCATATCAAATCCTTATATGTGAGCAGCAACGTATGTACAAAGAAAGGCAACTTTGGCAATTCTGGGGGTCGGGTCGGGGGAGAAGCCCACCTATAGCTTTCCTCCTCGTGTTTAAAAGGTCAGGGAAAACAAATAATACTTCATCTTTTTGTCAATAAGAGAATTGAGGTCACCATTGTCTTGACAGTAACAAGTTACCAGGACCATAAATTAGGCGGCCCATAGTGCCTCTTTAAAAATCCTGTGGACACTGATAGCAATGGACTAGTGCCAACAACTGTGAAGGGGTGAAGGGGTCCTTGTAGCACAGTGCCTGCCAGGATTGTCTGCACACTTCATCCATTCCCACCGAGGTCCAGCTAGTGCCCCCTGCAATCTGCCATCATCAATCTAATTCAATAGAGTGACAGGGACCAGGCAGTGTGAAATGCTGAACTCTGCCACTAAGCCGACATCTACACTGCACTGGGTCTCATTACAACTGATGGACCTTACTTTTCTATCAGTCACACAAAAGGGGGGGGGGAAGGAACTCATAATTGGTCACCCTGCAAGCAGAAACTCTGTTCGGCCTTTTGCATCACAGCGGAACCTTTTTATAAATGGTAAACAGCTGCTTAAGAAACCTTTCAACATGCTTCAGAAAACGTATCAAGATTATTTACATCCACCCACCCACCCACCTTTTTTTGTTTTGTTCAATTGATTTTTCACAGCACTCAACGGAAGAATCTTTATAGTTTCTGATTCCAAGAGCACCCAGTTATTTAAAACACAGAAATGAATAACCATGCAAGTTTTTAAAAACTTCCCAAAACTATCATTACCACCACCATCATCAATTTATTTTTTTGAATTCCTACCCTTTATCTAAGATCACATGGCAGATTATAATATAAAAACACAAAAAATACATACCATAATAACAAACAAAGACAAAAAAGGTATCATGCACAAAGATAAAGACGTTAAGAGTAGTATTCTAGAAAGGTTAATTTGAATACACTAAAAACAATTAAAATGCCTTTGAGAGTCAAATCTCAAAGCTTAATCTTTAAAACATGTTTTTCAGCCAAATTCATAAAGATGAAGGGTTACATTTTCTGTTAGACCCAGAAAAAAGTATAAAAGAGAAACATATGCAGTAATTTCAAATGTCTCTGTGTGCATATGTATATGCATACAGAGAGAGAGAGAGAGAGCTCACCCTTTCCAAAGGTTTGGGATAGGTAACTAAAGCAAGCTCCCCACCAGTAAAATATTCAATTTCCCACTTGGCTGTGAACTTGAAGGCGAGTCCAAGTAGCCAGGCGTTATAATGATTCTGGCTTAGATTCCAGTGAGTCTCATGTTAAGAGGAAGTCACTCACTGAGGGCAACCCTTGCCCTTGCTATCTGAATGTGCCATACAGATAGCCTCATTAAGAGGATATTTTTGGTGGACCTTAGAAGTTGTATTGGAAGAAATGGGAGGAGGTAAACTTACAAATAAAATTAGACGAATTACATTTAAATGTGTCACTATTTTGGGGCCTGTGCTACACAGATGAAATTGTTAAACCTAATTCTGCCAGACCACCTTAAGCATATATAACGCAGGAAATTGCAGACATCTGAAATTTGTCTGAAGTTTTGTCTGACGTTCTTTAAATTTGGGCAATCTAACTTCCCCCCAAAGTCATCCAAATTCTTCCTAAGTTTAGGGTACTGACTGGTCTTCTGTCCAGTCCACTCAGCTCTCACTTGCACCAAATCCTTCCTTGTTGCACTTAAAGTTAGCAACCTATACAGAATATATACTTTGGGTAACTTCTGAGAGGGTTTGTGCCATTTGTGCTGTGGATAGCTACTGCTCACAGTTGACCAAAAAAGCACCATCGAGAGAGCCACCATGTGACAAAAGTGATAATGTGAAAAGGCATATGCTCCCAAACACTAACAGTCTGTGTATGATTGTTATAATTCATAAAACAAATTTATAAAACAATAAGTCAGAACTTATAAGTAATAGTAAATTATGAATTCTAATTAATAATCATCAATTCAGAACAAATCACATTTCTTCAAGGAAGTCAAAGATTTCTAGAAGATTTTCCCAAACCTGTATTTCTAATTGCTGAACCACCTGCATTTGCACCCGACACTGAGCAGTGCTTCTGTCATCCAATGCATGTTCATTATTAAGGTGCCTAGTAAAAGAAGACAGAATAAAAACAACACAACATTAGGAGGCTGTTATAAATCCCCTGAACCTTACTTTTTGCCCCCAGCCCGGCCTAGTTATTAACAGAGAAAGGGAGTTTTCATTTATCAGAGAGGTAGTCATAGACAAGCTAATTCAAGCAACTCAACCTAAGAAGCAACAGACACAACAGGATTGCCCTCTCATCCAATGTTCCAAAACTGCAATGGTAACTGGGAATGACAGAAGCTGTTTCTTCTACCAAACAGCCACAGAACACCACTGGATGGACATTAATAGAGTTTTGAGTTGTGGAAGTGTCACTAACGGCTGTATACAAAGGCCCCTATTTTGAATTAGGCAAATGGACATTCTGAATTGTATCCAATGCTAGTTCGACACATTGGATTCCCATTGAAATTCATGGCCATGACTAATTTAAGTCCATTAATTTCAATGTGTCTACACTGAGTAGAACTTAGATACAAACCTCTGTATCATCACTGGGCTATGTGACACAGATAGGAGGTGTATGAAAATGTGCAAGTGTCAAGAAAGATCTCACATTTATTTTATATACCGTATCATTCCTCTCATGTCTCACCTGTGAGAACGGTAGCACTACAACATGCCTAAATAGGAATTCTACATTATTTCAACATAATCCCTCATTGGCTTCTCACACCATTATCTTCAAGCAGGCCTAAAACCATGAGTTCAATTGTTGCTCTTTCCACCGCCACCATTACAGAGTAGAGTTGTGTCAACGGCTAAATGGTTAGGTAACTATGCCAGGAACTGTGCAGTGTCGCAAAGACATCTCTAAATGACAGAAATGTGGCACTCTAGACGTTGGACTCCAATGTCTGTCATCACTGACTGCTGGCTATGCTGGCTAGGACTGATGGCAGTTGATGTCCAACAAAATCAGGAGGGCTACGAGTTCTCTACAACTGCCTTAATCCTCCTGAATTTGGCAAAAATGACTATTTAAATGAGTGGTGCAAAGCAATGAAAACTGAACTGTATGATGAGGCTTATTTTCTTGGGTTGCTTTAGAGAAAGGAAGAACAGAGACCAATGGAGGTTTTTTTAAATATAGCAATGGAGATTGTTTTGATCTGAAATGATGGAAGAGGTCAGATATTATACAGCAGTATATTTAGTAATTTATATTTGGCTTTCTAGGGAGAAATCTTAAGCCAATAATAGTCTTGAGCACAGTGGCAACCGCTGCAGCATTACTTACCTAACTTCCCAATAGCAAGCATTGCGGCTGGTCACTGAGAGGAAGAAAGGCAATATGGTAGGGAGCACACTGTAATGGTACTGGACTGGCTGCACCACTATGCCTGCATCACCCACCCTCAATCCCTCGCCCCTCCATCTCTCAGTAAACAGCAGTAACACTCAGTATTAGGAAGCCTGGTGAGCAATGCTGCCTCCCTGACTACTGGGGGAAGGGCCAAAGATGGCACTGAAAGAAATTAGAGAGATAAACATTTAATATTTACTATTAATATTAACTAATAGACAATTTGGGAACAGAAAGGAAGGGGCTAAGAGAAGAGTGATGTTATAAGAAGATGTGCATATAAAAGGACCAGAGAGGATGGATTAAAGAAATTTACAGCTGGGGGTAGGGCAGAGGTAAAGTACAAGTTGAGTATGAAAGGATAGTGTGAGAAGAAATTAACTGGGGTTGAGTAAAAAATACTTCCAGAGGCAGGGCTTTTTTTCAGCAGGAACTTGCTGGAACTCAGTTCCGGCACCTCTCAGGTGGGTGCCATTGCCATTCTAAGAGAACAAGGCAGGCGTTCAGGGTGAGTTACAGAACCTATTTTTCTAGAAAAATAGCACTGGGGGTAGGAAACTAAAACAATAAAAGAAGAAGCCTTTTCCACTTAGAGCCTCTGGATACCAAATTCTGCCTAAAATGGGGAGGCCGAGTCACAATACTTAAACAAATATCTGCTTGAGGAAAGCTGAGCTGTGGAATTAGCAATTTCCAAAGCTAAATTAGATATCTGTAGAAAGTGTTGCACTGATCGCCAGCAGATAATGTTAAACTCTGCCTCCCATTTCGTGACTGGTGGGTCTCGGCAATTTTCAGTCAACTCAGGTGGGCCCTGAAGGTAGAAAGTTTGAGAATCTCTGATGTGGACAATACTGAGCTAGATGGGCCATTGGTTTGGCTCAACTTCTTAAAGTAACAAAACAACTGTGCTATATTGTGTTCATCTGAATGTGGAATCTCCCTGACTTCATAATCCATTCCTGGGACAGGCATGAGAGTCCAAAACTCTTACCATGTTGAGATTTCTCCCTGGAAAGTTGGTATTTTAAAAATCACAAGTGGCCTTGTCTACAAATGAAAACAGACAATTTCATTTACTTGCTTTCTCAAGCTTCTGAGTAAAATCATAATTTCCTTCTAGAAGCAGGTGTAATGCTTCAAGAACAACCAGCTGTGTAAAACAGTTTATTTTTTATTTTTTATGGTTAATCATGGTCTAATGACTGATCTCGAAATTACAGTAAACAGATAGAAAGTTAATTGATGTATTAATTTGCTGTGTGACACATCACAGAAGTCTGGTCTGCACTTTACAGATATTTTTAAACTATGCCTATGATTTATTATTGTAATTAAGATCTTAGCAGTTGGAGGGTTAATGTGATACAAATCCAAATTATTCTCAGATTTCCAAATAAATATGGCAGGGTGATTTTGAATCTAATAAATATGGGCATCAGTTTTTAAATAAAAATGACTAAAACATACAGACAGATGAAACATAGGTATGGATGAGAAACTATTGCCCCCAGTATTCAATACTTTGTATACTCATGTATGTGTGATGCATGTTGGAGTCATAAATCTCTACTGACAAGAAATTTGACAGCTGCACTACATCCCTTAAATGACAATGTTAGCAAAGCAAGTGACAAAAGAGGTAAACACAGCCACAGAAGACTTACGGTATCAAAGCAAAACTTAATATATAATGTTGTATAATGCTGAAATGCAATGTAATGCAGAGAAGCTAAATGTGCCAGTACAATTATGCACAAACAACAAACTTTTGTAGCTTCTCTCCAGTAAGCAAATGCCCAGAATTCTCTTAACAGAACCACACTAATCTGCTTGTAGCTTTGCTTGCAGTGGTCTCCAGAGAAAGCAGACTTTAAGAAGCGTAATAGGCTAAAATGGTGTTTTTATGCTGTCATCTATTTAACAAGTTGATTGAGGGCCAATATAGTCCAGTGGCTTGTAGATACAGTGCTAAGCTTGGAAAGGGCAGACCTGGCTTCAAGTTCCCTCTCAAGCATGAAGCTCAGTGGGTGAATATGGACTTACACCTTGCCTCTCAACCTAAGCTACTGCGCTGGGTTTTTTGTGATGGTAAGTGGAGTGGGTTGTATTCTGCCTTGAGTTCATCCTGAAAAGGGCACAACTAAAGTGTAATATTCCCAATATACCTAAATATGTTTTGGCTTTATAATGAAACATAAATTTGGCTCCATATATCTAACAATCTCACCTCAGCTCTGATGTTTTTAATGTCATATAATATGTGGGATCACTTTTTCAAAAGCCCACCCCTTAATTATTTGTGGGTGTCTGTGTGACAAGACCAGAAGTGATAAGACTGATAAGACCGTCAAGTCCTGAAGGAAGACTGGCTCTTGAGAACATACAATGGAATCTGAGAAGAATCAAGTGGGGGTCAAGAGAAAAACAGCACTTTTATTGGAATAGCTCTAAAGCAGCCTTCACCACTGAACTCAATGGAACCTATTTCTGAGCAGACTTTCACCCAAGGCTCAGCACATTCCACTGCCGCCTCTTCCTTGTGCGCATACACACACACACACACACGCCTGATTTTCAGGGAAGAGGAAGAACCTCTATACTGGTTGGTGCTATGAAGGGAAATTAGAAGAAGAAAGAACAGAAACAAAGTAGGGGCAGGGGTGAGAAGATGGAAGGAGACCCAGCAAGAACAAGCAACAGGAAGAAAATACATAGGAAAATAGGTAGAAAGTAATGAAGAAAGACCCAGCAAAAAAAAAGAAGAAGGAAGGCACACTAAACAAAGGTTTTCTTGTCTATAGCCATACCACCCTGAACACGTCTGATCCCAGAAGCTAAGCAGGGTCAGGCCTGGTTAGTAGTTGGATGGGAGACCGCCTGGGAATACCAGGTGCTGTAGGCTTGATTGTGGACTCTCCTTCCTTGGAGGTCTTTAAGCACAGGTTGGATGGCCATCTATCATGGATGCTTTAGTTGAGATTCCTGTATTTCAGGTGGCTGGACAAGATGACCCTTGAGATCCCTCTCAACTCTACAGTTCTATGATTGATTCTATTGGATCAGCCTGCAGTATGTGTAGCAGCCAAAGGCTTTGAAATGGCACATGGTTTTTAAACACTCTCGTTGTTGTGTTTAGTATTTTGTGTTTTTATAGTGTAAAGTGCCCTGTGAAGGGCAGTATTTCAAACCAACCGACCAACAAAATCATAAACATTCTGTTTCATCTGAGTGGGGCTTAATTTCTTATGGGTGCTTTTGTAGGGAACTGGACTGGGGAAGAGAGGCTCTTGTACACACACAAAAACTGTTCCACATCTTTCTTTGTATGCAGATGTGTGCAGAAAGCAGCAACCACTCCTCCACCTCAGCAGATGGGTCACCTCTCCCATCTATTGTTTTTGCTGCTGTTGTTACTATTATTAGCTAGCGGAACAGAAACAGAAACATTTCTTTCCCATGATCATCCGGTTGCACTTCCCTTGCTCTTTGGCTCTGGAGGTAGATGCATTCAGAGGACATCCTTCACTTCAATAGTGCTGCCACTGCACTCAAGGTACAGTCCTGAGCCATCAGCCAGTAAGTGAATACAATAACTGAGGCTCCACCCCAACAGGAAGTCCATGGGTGGGAATTATAAGCTCAAAGAAAGAGCCCCAGCAGGCCCCAAGGTGAAGGCCAAGGACAGTGTCAGATGACAAAATAGGCAGAGCAGGCACCGATCTATGGGTCTTTTAGGGGCCCTGCAACAACGGTTCAAAACAATATTGATCTGATCTTGAAATAAAATTACAATCAAGTTTTCTTAGATCAATGTTATCCCAATAGAGCACATGCACAAGAAACCTCCAGATATGAAGCTTTCTGTGAGTTAGTGTGCTCAAAAACGTAATAGGTGATAATTTGCGATGCCCCCCCCCCTGAGATTTCAACTGCCTAGAGGCCTCCACAGGGTTTAATCTGGCACTGGCCCAAACACCTCTTTTGTAGCCTGAGTGAGATGGAGAGGATTAATTTGCAGCAACTCAGAAATAAACTTGGGACACAGGCCCATGTGCTCATGCTTAGGGATATCCAGTCAATGTGCAGAATAGCTTACATGTGACCTGTGTTGGTTCTGAAGCTAGGGGATGTCAAGCCAGAGTCAGCAACATCCTGCTAAACTTTACTTGGGAGAGAATTGTAAAACATCAATGGTGATATCCAGTGTGAAATATCAATGGTGATATCCACAATCAATAACAGTAGTAATTTAAGTCCATTGATTTCAGTGGGTCAACTCTGAGTATAACTTAGTTGGATATCACCTCAAGTCTGCAGATACATTATTTTCAGGGAACAATTGGGAAATTGAGGATATTTTCTGAAGCTCATGTCTATGACAGGTTGATTCTTGTCATGAGATGTCATCCATACAGCTAGTTATAGTATAACTATCTACAACACACATTCCGGAATAGAGCTACAACTATAATGGGTCTATTCAGAAGTAAACAAGCTGAGGATTCGAACCTTGTTCATTTAATATGTTATTTTGCTAGATGTCAATGTTACTGAAAACCCAGTGAGTCTTGCTAGATGTTTTCCCAACCAAGGGAGAATGTTGGCATGAGGTGGTCAAAGTGGAGCTATTTGCAAAAACAAGGTCATAAACTTGTAAAATGTTTCTATAAATAACATCTGATAAGCACATTGCCAGATTTGAGTCAACCTCCAGAATCTGGTATCACTGGAACCTCCAGAATCTGTTTGGGAATGTCAAAGGCAACCAAAGTCACAAATGAAAGCGTGCCTCTGAGAATGTGAAGCAAGAATAGCCAGCTTGCTCACGTGTTGGAATTCGGAAAAAGATGTTTTAGGTGTCTTCAGAACAGGCTAGTTCCTGCCACCCTTTTTAAATATACCAAGCGCTAGCTAAACAGATATCCACACACAGATCAAATTATATTTGCAGAAATATCAATTGCAAGAAGATCCACATTTGTAAGATATAGGTAACATTGTTAAGGCAAGGTAGAGAACACAGAAGATGAGTTGTGAGGATGTACTAGAGAGTAAGCAGGATGCTAGACTTTAGTAGAGAGAATCTATATTGGCTTGAAACAAAAGGAACTTGCATCAACGGAAGTTAGAGTGGATTTACTTTCAGTTAAGTTTCCAGTGGACACCTAGCCATTTCAATTAACCCCTGTGTAACTTGGTACTCTTGTCAGTCTCTCCTTAGAAGAATCCCAGGACTAAAATAGCAGAATGCCAAAGGTCAGGGCAGAGGTACCCTGGCAGTGGTCTGTGGGGGAATTGAAACAGAACCTGTCTGAACTAAGTTCAACTCCAGGCAGTACTATTCTGAGCCTCACTTTAATGAGCACTAAAAAAATAAAAAAATCACCTAAACATATTCTAACCAGAGAGGATCACAAACTATAGTTACTTCTCTTACAAGTAACCAAAGTTTGCTGGAAATCCTTTTATAGTGATCTTTCTAACAAATGTTTATAGCTTGAAACTAACTTTCCCCATGCTTAAAATAAGCATATATAAAATTTAAAAGACTTGACTCCTCACTTTTGAAGGAACAGTTAGAACTGTACAAAACATATTGAAATTAAAGATGGTACTTAACTGTATTCTATAATAATTATCATTTGTTCTTAACTAGGGATCGATCAACCTAATTCCAGTCAGTGTTAATTTTACATGTGTTCATCTCCAAGTCTTTTTTTGTTCTGTTTCTGCAATAAGCTCCATTTTTAACATCAGCATGAAAATCTCTATTTAGATACATAATTAATATATCCAATAATATATATTTAAATATGCATTTGACCTCCATGTGTGCATTTCCAAATATGTTTCTACCCTAAGACACACATTTTAATGCATTTTGTTGCAGTATTTGGCTGAGAAGAATTCAAGGAAGTGCAAAATCCAAAGGATTTTATGGGCCAAACCATACACTAGTCTGGGAGATGCAAACTGGGGCACTTCACACAGAAATTTACAGAAATTAAATTCCTCAAGCATCTCAGCTATGGGTAGTATTTGTTACTACAACAGACCTTTCTTTATTCATTCTTTTGGATTAAAAGTACCCTGCCTTGCATAGATAGTGCATGAAGCATGCAATACTCAGAAAACTCAAGGACATGAGTCCTGAATCCTTAAAACTGTTTGAAAAATATTTGTACACACAGAGGACAGAGAGGATTGGTTGAGAGGAGACACTGGAACCTGCAGGCTAGAGTTGTGTACTGACAATAGCTACATGGAAGATTTGAGATACTGAGTAGTGTCTAAAAAAGCAGTTCCATTAGTGTATAGACTTCTGACTGTGCAAGAGGGTTGCCCCTCCCTCTCCCCACATGCCCCCTAAATGTGTTCTGGGGGGTCCCTCAACACTCCAGAGCAGATCTGAAAAGTATCCATATGGGGTTTGAATTTTCAGGGAGGTGATGGCTGGGGCGGAGGTGAGACCTTTTGTCCTTGGCAAATATGGATTCAGGCTGTATGGTAACAGATCGAACAAACATATGTCACAATCATGCCCATTCCATTAAATTTAAGTTTCAATTGGAAGTGGCTATATTACATCCCTTGTCATCTTTCTTACAAGATGCACATTTCTGTTAATTAACTCCTCAGATGTAGCGTGTTAATTTTTCAGTTGCTTCTTGTGTGTCTGGTAGCTCTGATCCCTGTGTAAGCATACTTATTGGTTTATTCACATAAATAAGTAGAAAGTGAACCCCTTTAGAACATAACATTATATTCAGTAATGAGAAAGAACACCGAACTGCTGTTGTGTTTGGAAGTAGCCCGATATTAATTTCTATCTTGTTTATCACAGACAACACAGCATCTGGTCAGAATCAAAGTTTTCCCTTCTAAAAATTGACAATACTGCATTTGACAGGCCCACTTTGGGGAATGGGAAAGTCCCAGGGGTCAGCAAACTTTTTCAACAGGGGGCCGGTCCACTGTCCCTCAGAACTTTTGGGGGGGCAGACTACTTTTTTTGGGGGGGAATGAACAGATTCCTATACCCCACAAATAACCCAGAGATGCATTTTAAATAAAAGCACACATTCTGTTCATGTAAAAACACCAGGCAGGCCCCACAAATAACTCAGAGATGCATTTTAAATAAACGGACACATTCTACTCATGTAAAAACACGCCGATTCCCGGACCGTCAGCAGGCCGGATTTAGAAGGCGATTGGGCCGGATCCGGCCCCTGGGCCTTAGTTTGCCTACCCATGGTTCAGAGTATTCTAAATTTGTTTACAACCCTGCTAATGGGGTGTTGGGTGGATATATTTTGCAAGTGGCATTGTACTTGCAGCATGTATGCTTTGGCTTTCCGTCTTGCAAGGTCCCTGGTCAAACTGATTCTTCAAGTTTCCATAGCGCTTAAAGCAGCGATTTGGAAATACTGAAACTAGTAGCCAGCAGATCAACAAGCTCCGCTACCGTCAATGTGAATAAGTGTTGGTGCACTTGTCATGGACTCCTGTTGGACAGTGCCCATTTTGAGGAATACTCTCTCCCCTCCCATTTCTGGAGCAGTTTTGTTTTAGAGAGGGTGGTTTTTTTACCTTGGATTTACGAACATGAAAGGATGGGTCTTTATCCACATATTCACACAGGTAGTCCTTTAAAAAGAAAAAAGAGCAGTATGCTACCTCTCCCTCTCAGAAATACCTCACCATTCAAGAACATTTCTCTTTCTCTTTCTTAGAACCCCTTAGGAGTGAATGTGAGTAGCCCAGAATATGCTTGCAATCATTTTCACTAGTCTGCTGCATTGCATGGAACATGGAGAAGAAGCTGAAATCAGGAATTAAGAAATAAACAAACATCTCCCCGTACCGCCCAGGTGTGAGGCTCCCACATATCTAATATGACCACACTATTTCTGGGAGAAGAAGGCACTCCCACTGTTATTGTGAAATGATTGTCCTGTACACAACCCAGGAGTGACAACTAGAAATAGCATAACAATACCTGATGAATGCATTTCTACTTCAGACACTACTGGAAAAGTGCGCTCTAAGACTCTAATCCAATGATGTGCGCACAGAACCCTATTTAAAAAGCTAAAACCACACTAAGTGGGTTTGGGGATATAAAAGGGGTAGTGAAACTGCCTTGGTTGGTGTAACACTGATTACACGGACAGGAAGCAGCTCTCTAGATTTTCGGACAGGGTGGGGCTTTCCCACCCCTCCCTGGAGATTCCAAAGAATGAATTTGGGGCCTGCTGTATACAAAGCATATGAGAAGGGGGACTGAACACAGCACCACCACCTTCGCCTCTTTAATCCCAGGGATCTTGGCTTTTAAATAAGGGTTCCATATGCAGAGTACCAGCTTGTGGATTAGAGATGGAAAGTGCATGTGAGGCTTCCAAATCCAGTGATGTGATTCACACATAAAGAAACCGACATCTGCATACATTGTGATCTAGCTGGATCGGGGCAAAAATGTGTTTAGATTATTCGTTCCAATTCATCTCTGTATATTTAAAGAACTAAAAACCAGCAAAATGTTTGCATTTATGTGCTCAAGTCTCAGAGACCTATTCAATTTATCTGTGCTGCTTTTATTAGGCTAGCGACTGTAGACTACAATAATAGTCAATGAGGTTTCGTCTTGATTGAATTTTTCAGCGGAACACAAAAGAACCTTGCCATTAAAATAGTCCTTTATTCTCCTGTATGAAGGCGAAAGGTTTTTAAAGTGTTGTGATGTTCAGTAATGAGCTTCTATCTAAATTATCATTGGTGACAAACTCACAAAGCACTTTGAGGACACATAGTTATGAAATGCCAGAGCTGCCACTTTCTTTCCTGTAATTATAGGCTAGCTTGCAGCCCTTCAATGATCATTTATAGAACAGCCTCCAGTGGATTACTGAGAACTTGAAAAACACATACATACCTCTGCCACATCTCTCTTCTCCTTTCCTTGCTATTGTTTACCAGTGATATGTAAAATAATGGGGCCTATTCATTTCCCCGTCTTAATTATGCCAATCAAA
This sequence comes from Podarcis bocagei, assembly GCF_964188305.1. Taxonomy (NCBI): domain Eukaryota; kingdom Metazoa; phylum Chordata; class Lepidosauria; order Squamata; family Lacertidae; genus Podarcis; species Podarcis bocagei. Next base: position 56,881,372 of record NC_138135.1, on the reverse strand, counting down.
GTACAGAAACAGTGCTGGATATAAACACAATGCAAGGGGACTAAATAAATAGGCTAGAAATTAACATTAAATTATGAATTCATGTATTTATTACTATTTTACACTCAAATTATTCTCTTTTATGCTTTTTACAACCATCTCAGGTACATATTGCTGTTCAAAAATTCTCTATGATTTATAAATCAAGAATGAGATAATACTGAAAAATGAGAGGATTGGTGGATTTTCTCAGTCAGTGCCTAATTGCTGTTTCAAAATGCATATGCAAAGGGACATTTCATTAATCATTTAATCATGTCCCTTGCAGGAAGTTGGAACTAATGTTGCAAATACCCTTTTCATATGAATGCTCCATAATACTATCTTATGCATTTGATATATTGCATATGTCATAAATTATAGCTGCTTCAAAAAGAACCAAGTGGGTTGTTATCCCTGAAGATGCTTGTTACAAAACCTTTATTAAGTTTCCCCCCCCCCACTCTGACTTATTGCTGGTTCTTTTTCACAGCTTCATTCTAGCCCCCAATAATGCTCTTTCTGATGGCAAAGGTCTGTAAATTACCCATGCAATCACCAACACCATTTCACAGACCTGTTCTACTTCTACTGGTCTGCTAACAAGGCGATTACACACAAATTACTGAATGCCTATGAAATATTTAAATGCATTCTACTCTACTATGCATTAATAAGAGCAAAGCAAGCGCTGGAATTCTGGTGAGCCTCAGTCCCTAATGTCCCCTAATGAGCCTCTTACTGTGACTGCAGTTCAAACAGAGAGGTGAGGGGGAAATGCAAAGGGTGCCTTCAGAAAGGCAGCACTGAACAAACATTGTGTGAGCCAGTTCTAATTTATGGGTCACTTTATAGGTATATTGATTTTTGTTTTCAAAATGGAATAAATGATGTGGTCGACTGATGTTCTTTCAAAACTGCATGAATCTGTGTGCAGGCTTGCCAGACTTGCACATGGAAAAATATAAATATGCAGTCAAATTTCTAAGGAAACAATTAGGAAAAAATTTTTTTGATGGAGCCTGACCAAAAACAAAAAAAGTATAAAAATGACCTGCTTCCATTTGTCTACCGATCTCCCATAGATTTTAGGGAATAACACAGTATGTGCCAGCTTACCCTGAAATAGTACAAACTATTAAATGAATTTTGACATTAGAATCTCGAATTCATTGCAAATTATCTGATTTCTGAAGAGAAAAACTGGGGTCGACTTTAAATCCTGAAGCGTCAGAGACGGTTTTAGCAACGTGTTTCACTTGCCCATCAGTAGTGTATGATTTATTTTGCAGTGAGCTTTAATGTTTAAACACTGACAGGAGTTTAAATACAAAATGTATTTGTGTGTGTGCCACTATTCAATGCATGTCACTATTCATTTAGCAGATTGTGTCAGATGTCTTCGTTCTGAAGGATGATGGCACTGTCACCCCAAGAAACAACATCCTGACAAGTTCAAATAATGCCTTTTTGAGGTCATAATTTTGGAACCAGGCAGACTAGTCAAAGCCAAAGCTAATCGACACAAGATGTGAATAAGGGTATAGCAACAATCTATTTCAAACTTTCTCTCTCTCTGGATTAAAAGAAAAGCACATATGAAGTTTGATACCTAATTAAATTATATTAGTCTTTCTGTTGCATCGAGCTGCCCCCTTTGAGGGTCTTGTTGGTAAACTGCCCTGTCTTCTTCTGTAGCATTCTTTCCACCCTTCCCTTTCCTCAAAACTAACAATTCTGTCTCTATAGAGGAAAACATTGCCTGTCTTTGTACGGTAGATCATGTTTTGTTTCGCTGGCGTCTGCTGCATGCAGGTTAAAGTACGCTTGTCTGCTGGCTGGAATGCTATAGTGTAAACCTTTTGATTTAAAGCTCTAAAAGTCAAATCCATCTACACTCAAACTGACTTAGGACCAATGGAATGATAATTAGTTTTGCAGACAAAATACACCAAAGTTTTGTCATATGTTATTACGCTCTGACATTTATAAGACAGTAATGAAGAACTACTATTAAATGCTTTTAGTGATCTTTGGGGCTCCTTGCCTGGCAACCAGCAAAATGGTTAGCTTCTGTCAACACCTGTTTTATAGTAAAATTCCAAACAAATTCTTAAACATTTTTGGCAGTCTTTTAATCACTTTTCTTCATTGCTCAGTATTCTGCTCAATAATTGTTCTCTCTGCAGTTGGGCAATAATATTTTCTGACCTGACTTTAAAATTTGATGCTTTTCTCTGCCAGAAAGAATTAATTTTACAGAATTGCTTTTGTTCAGTGGATCAGATGCACATGAGTAACTGTAATTTTACACGACTTCATCAAGGCTGAAAATCACCCCAAAACTTCTCAAGGCTGGGAATATCCATCCAAGCTTCATGATATCAAAAGTATGGAACTGCATGGCAGTGTGTCTGTCTGATATGACATTATGTGGAAAGACAGCTATGCTTGTTTGAAAATAACAGGCAAGTAATATTAATCTCATTAATCTTTTCGATTGTATGCAAGGTGGAATTTTCAAAATTCTAAACACCTCAGCGCAGAGAAGTATAATTTATATTTATCATCAACATACTGACTTCTGGAGGGACAAAAACGAAGATATATAAAAAACCTTTCATGGCTATAAGTCATATTCTGTAAATTATTCTTCACTTCACTCCAAATCCTTTCTATTATTAAAAAAATGAAGCAAAGCCACTGTGTTTTCTGTCTTAATCCTCCTCCTCAAATGCCTCAGCACAGCTTATTATTATTATTATTGTAAAAGAAAGGAAAAAAAGATGAAGCACGAAGGCATCAACTTAAACTGGTTTCTGAACACAAGTTAGAGTTCACCTTATATATCAGAGACCACTTCAAATTTGTCACAAGAATACTGCAGAAATAGACACACAACTAGATTTGGGTAGCATTCCTTATGAATATTTTATTTCAGTACAGTATACTTGCATTAGCTCTATTAACAAGTACCACACTGTTCCAAGTCAGAACGTACAGCATTCTTACACAGATTAGACTAAGAGCAAGGTCTCGAAAACTACTGCCATTAGTTCTGTCATCCCCTATAAAGTTAATGGGTTGGAAAAAAAATAGTCATTCTTTGGGTCTAAAAGTTGAAGTTGAATTGAAATAAAAGGTTTTTAATTGAAATGGGGCTTTGCAGTGTGAGCACAGAAGAATACTAAGGGGGCTAAAGGCAAGGGGATTCAGCCTTTAAGACTACCGCAACACAGTATTTCAAATGAAAGAAGCTGAAGTTTACATCTCTGACTTTGTATTTCTGTCTAAAAGACGTGTACAACAATGGTCTCAAGTGGCATTTCTGTTGGGTGTAGAGCAAATGTCATGGCTTCTGGGTGGTATATAGTGCATGAAGTGTGGGTAACTGCCCCCTGACTTTGCAGCCCAAAGCAGCTCCCAGTAGGGCTGGGTGATATATCAATGTATCATCCAAAACCAGTTTTAAGTCCATCTCGTGATATCGGTTTCATAATTTTTGACCTGGCAATGTATCACGAATCATGATGTGTGTTAGGGCTGGGCAATATACTGTCCAAAACCAGTTTGAAGTCCATAATTTTTGACCTGGCAATATGACACAAATCATGGTGTGTGTTTGTGTGCGTTATGCAAAAATCACAATGTGGAAAAACCCGTGAAGACAGTCAGTGCCTCTACAACGTTCCATCCTTATTTCAGACATTGTGATATATAGTGATGTTTAGCTGGTGATCTATTGCAATGTTGAAAACCAGGTATTGCCCTAGCTCCCAGTTACAGGGACATTATCAAACAGGTGGTATGGAAGGGCGCATATGGGAAAGGGAAGCACATTTGATAGGCTTAGGCTACAGGACAGAATCTGGAGCCTCTTGGCCTGACCCAAGAATATTCAGGATGTTCCCTTGAATGGGTCACACAGTTTAGAAAAATTGGGAACGATGATATATATAGAAGAACTACATTTCTGTTAATCAAAGTGTTTCCAGGGACTGTGCATTATAAAACCAGGGACCTACAAAACAACTGTGAAAGCAGTGAGAGAAACATTAACATCACTAGACTCTGGAAAGATGGAAGTATTTATAAAAATTAGTTTTGCTTGGAGAGCTAAAGGCTGCAGCTAAGTTGGCTAGAACTCTTGGTATCAATTATGCCTAGAACAATATATGCAGTATGTAGGTTATTTTCGCATGGAATAATTTCTAGAAGCTTATATAAATCCCACACGCAAACAGTAACCTCTTTAATCTACAAACAGAAATAGTACAGATCAAGTGTATTCTTCTAAAATTGGGCAAAAATCTGTAAAAGTACTCTTTAAAGTACACCTAAAACCTATTCTCCACAAAAAAGTAAAATGAAGTAGGAAAGCAAACATAATCTACTCTGAAATAGATGAGTATATATATTCAATGTAAGCATTCAGATACAAAAAAATTTATAGTTTTCTTATAAAGACATGTGGTGCGTCTTTGTCTTGTTGTGAAGCTGCTGTTTCTACATAGTCTGGTTCTATACCATTTGTAAACAGGCCTTTCTGATGTTTCTACCAACATCCTGGCAACAAAGCAGCACAATTTCAAATGAGCTAATTAACTTAATTGTTGATGAAGCATGAAGCAGTTCATTCACCCTGTTAGCTGCACCATGACAACATAAGAGCCTCAGCTTGTGAAGTTACTCATCTATATAAACCTATCTATAACGTTCCATTAGGACTCTTTGTACACTATAGCCCTGTGCACCTCTCCTACGAGAGATCACGCCGTTTGGGCTCAGCCCCTCTCAAGTCCTCGCAGAATGAAAATGCTACAAAATTGCCACAAACTTGGTTTATGATACTCACTGTAATAACTGGATACTTTTTAATTTTAAGGTGCCACGCCCCACCTTTTCACAGTTTATTTTGCAAGTGTCGCAGTTATTGGCTGCATTCTGAATTAAACATGCCAGAAGATGGAGAGGATTTTTCACCTTTCTAAGTAGCGGCAAGCCTTCACACTTTGCCACATGGTAAGGTGCTCATTTAGACTTAGGGGATATGTAAAAGCAGACTTCAGTGTGGCATGGGGAAGCTGTGTAATGTGGACTTTTTAAACAAACAAGAAAAAAACCACTGCAACCTCTCTCACACACATTATGTGTGGGGAGGGTGCTGCAGTGAAGGTCAAAGGCTCTTGGTCTGCTTATACAGTTCTATGCCTGATCCAGGGACTCTTCTTGCTGTGACTCTTTTGTAAGCCAGACTGAAATTGATAAGCTTGATCATCTGCTGTTTTTACTGCTGGGTTGTTTTGTGTACTGAAATCCACCTGGAGTGTAATTTCCTTGTGGAAAAGCAGCATATAAATTGAAATCTAACTTTATCCAGTCTCCTCACTCCCACTCCTGTGTAAGTGGAGGTTTTTCCATGGGCTTAGCGTTTGGAAAGATTTGCACGTGAACCTTCACGGGAAGCCTGCTCCTTCTGGAGCTCCATGAGTGCTATGGAACCTCCAAAGAACTTTGGCTCGGAGCCCATGAATCAGTACTTGAGATGTGACTCTGTTGTAAGCTATACTGTAATCACCGAGTTCACTCAGGAATAAGTGCTCTCATGACTGCGAATTATTGCTACAAAAGGACAGCCTAAAGAGGCACATTTCTTTCTACAGATTACATGCCAATACACACAGTTGCATGTATTTTTTTTCCTGTTCATTATTTTATCAAAAGGCACTTTACAGATGCTCTGAGGTTACATTTTGGCAAAGGGGTCAGGTAAGCACCATGCCACTAAAAAGCCCGAAGAAATGATTTAACATGAAAGGAAAACTAATGATTCTATCCTCTCCAGTTGGCTTGATCTGGTGTTTTGGCACATAAGCCATAAACATCCGATAACTTTACGGCTGAGTTTTACTGGATTATCTGTATACCTACTCAACTCTGTTTACTGCATCATAAAAAAGCCCCAACTTACTTTAAAAATTGTCCAAAATCTTCACAAATACTTTCACATCCAGGCCACTTGCAAACTCCATGGCCATAGAGAGTATGAGAGGCTCCAGTCTCCTCGTGTGATGAGCTGTGGCAAAAGAACAGGCATCAAATTCATCTCAAAAGCCATAATAGTAGGAGGCCTCTAGTGCCTGTCAGGTTATGATCAGTGACAAACAGGTCAAAACAGGTCAATTCAGCTCAGAGCAGTCAGAAAAATCTAATCGTTCTGCTGAATAGTTCAACTGCCAAGGATAGATGATGTTCTAATTAGAGAAGGAAAAGAGCCAAAGATGACGGTTAATAAAGGATGAAAAAAATGACTGTATGTTACAGTATGCTAATTTTGCCATATGACCTCAACTTAGCATTCCTCCCCCCCCTCCTAAACACATAAATAAATAATCCAGAATGGATCAGTTCTTCCTGAGAAGTATGTAAGATGTCCAGCAGAGACTTACAAATGTTTCTACATGTTTTTTCTTTACTTTTTACTCATAAAATCAATATACTGGGGTCTGCAGTCTTAACTAATGTTTTTTATCCCAGGGCAGTGTTCTCACAAGTTGCTTGATGTTGTTTATCCAAACAACTATATGCTGGATTCAGTTTTTTTGGAGGGAGAAAGTCAGTTGCTTGGGTAATTGTCAGTGACAATTTCTTTTTTCCCCTCCACAATGCTGCAGTTTGGCTCTCTGTTCCAGAAAAATCAACCACTGCCTTTGACGTATCATCAACTAGCAACCTTAATTGAAATGCCAAAATGAAAATTACCTCTGGATGTTATCATTTTAAAATAATGAAAGGTAATATTATGGAAGCTTAAAGAAAATGATAGAGGCAGCCCACAAATTCTAATTACACCCTCTGCAAAATAGTGTATGGGGGAAGCTATAGCTCAGTGTAGAGCATCTGCTTTGCATGTAGAAGGTCCCAGTTTCAATCCCTAGCATCCCCTGGGAGGGCAGGCAATGTCTTTTGTCTGGCATGTCACTGCCACTCAGTTTAGACCAGTGTTTCCCAAACTTGGGTCTCCAGCTGGTTTTTTTACTACAATTCTCATCATCCACGACCACTGGTCCTGCTAACTAGGAGTGATGGGAGTTGTAGCCCAAAAACAGCTGGAGACCCACAGCTGGAGCTATAGACAATACTGAACTAGTTGGGCCAATGGTCTATGCAAGGCAGCTCCCTTAGTTCCTAAAACATTTTTAAAAAACCTCCTTTGATTGCATATGGAATACAGTGGTACCTCTGGTTACAAACTTAATTCATTCCAGAGGTCTGTTCTTAAGCTGAAACCGTTCTTATCCTGAGGCGCGCTTTCGCTAATGGCGCCTCCGGTGCCCGACTTCCGCTCGCATCCTGGGGCAAAGTTCGCAACCAGGAGCAATTACTTCCGGGTTAGCGGAGCTTGTAAACTGAAGCATGCGTAACCAGAGGTACCACTGTAGTTCTTATCTTCAACAAGCTCTCAGTGTAACCACCTTTGCTCTGATGGGTTGGCTCACAAGTAAGATGGCCTCCAATTTCTGATAAACTTCTTTATGACTGACAGTTCATTCCTCAGCAAGGTTAATCAGAAGAAAGTCCCACCGAGTTCAGTGGGACTCCCTAGCAAGCGTGCTTAAGATTGTAACTTAAATTCCACAGAAATGAATGAGACGTTTTGGTTAATTAAATTCAATGGATTGGAGAAATGGATTGGATTCAGAGGAGCATCCCCCATCAGAAGATGCTTCCTCAGGCAGAGTAGGTGCCTCTGAATATAACTCAATGTCCACAAACTATTTATAGTCCGGAAATGAACAATGGCTGGCCATTTACCACCAACAGCACACCATTCTGTATTGGCACCAATCCACCAAATGCTAGGATTTCCACTGCTTTTAGCATGGCTTGTACATACCTCTTAGACAAGCCTTGCCTACATGAAAAAAGAGCCAGTGTAGTATAGCAATTGGAGGGTTCAGGGAGACCAAGTTTCAATTCCATGTGCCATGAAGCTCATTGGGTGAGCTTGGTCCACACACTCAGCTGAAGCTATCCCACAGAGTTGCTGTCAGGATAAAATTGGGTATGTGTGTGCTGGAATCCAGGGATGCAGCCCTGAACTCCAGGGAGGAAAGGAGACAGAAATGTTGTAATAAAATAAATAAGACTGCTGTATTCTAGTTGGTGAAATCTACCTTCCATGTTCGCCACTTAATATCTGCAATCCTATATGCACTTACCTCAGAGTAAGCTCCACTTAACTCAGTGGGACTTACTTCAGAGTAGAAATGTATGGGATTGCATAAGACAGTGTGCTACCCGGAAAATATTGTAGTCAATGTTCAGTAATAATAATAATAATAATAATTTATTATTTATACCCCGCCCATCTGGCTGGGCCTCCCCAGCCACTCTGGGCGGCTTCCATAAAAACCAGAAATACAGTAAAATGTCACACGTTAAAAACTTCCCTGAACAGGGCTGCCTTAAGATGTCTCCTGAATGTCAGGTAGTTGTTTATCGCTTTGACATCTGCTGGAAGGGCGTTCCACAGGGCAGGCGCCACTACCGAGAAGGCCCTCTGCCTGGTAACAAATCTTCTAACTCTGGGACTGGGAAGTTTATGTTTATTCTCTTTGTGGTTAATCAACAATTTTCCTGAATCATATTCAAAGCAACTCATCATGCTCAATACTGAAATTATTGTGTGAAGCATAACTATGAAGAAAGCACTTTCATGACAGAGGAAAAAGCAAATCTCATTACCTGTCTCGTCTTGCATTTAGAACTGATGACTGTCCATTCACTATGGAATGATGAGTTATTGGTGGCGATGCTTTGGAAGTGGTAGAGGAGGTAGTAGAAGAGGAATTGTTAGTAGTGAGGTCTAGCCCTCCATGCTTAATGCCATTGTCTTCCATACTGTGAACTCCAGTAACTTCTTTCCATAACTGCTGAATCTCAGCAGGACTTAAGCCAGCTATAAAATGAAAGAGAGCTCCAATAATATAGCAAAGCAAGAGGTTCATATAATGAGCTCAGTGTTATTAATGGATTAATGCCAACAATGAAGGTGATGCAGTTTTTCCAGCACAATCAACATATAGTAAAACACAATTTAATTTTACCTCTTATTGGCACACAGTAAATTTGGCTGCTTTTCCTTTTGGGGTTACCAACAGTCAATTAAGGGTCACCAGCTTACGTAATATGCCTTCTCTCAAAACATTTGTTCAAGGATCAAAGGGAACAAGCTACAACCAACAACTGGTAACTACTGTTTGAAAAAAACAGGTATTAGGGTGGATGAGATGTTCATTGCCTCCAGAATCAATTCCTTGATTCCAAAACATGGCTAAATACACCCAAAGTTCACAAAGTTATTTAAAAGCACTGCTTTATCAAAAACATAAGGGGAAGCAGAAAAAAATATACCGGGTTACAACAAAGATGTAAGTATTAATCAGCTCTTTACAGAAAAAAATGTAACTCGGGGGAATAAACTCAAGCCATGTTAGATATTCATGGGATCCCAAACCAGGAGGGAATCTCAACTAACATCCTGCAAATAGCTCATGCAAATACATAGTCATATATTAGCTGCCCCTACTTAATATCTGAATTGCAATAAGCAAATAATTTATGGAAGATAAACATTTGGAAAAGGACAACAGTTCAAGAGCCCCAGCTCCAAATGCTCCATACCAATTCTTTTCAGACACTTGCATTGGAACAATTTAAAAGCACTTTGCCACATTCCTCTATAAACCTTACAAGGAGGTGGGAGGTATGGAGTTAACAGAAGCTCACAGGAACAGGATCTTAAGTTGGTATAGCAGAATACGCATCACCCCTTTGATCAAAGTAGATGCCATTATGAATGAAAGAGATCTGATCAACTTTTTTAAAAATAAAAAAAACTGGCCATCTCCAAAAAAAGGCTTGATGAAAAATTAAAATGCTGTGGTTCCTTGCAGCTTGGGCTAGATTACCAAGGGCAAAATATTTCATATCCATTATTAAGGTAGAAATTATTATTTTAATTGCTTTGGGAGGAAGAATTTTTTACTTATAGTTAATTTCATGTCAATAGTGCTAAGTAAGGTCAAAGAATGTAAAAGTGATTTCTTTTAATCATTTCAGTAGATGTCATTAATCATGACTTTCCAACCAAAAACTATTGTCAAATTTTATTACTGTTCCCTCATAGCTTGGCAGGATTAGTTGCATCAGAAAGACACAAACTTTTTTTTTTTTTGCACACCATTGTAAACTATTGCTACATTTTTTTCCACAGGAATCTTAGGCTGATTACAGAACATAAATTTAAAGCACACATCCCCCAAATAATTCTGGGAACTATCCTTTAATACCCACAGAGCCACATTTCTCAGAACCCTTAATAAACGATAGTTCCCAAGATTATATGGGGGAAGTCATGTGTTTTAAATTTATGGTGTGTATGCAGCCTACATACTAAGATGCAGATATATATGAAAAAATCTATAAATATGTTGAGTGGCGTTATTACGTTAACATTAATTCTATAAACACAAAATCTCTATGAACCATGGAATGGGTTTCATCCCCAAAACAGATATACCTGCTGTCTCATTTACACATTTGTCATGGCTCCTATATTCACTAGGGCTTGGCTATATAGTCATCTATTGTAGACCTTGCTTATCCCTCTTCCATCCATCCTAGAAGAACTACTTATCTAAGAACTGATGCCTGAGTTTACTTTATTCTTCTTCCCTCCTTGTTCCTTTTCTTTTGTGATATATATATATATATATATATATATATATATATATATATATATATAGGCTGAGGGCAGGGATTGTCTTGTCTGGTTCAGGTGCAAGGCACCAACACTCTAAATAAATAAATAATTACACATGTGAGTTTGGTGCTCCAGTGCCCAATTGTGCAGAAGTATACTTAATGGTGTGTTGAAGCATGGTTCATGTCCCTGAAGGTGCTTGAGGATTGAAGGGTCAAGATGCTTCCTTGGAAAGCATAAACAGATACACTGGTCATGGTGGCGCTCTCTCTCTCTCGCTCTCTCTCTCTCTCTCTCTCTCTCTCTCTCTCTCTCTCTCCCTCCCCCTCTCTCCCAGCAGTCAAACTGCCAATGGGTTTAAGAAGCATGTGAGCCATGCCAGAAGAGGATTTTTTTCCTCCTCTTTCTTTGCTGCACTTATAAAAGCTCAAATAATTTTTCTTTACTTGGGAGGATCACTTTGAGAAGCCGGGAATTTAATGCAGAACAGGGTGCTCAACTTATAATAATGGTAGGTTAAATTGTTCAATACCCGTGGAAGCTGTTCGTTTAAAACATCAGAATCACACTAAACTCCAATTATAAAACACTGTATGATAAAATAATATTTAAGTAAGGATCTTCATGTGGAATTTAAACATCTGAACTATAAGGGGGGAAATTAACACTGAAAATATAGTGTTCCTTCCCACTGGATTCTTGTTTGCGGGAAGTTTCAGACTATGGTGTGCTCATTTAATCCTCCATCCTGGAATTGCTGAGGTCAGAGGAATACTCAGAAAAATAATACTAGAATAAAATGATTGAATTTGCACATAAAGCTAAACCATGGTTTAGTGCTATGTGGACACACCTCCACCGGTCTGAGCGAAGTGTTGGGATTGCACCCTCACCAGGAGGAGGGCCTCTGTGAAATTTAATTTTGCTTTCAAATAATCTTGGCTTAGCATTATGCACAAACAAGGGAACAAAGAATGGCTAGTTGCTGAACAAACCAATTTCAGGCCACGGGTTATGAAGCTGACTTGCTCAACTAGATTTGACGCTGCTGCTGCGCCTCCACTGCACACAGCTCCTGCTGCCTTGACACTCTCCCTTTAGGTAAGTGATGCACAGCACCGGGAAGGCAGGAGATCTGTGTGTGAGTGTGTGCACGTGCGCTTGCACACCACCTCCACCTGAGAAATGCACTCCTGAAGGAGAGACACCACATTAGCTAGGTCTTCTTTATTGCAGGCTGAGTTAAATGGGCACATGTTACTACAAACAGATGTGGTACTTTCCCGTTACAGTGTGCTCACCCCATAACAGAACATGATCAAAGAAGAGTAAGCACAAACTAAAAATCAATGGCATCCTAATAGGGTTGCCAGCTGTCCTCTTTTTCCAGGACATGTCCTCTTTTTCAGGGGTACAATTTGAGAAAGATTGCCTTGATCTGCTTTGAATGGCCATCATAGTGTCCTCTTTTTTGCTCTTCAAAATATGGCAACCCTAAATTATCATGTTAATATTTTTGCGTAAAGCTGTCTTGGCAGTGTAACCTCCATTTTGAAGCTTGCCCACTTTCCTTGATTAAATTGTGTAGGGCAGGGGTTGCCAATGTGGTGCCCTCCAGATGTTGGTGGACACTAGCTGGGGTAAAGGAGAATTGTAGTCCAACATCTGGAGGATACCACTTGGGCTTCCCCTTCCTACAGGGGCTATGAGAAGTTTCAGAGTTAGATATGGAGAGGCTGCTGGATCAGACCAAAGGCCCATCTACTCCAGCACTCTGGTCTCACAGTGGTCAATCAAATGCCCCTGGGGAAGCCCATAAGCAGAACCTGGGTGCAACAGCACTCTCTCCATCTGTGATTCCCAGCAAGCAATCTACTTCCAATAGTGGAGGAAGAACACAGACAATGTACCCAGTAGCCACTGGTCACTGTATCCTCCATGAATTTGTCTAATCCTTTTTCAAAGCCGCTCCAAGTTGGCGACCACCACTTGTCATCTTGTGGAAGCAAACTGGACAGTTTAACTTTGCAATGTGTAAGGAAGTAATTTCTTCCTGAAACATTCAGCTTCACTGGATGTACACAAGTTATAGCATTTTGAGAGGAAGAAAAACTTTTCTGTATCCACTTTCTCCACAGATGCATAATTCATACACCTTTATCATGTTCCCCTCTTACTTATCTTTTCCCTAGCCTAAAACACCCAAAATCTTTCCTCATAAAGAAGTTGTTCCAATCCCTTGATCATTATCTGAACTTATTTCACCTGCACACTAACTTTTTTGAGGTAATGAGATCAGAACTGTACACAATATTCCAAGTGTGGTTATATAATGGCATTATATTGACAGTTTTATTTCAAACCCTTTCCGAATGATCCACAGAATGGAATTCACCATATTTTCAGCTGCTGCACATTGGGGTGATGACTCCATTGAACTATACACTACAACCAAATTTCTCATTCCTGGTCAGATACCACTAATCCAGACCCCATGGACATATATGTGAAATTTAGATTTAGATTTGTTTGTTCCAATGTGCATCACTTACACTGAATTACATTTGCCATTTTACTGCCCATTCACCCAGTTTGAAGAGATACTTTTGGAGCTTGTCACAATGCCTCCTTTTTAAAATCACTCTGAACAATTTGCTATCATCAGCAAATTGGCTACGTCACTGTTCCCCTGTAATTACATCATTCATGAACAAATTGAACAGCACAGTTCCCCAGCAAACAGGCAAAAGGCAAATGAGGAAGTAAAACCTGCTCTCTGTTCAGATATCTGAATTTGTTGTGTTTATAGCAAGGTTTGGGTACTAATTCTTTGTCCATAATGAGTACAGCTTTTACAGGGGGGGAAATGGGCACACCAAATGCCGTATCCTCTTTGAAAGTTTTTTGATTTAAAACCTAAAGCCTTATGATTTAAAACCTAAAATCCCCCAATGTCACCCAGATGGGGGAGTCAAATGAAATAAATATTTTTGTTTTGAAAAAATGGTTTAATAACAAAGAATGGAAAATCTGGAGCACAGGTCATGCTAGGGTGGAATAACAAGAAGAAGCTGTGAGCTGGAAATAAGTTGTGTCATATGTTGCTTATGTACCTTGTGGCAGAGACTGGACAGGAAGAGCAGACTGGCCAGGTGGAATGGAAATGAGTCCCTGACGCTGAAGATTCAGCAGATGTTGCTGCTGCTGAAGTTGTTGCATCTGGAGGAGCTGTTGCTGGAAGACAAGCTGCTGGGCTGCCAACTGCTGCTGCTGCTGCTGCTGCAGAAAACCCAAAAACAAATGGAACAGAGAGTAAAGATTGCAATGAAGGCTGTAAAGCAAGGCAGTGTCAGCTCATTTCCCCCTTTCGTTTCTGTTATTAAATAATAACGCTATTTGCAGAAACAGGATCTGATTATTTTTATTATTTAACAAAGGGATTTGTTTTTATTAAAAGTGATTGGGTTATTAGTAAAAAGAGAGAGGCGACAATATGCTATTTTTCAGCAAAGGGTCAGAAGGAGGCAGGCAACAGCTGTTCTAAAGGGGAGCTGGGTTTTTTGTGGGGGGGGATGTTCACTTCATGATAGATGATAACAAATTTATCTTGCTGAAAGTGTAACTCTTTACAACTGTCTGTGATTCAAAGGCACTCTTGTTTTTCCAATTGAATAAGTATGATCCGCAGTGGCCCATAAATGAAGTCTCCAGTGATCTATTAGTAAACTGGGATGTAGCCTTCATTTTACTGGCCTGTTGGCTCCTTTGCAGCTCTTGCTGGAATACATTAAACAAAACAAAAAAACCCTGGCATTATATTCAAGGCAAAGAAGCGGCCTATTATAAGGGAAAGCATAACTTCCAATTTTGTGAGGCATTACAAGACAAACTGGAGTTCTTCAGACTCAGGAGGGTATGAGGATGTAG
>NC_138135.1:56861659-56864159 GCF_964188305.1 Podarcis bocagei | reverse complement strand
ACTGCTTTCCACTTATATGACTAAAGGGAGAACTAAAGTGTTATGAATTTTAAAGCAATAATTATCTCAAGGTCTATTTACACTTCCTTCGACAAACTACAACTCAAAATGTGCCTAAATGCTTGAACATTTAAATATTGATTTGTTCCCTATTCACACTGCACTTGCCATTCCTGTTATCTGATGTGGAGTATTTAAAGCAGAAAAACTAACTTTTTTCCTACTGCAGCTTTGAGGGATGAGAGTGTTGCACATATGTTTATGCCATGGGCATACAAAGTACCAAAAAAGAAAAAAAGAAAAAGTATTGTTGAGTACATAAGCCACATATAACATTCTTCATGCTTGTGAATGTGCCTGAGCTATGCTAACTGTTCCAACGAGCACCCAACATTACCTGCTGTAACATAACTGCTTGCTGCTGCTGGAGAAGTGCTTGAAGTTGCTGTGGAGACAAAACTTGTTGCTGGAGAATTTGCTGCATTTGCTGAGGGGTGATCACCTGGGGAGTCATCATGGCCACTGACACAGGCACCTAAGGAGACAAAAATTGCAAATATATTGAAGTTCACATCTGCAATACTTGGCGATAGCATTTTAAAAACTTTTTGTGCTGAAGTTGGCCTATTTGCTTGCTCCAATTTGAGAAAGCAGCAGCTGTCCTACACCTTCAACAGAAAAATGTGTGGGGTACACAGATGGAGGGATGCTTGAGGAATTAGATTTCTATGTCTAGTCTAGGCAAACAGGCCTAGACACATCAGATTTTATCAGGCTCAAAAGTTTATAATTCACATGTCTTGTAAACTGCTACTATATATTTCTAAGTTGACTAGTATAAATGGCGCATTTAAAAATAGATAACCACGTGTTAGGGTTCTCCACATCTTACTACAACCATAAATGGATAAAGAACCCAGGCGATTTCTCAAGGTATAAAAATAAACAGGTAAAATTCTCCTGCAAGTGATCTGTTGGACAATACATATATTTAGATGGAAATACATTTTAATAGCCATTTTATGAAACAAAAAGGGCCTCTTGAATCAAAACATGTTATCAGCTTGCCATGTTCTGTATCTGGAGCAAAAGGGAGCTGGGCATGTTTAGCCTGGAGAAGAGGAGGTTAAGGGGTGATATGATAGCCATGTTCAAATATATAAAAGGATGTCACATAGAGGAGGGAGAAAGGTTGTTTTCTGCTGCTCCAGAGAAGCGGACACGGAGCAATGGATCCAAACTACAAGAAAGAAGATTCCACCTAAACATTAGGAAGAACTTCCTGACAGTAAGAGCTGTTCGACAGTGGAATTTGCTGCCAAGGACTGTGGTGGAGTCTCCTTCTTTGGAGGTCTTTAAGCAGAGGCTTGACAACCATATGTCAGGAGTGCTCTGATGGTGTTTCCTGCTTGGCAGGGGGTTGGACTCGATGGCCCTTGTGGTCTCTTCCAACTCTATGATTCTATGATTCTATGTAGCCTCCAGTGGCTCACTGCAAAAGGCACAGGGTTGGGAAGCAGAAAATAGGAGTTTGAGCCATAACAAGTAAATGTGGGGGATGTCCTCACTCACTTTTTTTTTAGTGTCAGCATGGTATGGTGGTTAGAGTGCTGAACTAGGACCTGAGATGCCAGGGTTCAAATCTGAACTCAACCACGAAGTCCACTGGGTGACCTTGGCCCAGTCACTAATCCTCAGCCTAAACTACCTCCCACAAACATAATAAATAAAACAAGACACACATGCTGGCCGCAGTTCTGCAAGTGCCATGGTACAAGTTTTGGTCTTCCTGCTTATTTAAACATTGGATTTCAATAAAGTAAAAAATAGAAGGAATATCCCCAGCATAGATATGAGTATGGAGTAAACAATTTTTGTTTCCTATAGACAAACTGTTGGAAGGCATGTATTTAATTCTTTAGGCATTATAACCTGCATTTCTATGGGAAAATATAATTCAAGGCAACTTACAAATAAAATCCCATTCACAACTAAAATTAGAGGAATGTTGGGCTAGCCAGTTCAAAATGATATAGCTTACTAAGCTTGCTTAGCTGGCAGCTGTTGGAAAAACAATATGGGTCTTGTCAAGAGGAAGAAATCGTCTTTTCCTATGCATTTTAGGGCCTCCTTTGTGTGGTAGTGCAATAGGATATTGGTAACAGATTCTTCTCATTGTGTGGGACAGGGCCAAATCTAGACATGGCCCCATTTAAGGAATTACCAATTGAATACAGTGGTACCTCGGGTTACATATGCTTCGGGTTACAGACTCCACTAACCCAGAAATAGTACCTCAGGTTAAGAACTTCGCTGCAGGATGAGAACAGAAATCGTGCTCTGTTGGCGCAGCAGCAGCAGGAGGCCCCATTAGCTAAAGTGGTGCTTCAGGTTAAGAACAGTTTCAGGTTAAGAACAGACCTCCAGAACGAATTAAGTACTTAATCCAAGGTACCACTGTAAATGTCTTTTTTAGAGAAATGGCATGAATCTGAAACAG
>NC_138135.1:56776659-56854159 GCF_964188305.1 Podarcis bocagei | reverse complement strand
TTGGACCAACTGAGAAGCTGGGGGGGGGGGGGGGAATATCACCAGCCAAGGAAGTATCCTTTCACGAGAGGGCCAAGCAGGCCAGATAATATTTCCTGACTCTAGGTGAGGCTTACTCAGAAGTGTGATAAGATTTGAGCATTTGCTGCCTGTAGACCTGTGTTCATGCTTGATGGCAAAGAAGCCATATCTGACAAGCCTGCCTGTATTACCAAAACAGGAATAGAAAAGGCCTAAGAGCAAAGACAGTGAGAAAGGGTATGGAATTCCTTGTCCGTGTATATAGTGATTGTTTATTCAAGGTAATAACCTGAATCAACAAACTCTGCAACCCCCTTGAGTATCTCTGATCATGCAAACAATCCCTTGGCATGCCTTTATCCCTCACCTCACAGCTTTGACAGAAATTGGCTGCAGAGTTCAAACTATGCTGGTGAGATTATATATATATATATATTTTCCCAATACCAGAGTTTACATCATTTTAAGATGTGTTTCAAACACACAGTAGGGACAAGTAACACAAAGAAATAAAAGTGCTTGATATATGTCAACTAATTTGCAAAGTGCATTCGGAAGACTTGCCTTACCTAATCCCATCAGTTGCATTCAAAGGATAGATGCGCAAGGGCACCTGAGGAAACCCACATCAGGCGGGGCAGATTTTTCATTATGCGAAGTGTGCATTCATTTATCCTAAGTGTCCAACTCCTGGTGCTACTATGGGCACAAATGTCAGCCTTGTCAAATCTGGGTCTTTGCTGGCTTTCCTAAAGTTGTTTATTGCAGAAGCTCAAGCCAATCTTTCCCCTTTTCAGCGCTGTTTGTGAATGGAAGAATGCCCGAACTATTTCAGCTATCACTTCTAAATTTCTGAAGCTGTGCAGAGCAACAACAGGTACGCCAGTGAAATACTGAAATCTGTATGCAGAGTAGCACTGAAAGCAACATATCCCACTGATGCAACCTGCCACACACATTCTTCTCCTTTCATGCTATATGATGATTGTGACATAGGGTTACACTTCCTCAGGATTTCTCAGTGAGCTTGACGTACTCAGGGCACAGTCTGTGCAAGACAGGGTTAGGCAACACTCTACCTTCTCAGGGACCAGTCTAGATCAATCATAGGTGTGGATCTGACCTAAAGCAACAGCAACTCCTCTATGAACAGTTGGCAGCAGCCTATAAGAGTGGGTAGTTTCATTCCTGTTCTGGCAGATTGCTCTCATCAGGAAAACTGCCAAAATAATAAGCTACCAACTCAGCAGGGAGGCCAAGAACTGAATGTATTCCGACTACCTGGTCAGCTCTTGAATGAAATTACTCCAAATATTGTCTTAGATAACACTACTGAGATACAATGGAGAGAGACGATTTACTACCATTCATCCTGTATTTTTCCTGTGGAAAAATACAGGGCTCTTCAAAGTACTTCCTCCCTATCTGGAATC
Source organism: Podarcis bocagei (assembly GCF_964188305.1). Classification (NCBI taxonomy): domain Eukaryota; kingdom Metazoa; phylum Chordata; class Lepidosauria; order Squamata; family Lacertidae; genus Podarcis; species Podarcis bocagei. Next base: position 56,852,705 of record NC_138135.1, on the reverse strand, counting down.
AGACATCAATGTGAAAACCAAATTAAGTTATTTGAATATTACTACATCTCCTACTACAGCTAACCATTCACTATGTTAATATTTATGAAGGTTAAAAAATTCCACAGGAAGAATGATCCGCGAGAAATTCTTTCACCTAATGCAGAGTCGAAGCTGTTTGTCACTCTTAAAATAAGGAAAGGGGTCATCTTTAACCACTTTCCCTCCACCCCAACTAAAAAAGGCTGAGCAAGTTAATAGTTTGTCTGTGTCCAAGTGGTGCATGTTGTTTGAGTGTCTGTCTAGGACCACTGGCAACATTATCCACAGGACACTGACTGGCAGAGGCTCTCCAAGTGTCCAGGCAGGAACATGCCTACCCCTACACCAAGATGCCAGGGTTGAATCAGAGATCTTCTGCTCCATCACTGAATTACAGCCCTTCTCTGGCATTCACTCTTTCTATCCATGTCATCCACAAAGCCAAAAACTATCCCCCCAAAAGGCCATTTTCTCTTTCAACTCATGAGGACAATAGCGGTGCCTCTGCTGTTCAGCAGGGGAAAACCAAGCACTCAGGCTATGCAATCTATCAGATAAAGGCGGAAACTATCAAGTGAAAAGCAGAGAATGTGTTAACTTGTCTTAAGAGCTGATCCAAGCACAGATCTTTTCATCATGCCGCCTTGTGGCAGACGTCTACATGGAATGGTTGGTTTTAAAATGATTTCACCATATTTGTTATTGCACTGGTGGGTCAGGAGCCACAGGACCTGATCCACCATGCAACAATAGGGTAAAAAATTAAGAAATGGGTCAAAAGTGGGTCATGGGTCTGAAAAGGTTGAAGATATCTGGTTTATTGCATTGTTAGCCCACCGTTTTCTCCAAGGAGCTCAATGTGACATTCATGGTTCTTCGCTTCCGCATTTAAGCCCCACAATAAACCTGTAAGATATGTACTACAGAACAGTTGGGATACCAGAGAGCAAAATACATCAATTGCACTTTTGCTTGTGCATTAGAATTTCTGGATGTGAAGAAAATGCATTAATAGATCTTTGTTGAATTAAAACAAGTGTTAGGTATCTTCCAAATAAAATATAACTTCTCCCACCCCACAATGTCTTTTTAAACTGCAAAGTCAGGTGTTTAAAATAAATATGTATCTAAAATACTTCTAAAATACACACACACACACGAGAAAATATCAAGGTTGAGCCCTTAACAGTTAATGTGTACATTAATCTACATATCTGAAGCTTTCTTGGCGCAAAAATAAGATGTCACATGTTCAGGGTTAAAAAAAAAAATACTCTGATAATGCACATTCTAAATAGCTTCAAAATTTAACAAATCTAGTTACCCAACTAGTAATTTCTCACCATTTTAATGATTTCAACTTAATTCTGCTTCTGTAAAAACTGGAGTACAGTAATGCCCCTAATCTTCAAGCGATATTTTTCCATAAGCTCATTCTTCTGAAATGTGTGTCACACTTTTTAAAAGCTTATTTCCAATCAATGGAAGAGCTTTTTCTGACATGCCAGTATTTGATGTATAAATCTGAACACTTGCCTATGGAATCTACTAGATGTGTATTTGGCTCACATTGAGTTGCTCCCATCAGCTGTAGATTCATCCACAGTTCAGAAACATTTGCTTTTCTTTCTTGTAACAAACTGTACATTCAAATCAGATATTGGTATGCATGCACACACACCCAGTTAATCACTTATCTGTTCACATGCTTGCAAAAATACCTGATTTGTATACATATTAGCAGACATACTGGCAGTTGGCAAACACCAAGGCAGCAATATAATTATTCAGGGCTTGTTTTCAAAATCGAGCCTCATAAACACCAGTGGAATCAGAGAAACACTTTCTCCATTCTCCTTATTGTAGAGCTGGTATTTTGTTCATTTATTATCTAGCTGACAATCTCTGCAGGTCAACAGCTGATTTACCTCCCTGATATTCTGTTTTACATGCACTTAAACAAGACAAGTTCAGGAATGAAATGTCAGACATTCAAAAGGTAAGCACATCAGTAAATAATTATGTCCTAATGGACAATGGAGCTACTGAAAAGTATAAATGATACCTATGCAACCCTTGTTTATTTTGGAGGTAAAAAGTTAGAAACATGTGGAGTAAATAACTCAGAAACAGTTACCTTGTTTGCAAAGTCAAGATGGTTTTAGTGCAAATGAGCAAATAATGTGTGGCCTCCTAGAGAGGAGACTGTAGCTACTTTTCTTCTGCTCAAGTTTTTGCACTGTGCTGAGTTAAGCCATGGTTTGGCTTAGCATTGTCATCTGAACCCAGTTCTTCTGGTTTTGCTCCCCCGAGACAAATGAGGAGCTGTAAACGGGTTAAGTACTTACCGTATTTTTTGCTCTATAAGACTCACTTTTTCCCTCCGAAAAAGTAAGGGGAAATGTGTGTGCGTCTTATGGAGCGAATGCAGGCTGCGTAGCTATCCCAGAAGCCAGAACATCAAGAGGGATTGCTGCTTTCACTGCGCAGTGATCCCTCTTGCTGTTCTGGCTTCTGAGATTCAGAATATTTTTTTTCTTGTTTTCCTCCTCCAAAAACTAGGTGCGTCTTGTGGTCTGGTGCGTCTTATAGAGCGAAAAATACGGTAATTCGTTCCTGAGGTCTGTACTTAACCTGAAATTGTTCATAACCTGAAGCACCACTTTAGCTAATGGGGCCTCGTGCTGCCGCTGCACCGCCAGAGCACGATTTCTTTTCTCATCCTGAAGCAAAGTTCTTAACCTGAGGCACTATTTTTGGGTAAGCGGAGGCTGTAACCTGAAGCGTATGTAACCCGAGGTACCACTGTACATCAATTACAGCTCATGGTTTATCTGGAGAGAGCTAAACCAAAAGCTGGGCTCCTAAGACATGCTAAGTAAAACCATAGCTCAGAGCAGGCAGAACAGTGGCAGAACAACCAGAACATTAGCAAAGGACAGCAATCTCCTGTGTGGTGACTCTGAAGCCTAACCAGTTCACAGATAAGTCTCTGATCTGAACTACTTTCAGCAATCAATACTGCAGGGAGAGGAAGCTCAACCCTACCCCAATAAATAGAATAAAAATTGGCAGCAAATGGCTCATGAGAGGCTTCTGACCTCATAGCTAGTATGCATTGCCATGCTTTTTTCGGGCGGGTGGGTGCTTGATTAGTAGGAGACTCCTTTCTTTCCTAACAGGGAAAAATGGTCACATATGAGACCCAAGAGAACCACTACCAGACAATGTTAGACTAGATGGACAAATAGTCTACAGTCATACCTCGGGTTAAAGTAGCTTTGGGATGAGTATTTTCAGGTTGCATGCTGTGGCGACCCGGAAGTAACGGAGTGCGTTACTTCCAGGTTTCGCCGCTCGCGCAGACGGTCAAAATGATGTCACGCACATGCGCAGAAGCAGTGAATCGCAACCCGCACAGACTCACAGATGCGGGTTGCGTTCACTTCACGATGTGAACGGAGCTCCAGAACAGATCCCGTTCGCATCCAGAGGTACCACTGTAATTTTGTATAAGGGCAACTTCCTATGTCATTGGCTTTACTTTATTTTCCTATGGCTGTTGGCTACTCCACAACAAATAATTTAAATTAATGCAAAAGTAGGCTAATAACATGTCCAATTTGCATGTTCCCATCTGCATATATTTGCAAGCTGTGTTGCCCAGATTTATGGGGCTGCATTGGCCCTAGCCAATGGTACCTAGCAATGGAAGAGTAAATGGTCTGTGTGTTGTGCAATTTCATATGCAAGATTCTAAGAATGAAAGCTGGTCCTTCCATAATTTGATAAGGTGTTACATGGTTTGGCTTTCCAGAGAGTAGGGCCAAAGGCAATAAGAGCAGTTGGGGGGAACTTGGCTTTCTGAAATAATCATGTCCCTGTTCTGTGGAAGATTCATGCCATTTGACTCTGTTACATACCATTTATTAAGACAAGTGGTTTCAGGATGAGCAGAATTTACAACATTTTCAGTAGCGTACAACACAGGAGGGAAGCTTTAAAACAGACTTATTGCACAACTTCCCAGCTGCAGATACCTATTAAAATCAATAAAGCAGCATGTCAATAATGTTTAAGGATCCCCGATGACAGACAAAAATTGGACTTCTGTTAATGCTTATAATTTGTTGTGCCTTTTATATAACAAGACTTTCACAACTAACATTGGATCCTCATATCATATAATCAGTGATTTAGAACGTTTGGCAATAATAATAGTTACAGTTTACCCTCCACCAAAGATCTGCTAGCTTTGCTAGTAAAATGTTCCTAACAGTACAAATGCAAGGTAGAAGTAATAGAATTATAAACAGTTCTGTAACTAAAAATTAAGGGCTTGGGATTCTTTGACTGACAAATAGTGCCATGCAAGTCACTTTCCTTGATGATAAAAATTATGAAGTGTGTGACAGAAAAGAATGGTTTAATATCCAAGGATTATATCAAGCACAAAATGGATGATGAAAATAAACCAATCTTGCGCACAGTGGCATAGCCACTTCTATTAGCATGCTGACGAATTTCAAGCAACTAACTTTCTTGTCTCTCCAGACTGTCTAAGTTGCATTAGATTTTTGTCTCTTTGGTTGCTGCTAGATCCTTACCCTGAGAGCAATTCCTTTACCCACACATTTTTATTACCGGGGGGGGGGGGGAAGAGCCCCAAGCTATACAGAAAAAAACCCTGACAATTTGCAAGCACATCTTGAAAAGACAAAACGTCTCTTTGTGATATTTAGGGAAACAAAATACTTTCTCACTGTAGTTCTAGTTATATCAAGAAGATGTAAAGGGGGCAAAAAACCCCTATAATCTTATTCAGAATCTGATCTATCAGGTCCTTAGACTACAGAAGTCATGTTGTATGCTGACAAGTATACATGATCCTATATACCAAAATGAAGACGTTCATTCAGTGGACAGAAGCTGATCTTTCTGAGCACTGAAATACATTTTTAAGGTTTAATCAAAATGATTGGGAAATTACCACTTCCAGCTCTTCAGATAACAGTTTTAGAAATCTAACCATTAGCAGAAAGGCTAATTTATACAGTGGAAATTGCTTAGCCACACACCTCAAACACTTGGCTGCCTCAGTGATGTGAAAGAATGAGCCCTTTGCACCCTTGTCACTTTTCAGTGATGGGGATGCCACACGCACTGGTATGGTTCTTCCACCCAGTCTGGAATGGTCCATAGGGCTTAAAGGGGAATGCATGTCATAGGCATACAGAAGGTATGAGCAAACTACCCAGAGCAATCTTCCCATGAGGTAGCTGTGGAACAACAGGGAAATCTAATCACACACATATTCTAGCTTGACGGCCATTGGCAGCCCTGCATACTTCCTGCTCCCAGGTGCTTGTGCAGATATGAATGGCTTACACATGTTGCTCGCAAATAACACAACTAGCAGCGTGGAACTGCTGCATCTACAAATATACTCGGCTTTGTGAATTATTCTTCTGCTACTCTGCAAGCCCAGGGGAACAGTCACGCCTTAAGGAGTACCAGACTGAGCCAGCAGGGTCCCCTCCCAACTGCAGCTGTACCATTTATACTATAACATGCCAACAATGTACCTAGTGGCTTTACCTATTCCATGATGTGGGATAAGTAACTATGCATCCCTCTGCTCTGTAAGAAGCCTCATTTCCTGGTAATGTTCAGTGGGGCAGTGTTCCACATTCCTTTGGTCAGCTCAATTCCAATTATATATCAAAGCAAAACTAAGCCAAAACTTTGGGGTCGTGGTGGATAGCTCAATTGAGATGTCAACCCAGCATGCTGCAGCTGTGAAAAAGATGGCAAAGGCCTTACTAGGGATCGTTAGGAAAGGAATTGAAAATAAAACTGCCAATATCACCTGGTTGCCTCACCTCAAAAAGGATATTGTAGAGTTGGAAAGGTTGGAAAAATGTGACTGTTATAATAAGCATGTATATTCTCATCTACAAAAAGCTATCATATGAAACAGGGCCAACAGCAACTAGCAACCAATGCAAGTATTAGTTTGTTACTTTCAGCTACTGGGGGCAATGAGAATACCACCCTCTTTTTGTTCAAGCCTGCTGATCATGGAGAGCATCATTTGTCCTGGTGTTCAAATCTAGCAAGAACCTTGCATTGATGGAGACCTGAAACAACACAGCCTGCTCAAGTCATCCAAATAAAAACTTGGAGGGCGCAAATAAGCAGCCCTTTAGACTTTCCACTCTGCAAACCTAGAAACTGACACGGTAGTTAAATGCATTTATATCTGTGCTTTCTTTAGCTTTTCTCCAGTGACCCTGTAATAGAAAGCAAGCCCAAAAACAAACACTAGTTTAAGGCCAGACCAAAAATGAGACAGAAATATAGAGCAGGTGAGAAAATTAAAAACCTAAGCAATTAGAATATGAGCAACATACAGAGAAATGAAACAAACAACGAAACAGGTGAGTAAAAATCAAGGATTTATTATTTAGCCCACAATTTGTTAAAATGACAGAATTATTAGAGACTACTCTTAATGATGAAAATTAATATGGTTCTACTGCTAAGAGATTCACAATGGATACTTACTTAGCAGTTCTCCCCAGGGGCACTTTGTCATATCATTTCAAGGTCACGTAACTGAGAATCTGATGGGTAATTACAAGCCTGTGGTGAATGAACCAATAAATCCAAATCTATTCCTTCAGAGACAGGGGTACAAATTCCTCCAAATCACACTTATAATTAAACAGCACCCTATAAATTCAAAAGACAACATAACTTTCCTATCAGAGAAATGAACTGGTGTATAACGAATTTGTCTCATGTTCCTATGTATGATGTAATCAGAGGAGACCAAGCAACATCAATTGCGTGGTGAGATTTGTATTACATGTTTAGGACCTTCCGCAGAAATTTTGTCATTCAAACTGGAAAGAGAAAAGAGTCTGGATATTCTTCTCCATGAAAGTGCTGCCAGTTATTGAGCTCAGGGGAGTTTAAAAAGAATGATGTGGATCCTGGAAGATAGCTATTAAAGTAAAAACCCTGCCAGATATTCTGGTGCACAAGCAGAATCTGCATGCACGCTTTTGGATTGCAGCCAATATCAATGATCTCTTGGCAAAAGTTGGTGTAAAATCCTATGAAGTGAGTATTGCGGACTAGAATGTAGTCAGCACAAATATAACATCACAGGGAAATCAGTGGAGATTTTGGTTCTAAAAACATGATGCAGTTGGAGGAAACCTAGAATAAAAAAGGGTACATCTGCAAGCATGAATAAGAGAGCATATGTTATCACCATCTGTTCATTTTTCAAGTGCTATAAGCTAACCAACAAATCCCTGCATTTTCACTACTTTTCTGTGATTGCATAGCCAACTGACGATGCAGCGGCTCTACAGGAAAGAACCTAAAATGCCAACAAGAACCTTTTCACAACTAAAAAGAACACACAAACTCTTATACAGCGCGCGCACACGCACACACACACACACACACACTCTTTTAGGAAGGAATCACTTTTTCTTTTAAAGCCACTGTACAAAAGTTATCCTCCAGAAAAAATGGATATTTTAGATCAAATAAAACATAGTTTTCTTCCACCTAACTGGTAATGAATCTAAGTATGCCTAAGGAAAATGCTTAAAGACCTCAGAGCAACTTTATATTTTGTTTCCTACGTAGAATAAACTGATAATAAAGGTTACTAATTTCTATTGCTAAGAGTGAATGGGATGTTCATATGCGAAGTTAGTGGCTGTGCTCCAATGCTTACTTTACAAAGCACAAATAAAAAAGTTACTTTTAATTTCTAAACTTTATAAATTTTAAAATATGTAACCCTAATCCAGAAATCCCACTTGCTTTATGAAGTGCTATATTGTCCACATTGTCTGAACACTGATTCTGCTGCTTTATGAAGGTCTGAAGAAACTGTAGACATTTTGAAACCAAAAACTGCACCCACTCTAAATGGTTACAAGAAATTGACACTTCTGGATATTTAAAAATAAAAATCATTGCTTGCAACTGTTAAGAATCATTGTTTTTCAATTTGCAGGATTTCAAAGCCTATGACCCAGTTCAGACATAATAATAAATAATGTTTTGTTATATACACACGTCTCAAACAATATGGAGGTGTGGGCATGGGGAGATTAGAAGTATTGGTGCCAATACTTCAACATTTCAATTAACTACAGTTTATTGCCCCCAAAACATTAACCGTGGTTAATCTCAACTATGACAAGTCAACTTCATAAAGTATGGCTTGAAACTGGCTTATTTGAACTAACTATACTGGAGACTAACCATAATTTGTCTTGATTCAGACATCACACTTAACTGCAGCAAGTCCAAAATGGAAGTGAACCCTTATGAGGTCGTCGTTCTCTCATCTGCACTGAAGGAGACAAGAGGAGAGGGGATACTGCATGTGCCGGGGTCTACCTGTAGGTGATTATTGTAATGATAAACCAAATGAACGAGGTCTGTGATGTGTGTGTAACTGTATATTTAATTTTACAGCTGTGTGTGATCATTCCAAATTTCCAGATAATAGGAGAAAAGTGTGTGTGTGTGTGTGTGTGTGTGTGTGTGTGCGTGCGCGCGCTATTATCACTAGTCCCAGTCAAGTGCTCCTAACACCATATTATACCTATTTCCTAGCATAATAAATGAGGGATAAACCTTGATATGGGACAAATAACAACGCTGTGTTTCCTTTCAGCAAAAATCAAGGGAGACGTGCACTGTAAGTCTGGAAAGAAGAGCTATACTTTTTTCCCCTTAAGAAAATCAACTGAAAGATCTATGTTGTGAGAGAAGGCAGGGGGAGGAGAGGGCGGATCCCCTGTTATTTTGCCAACATTTGCTGTTTACTGGACATCACAAGTTGCCATTTGCTCCAATGGATGCATCTAGGGAACGTTCTTCCTAAAGATATAATAATATCTGAATAATATCAGGATAATACTACATCCTAACTATATAATGAACAGAAAAAACATATTTATATTAGTAAGGACACAAAATGGCACAGGATGAAGGGTGGTAATGATGTTTCCAAGAACTAGCCAACTGACCTAACTACACTGTTGTGCAACTACCTTCCAACCAGCACTATTACAGTTTCACTAGTGTAAAAGGATGTATTGTTGTAGCAACAAAAATATTGTTCTTTGAATTCCAGAATATATGATAGCCCTGCAACAGTAATTCAACCTTGAGGAAAACTGTCCCGTTTTCACACAACTACTGAGTAACAACTGCATAATTACTGCTATTTGGAAAAAAAAATCTGAAAAGTGCCTCAAGCACAACTTTTCTACTATCTGGCATCATCCTGCTTCATGAAATTACATGCAAATTGCTTTAATTAAATGCAACTAAAATATGCCAGTTAGCTATGGCCCTTCAGCTCATGATATTTACATATCCAGATGTGGTCCTCATTTCTCAATAAGCTGATCTGCTCCTGACCTACAGAATAGCTGTTCTACGCAAGTGAAATTATCTCAAGCTTGAAAAAGCACTATTCTGCTGCTCACACTTCTGCATGAAAGCAGAAATGTCTAATGTCAGATTCTAAAAATGCAGGAAGCAGGAGTATTTCAATATATCCCAGCTCTTCATATGCCACTCTAACCAAGGACGCTATCAATTTACATCAATGTGGAGAAGAAGCTAACACTTGTTTTGCCTTGTCTGCTTTCACAATTCCAACTTTTTACTGCAAGAGAAAAGAAAATACAGGGAAATATCCTGCACCAATCAAATCCACTCCACTGTCCTATCTGGTAAGTAGAATGAAGTCAGGGTTAGGGATGGTAAGGTTTCCATATGTCCTCTTTTTCCAGGACATGTCCTCTTTTTCATGGGTAGAATTGTCATAGCAATCCATAGTTAAAGTAGAAGTCAGCAAATGTGTTCTTTTATTGCTCTTAAGATATGGCAACCCTATCAGTTCTGGCCCACATCCTATCCACATATTGGTCTGGGAAGTGTGGATCAGGCCAGTTTTTATCAGACTCCACCAAGAGCAGACTCCTCAAGCATCCCTAATTTGGGATGAGTGGTATGGAGGGTTTAATCATGCTGGGGGTTGTGCAGGGAATATGAAGCCTTTTGGCCCTACTGACAAGGTGAAGGCCAAGGGGCCCAGTTTGATCTGGAATAGAAAACAAGTGGCTTTATTGTTTGCCATTCAGCAGATATCATTGGATTTTTCATTCTGATCCAAGCCAAGCCAAACCTGGGTTGAGAAGGGTAGGGAGAAGGTGCTTTCTTTGTGTCTTTTGAAAATAGGTGTTTGATAAAGCTTTATCCCAATTTGTAGCAAGTATTCGCTTGCTCAGATTCAGATGAAAGGTAAAGAGGAATTACATTTTATAACTAACAAGATGTATACTTTCTTGAATTACAGTAACAGGCATTTTCAATATTATGAAGCCTGTCTCCATGCTTGAATAGCCACAGTTTGAATTAATTAAGGGTAATCTTGAATTATCCTCTGCCACAATGTAACATCATAGGCAAAATTCTGAAAATTTAACAAAAAAGTGTCTTTTATACAACACAGTTACAACAAAATCAATTACAAAGTAAGCAAAACATTTAAAACAATATTGCTGTCTTTAACATTTAGTGGTGTGACTAGAGTATCAGATGTTATTTTGCTTGTATAAATTGCTACTTCAAACCAAAATTTTCAGCTGTAAATTGAGAAAACGATGATATGCTGTATGACCCTGAAATCACTTGACATTGGCGAGGTTTTTTTACAAAAATAATCCAAAATTAAATCAAAGCTTCAAGAAAGCAATAGAAAAATAATGAGGAACTGATTATCATTGAGTAATTGCTCCCTTTTTAATTGATTTACAAATTTCCTTAAATTATACAGAGGGTCAGCATACCAGATCTTTTTTTCCTGCTGCCAGACTGATCATCATCTAGACACAGACTCCTTGTCTCTCAGGTATATGTTTTCTTGTCTGGATTGTTCAAATAATCATGAATGATAAGTAGTCGTGTAAACAGAAGATCCAGATAATCATGTGAATGAATATTGAAATCACAGAGTAAGAACTACACAGCTTTCTGCTAACAACCCTGCAGTTAAGAACAGAACTATTGTAATGAAGTACCTCCAACTCTCAACTTCTCGAGTTGTTCTATAAGAACATCATGGTCAATGATGCCAAAAGCTGCTGAGAGGTCAAGACCTGGTGCCCAAACCAGGTCTGAAAACAGACAGGAATGGATCTATACAATTCTGCTTCCTCCAGGCAGTGGCGTAGTGAAGGGGGCGGGGGGGCATGGCTCTGGGTGCAAATTACTGATGGGGTGCAACCAGGTACCACCATGACAGGCTCCCTCATCAAGGCCAGAGCTGTGGGGAAGCAAGTTGTACTTTGGCTGGGTCTTTGGGGCTGGGACAGTGGTGCGGTGGCCCCTCCTTCTCCTCATGGCCAGCAAAGGGACGCCTGCTTGTGCCCCGACCCTAGGCCAGCCGAAAGGGAGGGAGGGGGAGGGAGCAGCCATCACCACCACCCACCAATGAGGGAGGGAGGAAGAGGAAGGCAAGAAAATACTGCCAGAGCCACATGCATTGCCCAGAGTGCCTCACTGCAAGGACAGCAGAACAAGGCCACATAGCAACACTCTTGGCTTAACACTTCTCTGCCTTATCTCTGCTCCCAGACTGGGGATAGTTTGCAAGGAGAGACTCCCTTGATTAGAAGCTGGCTGGCTAAGGGACTGACTGCTGCCCAGTCCACCAGGGGGGGGTGCAACACGTGCCCTGCCCCGGGTGCCAGCAACCCACGCTAAGCCCCTGCCTCCAAAGACTGGCCACTATCCTCTCCTATTGGAAAGGAATATTAGAGACTGGACAGTAATTTTCTGAAACTTATTGATTCATGAGGGACCTGTTCAAGAGGGCCCACACCACTGTCTCTTTCAAGCCAGTGGGCATAACTCTCTCCTATAATGAGGCATTGATCACTTCCTGGCTTCTTAGTAGATTTAATCAGCCATTATGGCCAGAGATCAAGAGGCCACATTTGTTGGCCTAACAGCCAGAGGGTGTGGATAGGACGCTTGTGGCAGCAACGACTACTCCAGAAACATCTAAAGGACCTGAATGAATGGTGACACCAAGTTCAGTATAGATTCAAGTGATTTTTCCCTATTACTATGGTATTTTCACATGTGGTTCTTTGAAGACTTAGATGGCACCCATTTAAGGGTAGAAATGAAAAACGGAGAGCTGCAGGTGCAGCATCCTTAGTATTGCCCTACTTTTAATGGGTGCTCATAGGACACTCTTGCTGAGTCCTTATGGTTCCGTAGTCCTTTATGACTGGAAGACAGAAATTGGTTACAGAGCTGTGTGGGAAAGGAAGGAGTGCAAGAGGGAATGGGTAAGAGGATGGAGAGGCAGTGAGTCGTGCATAGCAGAACAGAGGGTGGGCATTATTCATAAATAATTATTTGCAAGGCTGCTTATTAATGTGCACAAATACTTTCAAATTTGTTTGGAAGGTTTTCCAAATATTGTACCAACATTTAGGTTGTGATCTTAAGTGTACCGACTGAAACATAAAAGTATAAAAATCAGGATGCCCACCATAAAAGCGCAAATAAAGGAAAGGTAAAAAGGCATTCTATTTTGTACTCAAATTATATCAGACTATTCCAAACAAGTACAGGTAAACAAAGAGCTGAATTTAATTCCACTAACAGTAAAAAATGACTATGTTAATCTGTTAGTGCTTCACATAAGCAAATGTTTTATCTTGTTATTCTAACAAAGCAAAGCAAGATGTTCAGAACTTAATCCGGAAATGGAGCAAAAATTAACAGCAGATGAAATTTAAATGCAATGTTCATGAAAATCTGTGTTACATTAAAAATTGCTTTTCTCAAGTTAACCTTTCAACAAGCATGACAAAATTGGGAGAATGAATGGGTCGTTGGCTCATTTCAGACCACAGCAACAGTAGTTGGGTTTCATTAGTATACATTAGGTAATATGCAGGCCTGCAATTAACAGTTATTATTAATTACAGGGTAACACAAGATGGTGGTGGTAGTGGGGACAAGAAACAATTCAACCTTGTTACTAGTCAAACTCCAGATATGCCTATCAGAGCACTCGTTGCACAAGGAAGCTGGAGAAAATAAGGAATGCCATGTCTGGTTGAAGAAGCCGTGGGAAATATCTCATGGTGTCTTCATTAAAGGAATGTGGCAACAACATTCTAGCTATCATGACCAGTTTCAGGGAGTCATTTATAACCCATCCTCTTAAAACACTAGTGGAAATGGCACAGAAAGCCGGCAAATATGTCCCCTGGCACCAATCAAATTCATTTTGATAAATTACATATTCTCCTACAAAGGAGCTGTGATATAGGTTTCCCATTGGTCCCTGCTACTCTTGTAGATTGTACCATACTTTCACTACCATTTCACTTGAGAAAATGGTTCTTGTCTCACATTTTGCTCCAGCAGCTGGTCCCACATACTTCAAGAACTGATCCTAAAGATGCCAGCCCAGTGAACGATGCTCAGCTGAGCCCCTGACAAATGCTCATGTCTATGCTCAGAAACCAAACTGCTATTAACAGGCTACATGACAGTACTGTAATAGACTATAACTCATTGGAGTGATAAGCTGACTTCCTCCTGCTTTCTTCACTTCCAGGGCACCCGCAGCAGCCCCATGGGGCCTGATGTATCTCGTGTAACCCCAAACAACCTTCTCAGTGCCTGAACCATACCTTCCCCTACTCTGTATCCTGCTAAAGAAGCCCCAACACAAATGAAATAGGGGCCAAACACTTGTGGCAGTACCTGCTACTTTAACAGGATCCTCACAAAGTGTGGCGGTAGAAACTCACTAGCATCTACCAACAGAAGCCCAGAAAACACGGCCATGCTCTGGAAGCCCTCCTACAAGGCAGTAAAAGAGTAATTGCTCCCTGTCTGCACAGCACACAAACCTACCTCCTTCCCCTCCTTGCATTTATTAATTATCCTAAACCTTCCCTTCCCTTCCCAAATGAGACACTTCAACACTCACAGCTCTGCCCAAGTAACCCAGATGACATCTCTGAACTAGATAATTTATTTTCCTCAACCAAATAAAGGTCAATGTAAAAGCAACTCTGAACAGGCCCATTTTACTCTGTAAAGCACAAACAGCTGGTAGTACCAATATTATAAATCTCAGTATGTTAGGGGATTGTTACTTGCCATACATAGGGCTTTCCTGGAACAGCCTCCTAACACTATAGATCTACAGAACATGCCCTGAAGGCTTTGCATGGAAAAATGTTGTTGCCAACCACTTCCATATTGCCTTGCTGCTATTCCTGACCCTTTGAAAAACACACATTTTGGCAAAAACAACTTTTTCCAGCAGTCAAATAGGTTTCATCCACTGTGAAATAAGTAACTCCCAGAAAGCCTGAAAGTTGCTGGTAGAGGAGGCACTAATTTATAGGGATGAACACATCTATCCATTTTGGTTTCTCTCAGTTTATAAATTTTCCATGCTTATATTCTGCACATTTCCACATAAATCTGCAATTTCAGAAAAATTCCTCATGCAAAATAATCAGCATTTTACATATTTCTGTATGCATTTTTGCCTAAAACACACATTTTTGCAAAAGCTGTTTTCCATAATGGGATGCATTTCTGTATGCTATTTATAGTCACCCTTTACATTGGGATATGCCTTTTGTACACTTTACTCAGCTGGAGAACTGCGTTGCAAAATCCGGAGAAGTACAAATTTCAAAGGATGGCTGGGTTCCAATTCATTTGTTGTTTTGAAAAGTGCAAATTAGGTAAGTTCAAAATTAAATGTAAACTAAATCCAATTTATTCCCTGTCCCTACTAGTGGATGGTGCCAAAGTCAGTAAAGTAGCATCTCCAAGGCAGTCTAAGTCTTGAGGCACTGATCTCAGGTCTTTCTGTTTTTCTCCATTGCCAATGGCTGGAATTGGCTGACTTGCAATCTCAACAGAGCACCTATTATCTCAGAAACTGCTTTGGTTTTGACACAAACCGTACCAGTTGCATAACTTCTCCAGAACTGGAGGACAGAAAGTTCAGAACCTGCACAACTCACTGGATGCCACATCAGAAAAGTAAAAGAGGCTTTGGAGAAATTATTTATTTATCTCACCTACACATGTATACATAATTTAATAGAAGGAAAACTCACTCTGATTTTTTATTTCTGCCTATTCTTAAGTTTCCATCAAAAGATTGCTGTTTCATCCACACACACACACACACATTTTTTAGGAACAAAACACCACAATGGGTCTCTTCAGATTTCAGGTGAATTCTTCAAACTGTTACTATAAGTTATTTTGAATAGCTACTTAAGAGACATCTAGTGTGGTCCTGTTTATTCACAACTTTATCCCACAAGAATTCTATTGTTTTGCTACCTAAAATGTGGTGATTTAAGTTTATGCAGCTACAGATCTTAATTTCATAAAGTAGAGTGTGGTTATTAACTCAAGTCTTTCATTTTAAGAAAACTGATATAGCAAAGGAAATTCAAAAATCACCAAGTGTCTGGAACTGTGAGAACGTAAGATATTCTGTTTAGATTATAGTAGCAAAATAAAATGCACAGAAAAGATCTATTTACACAATTATGAAATACTAACATGCATATGATGCAATATCCACTATTATCTCTGACGCTGCTCTACCATGCATTTCATATTAAAAATGCAACTTGTTTCATTCTCATATGTTAATTTTTTTAACACCAAAAAGAGGGAACCATGCCATATAAAAATTGCTTTTCTCTTTTCGTTGGTCACCTGCCAATTTTTCTACATACAGTGTTATGCACACCCCTTTAAAACAGGTTGTTGAAATATTGGTCCCTTTTTGCCTCTAATATTCTGCCAGAGAACACCTGGCTTCTACTTAATGGGCACCATAAAATGAATTAAAACTAGCATTTGGATTTATTCCACCACACAAGAACAGTATTTAAATAAAGCTTTCTTTTAAAATGGCTTGCAAATTCTGCACATGTAAATCCCAATGAAACAGTGAACTCACTTATGGATAAAAAATCAGATGGAACCAGTCAGTAAATAAGGAACATACTGAAATTAGTTTCACATGACTGTTATTAGTAACTGAAATCATACCACAGAAAGGCCTACACTTTAAAATGTGGTTCTCCGGTGTAGCATTTTTACACTAACATATAGTTCTCCTACAAATTGTCTGGAAAATGTTTCCAAAATATATTAGAGCAGAAGATAAACAAAAATCAAATTTGTTCAACTTGGTTTCTGACATAAGATGAGCATATCCAAATAATCAGAAATCATAATACCAACCTTCCTCTGAATCATTAGCTTAATAAAATATGATTATACAGTGGTACCTCAGGTTACAGACGCTTCAGGTTACAGACTCTGCTAACCCAGAAAAAGTACCTTGGATTAAGAACTTTGCTTCAGGATGACAACAGAAATTGCACGGCGGCAGCGGGAGGCCCCATTAGCTAAAGTGGTATCTCAGGTTAAGAACAATTTCAGGTTAAAAACGGACCTCCAGAATGAATTAAGTTCTTAACCCGAGGTACCACTGTATATATGTTTATAAAAGGTATGGTAATGATCCACTACAGAGATAAGAGTGCTTAAGCCAACCAAAAACAACATATCTGAGTTCACAAAATTGTGGCATAATTATCTTATTAGGTTTTTTTGCATACTCAAACCTCATAGTAGTCACATTCCGATGAGCAGGAAAGAGTTAAAACTGAGATTTTCACAATTTCAGTCTTTAACGAAACCTTAGCATCGTGAAGTTTGGTGTAAAATGGTGGGTCAGTAACTGCATTTCCCCAGGACACCTGACATCCTTAATATAGACTTCAGGTGCCCTGCAAACTACACATCAAGGGGTTACATATCTCAAGACCTTCAGTGCCTTGGGATGTTCCTACAGCAGAATTTCAGGAAGCAAAGAGGTAAGCTAGGAGAAAAAGAAGACACATTCCTCCCTCTCTGCCATAGCCAAGTAAGAAGGGAGGCGGAAGGAAAGCATTTCTCGCTTAAATTGCCAGAGAATAACTATCAGGGGAATGGTGTCTTGTTCAGAAGTCTACACACCAAGTTTGTATCCAGAATCAAGTAATTATAAGTTTTCGGAGGCATCAATAATCAAAAAGGCCATCAATGACATTTTGTAAACTAATTTTAGTTGTTAAACCAAAGCCCCACCATATTCACAGTCCATGGAACCACCCATAGCTCCACATTCCTTTAAAAATGTTTTGGAATTGGGTTTCCCTAATGAAAGCCATTCTTTCATGGGGGTTTCAAATGGAGGGGAGGAGACAACAACCCAGGGCTAGTGAAAACCTTGGGGTGACTTGCAAGAACATGTGAATGGGCAATTAGGAAATAGCAGTATATAATCAATCAAAATTATCATGTCAAGAATTATACTGCTGTAGTATTCTGAAACAGGGAATATCCATTTTGTTAAATGATGTCTTGGTGTTGTGAAAAGAGCAACTTCTTTCACCAAATAATATATCACACATGCATGAAGATTGCTTTATTTCTACATAATGGTCCTCTTTGGAGGTCCTGCTCTAGGTGCCCTCACTGAATGAATGAACTATCAGGCAGATGACCATTTCAGCAGTAGCATCCCGGTTATGGAACAGTCTTCCCGGGGAGGCTCACCTGGGTCCGTATTTGTAGCTTTTCGCGCATCAGGTGAAAATGTTTCTGTTTACCCAGGCCTTTGGTATTTCTTAAAGCCATTGATGGTTTTAAAATCTGTGTTTTTAATCCTTGGGGTCGTGTTTTTGCTGTGTTTATGTAGGTTTTTTAATGCTTCTATTCTATCCCATATTTACATTGGGGTGATGATTAACATTGGTGGTTGCTGTAAGCCACCCTGAGAACGCTGTGTTATGGGGCAGGATACAAACGCTGAAAATAACAAATAAATATAGATGGAAATAAGAAAAATTATATGAATGTATAATCTTCCTTACTCAAATGTGGTGTACTAGATAGCGGTGCTGATGGTGGGAGGGGGCGTTCCCTGACTCCCAGGAAAACAAATGCTCCAGAATTGCCACCTGCCTGTTGGGTCCCTGGCTCTTTGGAGGGCACCCTTGGAATATTTAAGAAAGCATTTTATGTAAGCCACTCACTTTCACAGTGGAATGTGATATAGATCGAGTAAATTGTACACATATTCTAAACCACAGATTAAAATCCTAGCTGATCCTTGAAACTTTGTGAGCAGTTTGGGCAAAGCATTATTTCTTAACCTATCTACCTGACAGGGTGGTGTGACAATAAAATAAGATCCCATTACAAGGCCCTTTGAGACCTTTGGATAGGATAGGGGAAAAATCATTAACACACCGTTACTTTTTCTTAGACCACATACAAAAAGCCAGAAGCATTATAGTGTATCAGTACAGATCCACACATTTCAAGTAAAATTATTCAGCACATTGAGTATCATGGATCCTGTTCACCAAAGCACATAAGCATGTGATAAATTTTTCAAAAAGAAATACTCCATTACATATTTAGTAAGGCATTTGAGTTTAATCCTATTAAAGTCTTTGGGATCAGAGATCATACATATGCTTAAGGTAAGCACTTTATTCAATCAGGACTCCTTCAGGGTTGATTTAGATGAGTATCTTTTCCCAATTTCTCAATGATTTATAGAGTCACCAGACACCGGGACCCCAATTTAATAAGGTTGGCTGAAGGCATCAGGCAAACAGCAGCCACCACAGATGGGATAACTTACAAACACCTAGCTTACTGACAGCGCAGTTGTTGAGCATTGAGTCTAGGTCCATGGGGGTCCCACCATGCAACAAGCTGCACTATAAGGAAGAAACTGTTGTCTGAAGCCAACCTAGTGCAGAGAGTTCTAACTATGATTTACAGTGGTACCTCGGGTTAAGTACTTAATTCGTTCCAGAGGTCTGTTCTTAACCTGAGGTACCACTTTAGCTAATGGGGCCTCCCACTGCCGCTGTGCCACCGCCGCACGATTTCTGTTCTCATCCTGAAGCAAAGTTCTTAGCCCGAGGTACTATTTCTGGGTTAGCGGAGTCTGTAACCTGAAGCATCTGTAACCCGAAGTACCACTGTACATGTATTCCCTCTGGTGTCCAGGGAAATGACTGTATATCAGGGGAGATGATCTATGGCAATAAAAAAATCTCAAAAAAATATAAATGTTGCCAGGTGTTGTTTTGGACCTGTACTATTTGTTTCTGAGTTGAATTTACATTCACAGCTCAGATCTTCTACTGCTTCTTAAAAAGGGAGGACACCTCCATGACTGCATTCAAGGTCAGCTTGTTCAGGTTCTACAAAGAAAGCATTTCTCTGTATGAAAAGTTTCGTCATTTTTGACAACCGCACACAGATCTGTATCATTGCCTGTACATGCAGCTTAGGCAAAGTGGGAAACTGCAAGCCATTGTTGTCGCCCAGGATATATGCATGAAATGGAATACATGGAGAATCATCATGTGTGTAGGAAATCTGCAGTTTCTAGTATGACCATCAGTCCCATCAGAATAAATGAGACTTTTGCATACCTAGTGTTTGTGACCACAATTACAGCTCATACATCAGATGGTAACTCACTCACAGCACAATCTGACTTTGCTTCTGTAATACGAATTAAAGGGTCCCCTTCTGCAAAGTATAAAGTGGAAACCACATTTTGGAAGATATACTCATTCTCACAATTAGTAAACAATTTGTTTCATGCATATATCTAAAATTTTCTGGCTTTCAGAAAGGTGTGAAAAGCTTTGGAGGGAATTGCTGATATTAAAATGTCATTTGATTTGCAAGAGATGTGCTATCCCCCCCTTTTCTTCCCCAGTTAATTTGCACTCCCTCCCCCCTGGAGCGGAAGCAAACTTGTTGGGGAACAAAACCAACAAAAATTATTAAGCTGGCCTGAAAGATCAGGATTAGAAGAGACCACTGAAACCTGATGTCAGTGTCAGAAACAAGCGAATAGGTTTTCCTTCTAAATTATTTTGTCAACAGCATGGTGGTATCCTTGCTAACCTTATTTGGCACCAGTGAATAATTAGATACACAGGGGTGTGACTCCAATTGAAGGTGTTGGCACTGTAGCACTCTGTGAAAATGTTAACTATGAGGTTAACTCCAATTTTCTCTTCTTTAATTAAATGCACATGGTACTAATGAGGTAACCTACTGTTCCTTGATAGCACTAATTAGCTAAGAGGAGAGTATACTCTCACACTGCAATTTAAACCTAAAAATAAGGTTGAGATATGCTAATTGCAGGCAATTTAAAACAGTACAAGTTGTGGAACTAGTCATAATAAGAGGAACTGACTGCTTTATAGCTATGCAGCTGCAACTTTGCTTAAAATCAAAACAATCCTCACAATTTTAGGATGATTTCATAAAGGTATCCAGGAGACTCCTCAAAAATCACTTTGTTGAGTACGGATTAGAAAGGTGGTAGGAAGGAACACCTCTCACATCCTTTATGTAGTATTGACCCATAAATTAATATTTATTAATTTTAAAAATAAAAACTTAACACCTCATATTTTACTAACTTTCAATGCAATAGTGGCTTGTCCAGTTATTCAAGACACAAGGTCCACCAACATAAATATGAGCATTCACTGCAGGACGTGGATATTGTAAAACTGAGGTGGAGTTCAAATATGAACACAAAGATAAGATACACATAGCGGGGTAAGGGTGAACCATAGTATACCTCTAGAAGAAAACATACTTTAGAATATAAATTTCCCTACAGTATTCAGTTCCTTTATAACATTTCCTACTTTGACATCTGAGAAATGTAATAAACTAGGCAATTTGGCCACTGAATTGTGGGGCAGAGTGGCACACCATATCAGTTAATTTTCAGCCTTTTGCTTAAAACTCTCAATATTTGAGTCCAGCGAACGCAGACACCAGTCTTTTTGAGACACACAGATATTTCCCACAAAGCAATGTATTGTGTGCTGGTAGTATATACTCTGGATAGGATTGCGTTTGCTGTTCATTTGCTTCTGGAGATGACGTATCAGAAATAAAGCAATATGAAAAGGCAGAAGTACTATATCTCTGTCAAAATAAAAAAATTCCTTCCAGTAGCACCTTAAAGACCAACTAAGTTAGCTCTTGGTATGAGCTTTCGTGTGCATGCACACTTCTTCAGATACAACAACAGATAAGGCAACAGAGTCTGAATAAAGTTCTACCCCTAGACTCCAAAACGGGCAGATGGGCTCTTATCTGTGACTTGCCTTTTATTTATTAATTTTTTTAGTTCTTTCTGATGACGTTCCACACTTGTTGATATAACACTATGAACAGCCAGAGACAAGACATAACAATAACCATTACTCACCAAGACCATAATGCTCAAGACCCTAAAGCTTCTCTAGCAGAGCATGTTGACACATGCTTTAGTGTAGGACCAAAGTCCGCACACACGCTGGAGCACATGGCGAGGATCATGGCTCTAGTGGACCCACAACTGCAAACTCAGGCTTCCTACATGGGGCCAAGAAGCATTCTGGGGGGAAAAGATGGCAGCCAACTGTGGCCGTTTTGCCCAGCACTTGTCCTTGAGGCACCAAACTGCCCCCCACAGCCCATTGGTGTTACCATGTTATTTGCTGCAGCGCTGCCACCTGATAAGCCCCGGGGGGTGGCGGCACTGCACGGCCAGAGCTCCCAGCCTGACTCCAAGCCTGCTGTAGTGAGGGCCCCCTGACAACTTACAAGCATTCTATATACAACCCTTAAGCCATTAGAGATCGTCTAGCTTAAGCTCTCTGACCCTGTTTTTCCCTCCTGTCATAAATTTAAAGAAAAGGGCCAAATCCACTCTGAAGGACACTGTGTTCTTAGCAGTGAAAACTTTCAGTGTTCTCATAATGTCAAGGGAATGTCCGACCCTCTCTTGATGATTACTAGATTTAGGACAAAACAAAGCAAAATCAATTCTTGAGCTCTGTGAAAAACAGAATTAACCTTGGGTTTGAAACCTGCATCTCTGCGGAATACAACTTTGTCTTTATGGAACACACACAAATTAGATTGCATAGACAATGCCCCAAACTCAAACACTTCTGGCCTATTTTATAGTTCCTAAAAGGGAACGTTAAGGTACAGAAAGAGAGGCAGTGTGGTGTGATTGTTACAATGCTGGGCTAGAAAGGTGGGGGTGGGGTAGGGCACAGGCCAGTTCAAATTTACACTAAGCCATGGAGCTTACTGGGTAATTACCACACACAGGCTCACTTTCTATGCCTTAGAGCCAGTTATTATCACTCAGCCAAACCTACCTGACAGCACTGATGTAAGGATGAAATTAGGTGGGAGGTATTCGGTTAAAAGGAATACTGAAAATAAATAAATAATGATACCTAAACAATAGTGGTTGAAAGGATGGTGTGGCAAAAGTCTTTGGTAGCAGACTTGGAGATAAAGGCGCCATCTTCTGAAGCACCTTGAGGGGGGCCAACAAGATGTCACATGGCATTCTGATATTGCTCCATTCCTGGTTCTAACAATGGGGGGTAGACCCCTAAAAAAATTGCGGGGGCCCAGAGTGCCGTGGCTCCCTAGAGTGGGTGCCTATGCTTGGAGAACAATCATAAGACCGAAGTCTTAAATTAAAGGTGAGGATTCTGAATCACCATCAGTGGCCAAAGTGGCCCTGATGAAACAACAGATATGGGGAGGTATGGAAATCTCTCTCTCTCTCTCTCTCTCTCTCTCTCTCTCTCTCTCTCTCTCTCTCTCTCACACACACACACACACACACACACACACACACACAGTCAGGTTATATTGTGTTTCAACAACTTTCTGTGCCCCACATACCTCATAGACATCACTCAAATAAATATGCACAGCCAAGTAAGGATCTATCAGAGGGCATTCTGCACCTAACCCAAAATATGGGCGGTAATAGCAAGCAACCTGAAATAAAAAGTCAAAACACCAGTGATTGCCATAGGACACAAACCAATAAATCAGACCTTCAGACTTATTTCCTTGATTGATAAAATCTTTTAAAGAGTCTGATAAGAATCAGCTATGCTTAAAGAGGAATTGCCAGTGCATTGTTGAAGATTAGATGGTTTGAAATTATGACCGAAACAGAATGATGTTGTAATGGGTTCAAGCCTTTTAAATGCTGCTCTCGTGTACTTTCTCACCTGATTCTTCCTTGCTTACTATGATGGCAATAGTTATGGTCTTACTCAGATGATGGGCTACATTCAGTGCACTCTACTTGTCAGGGAACTGCCATCAGAGCATCAGGTGGTGGAGGGACTCAGGCAGGATGAAAGAGACTCAACTGCTGAAGCAGGGACCAGCAGGGGGAGGAGTGGGTCTCTGAGGGAATGCGAGCAGGAGGGAGGGCTCAGGGAGGCTTCCAGCGAAAACAGTGGGGAGGTATCGGAGTCTCCCATAGGGAGACCCATACCTCGCAGGAAACTGTCACGCCGTGAGTCCAGGAGACGCGTTTCCGTTAAGGAACTTCTTTGTTGGAAACGCTTCCGCAGACAGCCACTGTCGGACTCTACTAGTGACTAGAGCAGACATGTCTGAGGAGCTCCGTCACACACGGAGGTTTGTGGGGGCGCACAAACTCTGAGGGAGCACGTTTTCACGCACAAGCAGCTAATCAAACCCTCACAGCAGTCCGACAGTCTTTGTACGCTGCCTGTGCAAGAGAAGGCATCATGAGCGAACCAACCGGAACCGGAGGAGCAGGGGCTGGAGCTGGTCCAAGCTTGGAAGATAGATACCGAGCGTTGGAGGTTCAACTGGCCCTGCAGACGGCGAGGCTGGAGGAGAGAAGGGCTCAGGATGCAGACAAGAAGGGGAGAGCCACTCAATTCCCCAGAAAGGTACCAGGATTGGTGCAGAAATTTGGGGGGGACCCCAAGGACTACCATGCTTTTAGGACAGAGATGCAATATGCCCTTAATGTGCAGTTCGATGAGTTCCCTGATGAGGAATCGCGAGTTGCTTTTGTAATTGGGCATCTTGAGAAAGGGGCTAGAGACTGGGTGCGACCCCTAATGGCAACGCACAATGACATACTAAAGGACACAATGAAGTTCTTTCGTGCAATGGATATCATGTTTTCCAGCGATATTGAGGAAGGGGTGGTGCGCAGACAGCTAATGGCTTGTAAGCAGGGGAGTCGATCTGTCCGTGAATATTGGACTGAGTTTACCATGCTGATTCACAGACTGAGTTGGGATTTATCGGCGGCACCCGTTCAAATGCTATTTGAAGAAGGTCTTTCTTCGGGGGTGAAAGACGAGCTGGCACGGAGCCCCAGGGCGGAGTCTATGGATCAGCTGACCAAATCTGCGCTGACCATAGGAGCGCGGCAGGAGGCAAGAGCCTTGGAGAGGCGGGAAGGGAGAGGGGAACGTTGGAAGGAGTTCCGCATTCCAGACATTCCTGAGCCAGCTTTCCCGCCGGCAGAGCCGATGGAAATCGGAACAGCGCGCGCGCGCGCATTTTCAAAAACCAGCGAGGGAGCTAAGAAGGAGGGAAAGGGCCCCCGGAAATGCTATCTCTGCCAACAGCCAGGCCACTTTGCCAGAGTCTGCCCCCAGAGGAAGGAATGGCAAGGGATGGTGGGAGCTGTTGAGGGGGGAGAAGAAGGGGGAGCGGAGCAGGTAAAAGCCAACGCCTGGTTGCCACAATTGGGGCACTGCAGCCAGGCCAAAGAGCAGTGAAAGTGCCCGTGCCAGAAGCTCCTCGACCTGCTCTAGTGATTGAAGTGTCGCTAGAGCTGCAGAATGGGCACCCCCTAAAAATAAAGGCGCTATTGGACTCAGGCAGCTCCTGCAATTTTATGAGCAAGGAGTTTGTTGCTGAACACCAGATACAGACCATCCCTTTAAGCAACCCCCTGCAGGTGACCACGATTGATGGCAGGGAGTTGTTGGGAGGAGGAGTCCGCTTGCAGACTGTCCCAATGATAATGAGGGTGGCAAGGCACACAGAACTGATAGCGTTTAATGTGGCCACCCTGGGAGGCGCTCCCATTATTTTGGGAATGAGCTGGCTAGCTCTACATGATCCGCTGGTTGGCTGGCATCAAAGAGTGGTGTCCTTTGGTTCAGCACATTGCCTAGAACACTGCAAAGGGGAGAAGGGTTCAGTAGGGGCCCAAGCCACCCTAGCAGGGACTGAAGTAATGGGAAAGGTGAAGGTACCACCACAGTATGCAGATCTCAGCGACGTGTTCAGCGAGAAGGAAGCTGACCAACTACCACCTCATAGACCCTTTGATTGTCAGATCAATTTACTCCCTGGAGCACAGCTTCCCGTGGGCAAGTTGTATGCCATGTCAGACAGGGAAATGCAGGAGTTGCGAGGGTTCATTGACAAGAACCTGAAGAGAGGCTTCATCAGAGAGTCCAAAGCAGCAGGGGGGAGCCCAGTGTTCTTTGTGGACAAAAAAAATGCGGACAAGCCGAGACTTGTATGTGATTTTAGGCGGCTGAATGCAGTGACTGAACCGGTGGCGTTCCCTATGCCCAGAATTGATGATATTTTGACCATGGTGAGGAAGGGAAAGATTTTCACAAAGCTGGATCTAAGGGGGGCGTACAACCTGATACGCATAAGGAAAGGGGATGAATGGAAAACCACCATGTTTACCCCTTTGGGGGCGTTTGAATACCTCGTTATGCCATTTGGATTACAAGCAGGCTCCGCGTGTTTTCAATCTTTTATGAACCACGTGCTGGGCCCTTTGCTCTACAAGAATTGCGTTGCCTTTCTAGATGATGTGTTGGTGTATTCTGAGAATGAGGAGCAACATGTGAGAGACGTCAGAGAAGTGTTGAGCAGACTGCAAGCCAACAGGCTGTGGGTCAAACTGGAGAAGTGTCGGTTCCATACCAAGGAGGTGGAATTCCTGGGGTACCGCCTGTCAGACAAGGGATTGGCCATGGATCCCGGCAAGGTACAGGCAGTGCTGGAATGGAAAACACCCAAAACCAAGAAGGATGTGCAGAGGTTCCTAGGGTTTGGAAACTTTTATCGTAAGTTCATCCGCAACTTCGCCCATCTGACGGCGCCCATCACTGACTGTCTCAGCAGTAAGAAGAAGTTTGTATGGACGGCGGAGGCGGGGCGAGCGTTTGAGGAACTGAAAAGGGCCTTCGCCTCTGAAGAACAACTTCTGCATGTGGATTTACGAAAGAAGCTAAGGGTTGAAACAGACGCATCTGACAGAGCCATAGGGGCGGTGCTTCTTCTGCAGCCGGGGAAGGAGGAGTCGGAGTGGCGTCCGTGTGCCTTCTTCTCGCGGAAGCTGAACAAATCCGAGAGGAACTACACGGTGTACGACCGAGAACTGCTTGCTATTCATGAGGCGTTCCGGAGATGGAGGCATCTGCTAGTTGGTGCACAACATAAAGTGCAAGTGTGCACGGACCATAAAAATCTAGAGTACTGGAGAACGGCGCGAGTGCTCAACCAAAGGCAGTTGAGATGGGCCCAAGAGTTCTCCAAATTTAACTTTGAGATTTGTTATGTGCCAGGCCCAGAGAATGTTAGGGCGGACGCTCTCTCACGCAAGCCTGAATATTTGGAGGGGGAGGGAGCACCCGAAGAAACCCATATCATTCCAGAGGACCGCTGGGTGTGTGGGGCGACTTTGGTGGGGCAAAGGGAATTGGTAGAGGGTACGGTGCAGGATGCATACGCCCAGGGGAAACTCAGGGATCTCAGAGGGGAGGAAAACAAACCCGGTGGTTTTGAGGAGAGAAATGGGGCATTGTATTATAAGGGAGCGTTATATATACCTGAAGGGGAATTGAGGGAGAAAGTACTCAAGCAGCTGCACGATAGCCCCACAGCAGGGCACTTTGGGCAACACAAAACCATGTGGCTGGTTACCAGGGAATTTTGGTGGCCCAAGGTCAGGGAAGATGTGCGGGAGTATGTGAGAGGGTGTGAACAATGCCAAAGAGCCAAGGGGGAGAGGCAGGCGCCGGCTGGTTTATTAGAACCACTGCCCACACCTGAGAGACCGTGGGAAGCAGTGGCAATAGATTTCATGACTGATCTGCCAAGGTCTAGAGGGAAAACAGCCATCATGGTTGTAGTAGACCTGTTAACTAAAATGGCCCACTTCATAGCCTGCTCACATGCGGTTACAGCAGAAGAAACCGCCAAATTGTTTGTAGAGAATGTGTTTAGGTTGCATGGCGCCCCCTTGAGGGTAGTTTCAGACCGAGGGAAACAATTTACTTCCAGGTTCTGGAGGAAGCTCATGAGCTTACTGCATGTAGAGGTTAATTTCTCGACGGCCCGTCATCCTGAAACCAACGGGCAGGCGGAAAGAGCAAATGGGGTTCTCCAACAATATTTGAGGTGTTATGTTAATGACAGAGAGAATGATTGGGTGGAGAAGCTGGCGTTGGCAGAATTTGCCTACAACAATGCAGAGAACGTGTCCACGGGGATGAGCCCCTTTTTGGCTAATCACGGGTGCCATCCCAGAGCCTTCCCAGGGGGGGAGGGGGAGAACTGGAGCGTTCCAGCTGCAGAACAGTTCGTGGAAGAAATGGAAGCGATCCATCGCCAGCTCCAACTCAACTTAAACAGGGCTAAGGAGGAATATAAGAGGCAAGCAGACAAAAACAGAAGGGAAGGTGAAAGCATCAGGGTGGGGGACCAGGTGTGGCTGTCAACCCAAGGGTTGCCATTCAAAGGAGGTTGTAAGAAATTAAGACCCAAAAGGCTGGGTCCGTTTGAAGTCATACAGCAGGTCAATCCAGTGGCTTTCAGGCTCCGGTTACCGAACCACATGAAGCTGCACCCAGTTTTTCACAGGTCGTTGCTGTCACCGTATAGAGGAGACAGTGAGGGGAGGGTCACTAGGGGACCAGCAATGGAGGAGAAGGAACACAGCTACCATGTAGCGGAGATCCTCGATTCCAGGTGGAAGGGAGATCAAGTAGAGTATTTGGTAATGTGGGAAGGGGAACCGGAGTCGGAAAACACCTGGGTTAGGGCAGAGGATGTCAATGACGAGGTTTTAATAGAGACTTTTCATCAGAGGTTCCCACGTAAACCTCAGCCTGTAGCGAGGTTCCGAAGGGAATACTTTGCCACCACCGACGAGGAAGAGGAGTTGGAGGGGTTCCCAGATTCTGAAGAGGAGGAGGATTCAGCTGGCCAGGACGACGATCGATGGAGAGAATTGTTCGAGACGTCAGAAGATGAGGAAGATTCGTTTCGGGGTTTTAGCCCTTCACCTCCCAGGGGGGAGGAATTGGGAGGGGGTGAGGGGGGCCCTGGAGGGGAGGTGGATGTCAGGGAACTGCCATCAGAGCATCAGGTGGTGGAGGGACTCAGGCAGGATGAAAGAGACTCAACTGCTGAAGCAGGGACCAGCAGGGGGAGGAGTGGGTCTCTGAGGGAATGCGAGCAGGAGGGAGGGCTCAGGGAGGCTTCCAGCGAAAACAGTGGGGAGGTATCGGAGTCTCCCATAGGGAGACCCATACCTCGCAGGAAACTGTCACGCCGTGAGTCCAGGAGACGCGTTTCCGTTAAGGAACTTCTTTGTTGGAAACGCTTCCGCAGACAGCCACTGTCGGACTCTACTAGTGACTAGAGCAGACATGTCTGAGGAGCTCCGTCACACACGGAGGTTTGTGGGGGCGCACAAACTCTGAGGGAGCACGTTTTCACGCACAAGCAGCTAATCAAACCCTCACACTACTGAAACAGCCAAGTTGAAATCAGGTCCATAGTACGGATTTTGCCATGAGAAGAGGGTGAATCAACGTAAATCAATCAAAACCTAAATTAAGATAGCCCAGTACATTCACAATCATTTAATTTAATATTTTCATATTTAATTTAATATGAATATAAAATTAAAGTGTCTTTTACTTTTTTAACATTTAAAATAAGCAACCACTGCTTAGTAGGGAAGGAACAACATGCGCAGGTCCCCTGTGACTATGGACTTGGTCAAAACAAAGTTCATTTCCTCGTTCACTCATTCTTTATTGACCCGTGTATATCATAACCCCTAACAATTTGGTAGGTCACTAATGGCTTGCGTGTTTTCACATTAATCCCACAATTTAATGCTTTAAAATTTGCTCACAAGCTTCAGCAGTTGTTGTTCTTGTTGCTGAAATACACTGAACTGGATTGTATAGCTTTATTCTAGGAGAAATAATTCCAAGGCAGCCCTTTTTTATATCTCTAAACCCATGTTTCTGAAATCAAGACTGTGAAAAAAGAATAGACCTTGCTTTAAAATTTAAAAAAACAAAAACAAATGAGCAAGGCATGTGCAAAACTGAGAAATATTGCTGGTCTTCTCAAAATTCTTTAGTGCCCCTAGAAACTCCTTGTATTACTTGCCTGAAGAGATGCCTCTACGTTCACTTCAACTTATGATTTGGCAAAATTTTGGTGGCAACTCTAATGAAAGGTTACAAATATGTTTAAACGCGATAGATTTCTAGAAAATTTTCAAGAACAGAATGGCTCAGCAGCAGTGATAGGTGGGGTGTGGGGTAGGGTGGCAATAGCACCCTCATGGCACAACTGCATTTACCAG
Source organism: Podarcis bocagei (assembly GCF_964188305.1). Lineage (NCBI taxonomy): Eukaryota > Metazoa > Chordata > Lepidosauria > Squamata > Lacertidae > Podarcis > Podarcis bocagei. The sequence goes on along the minus strand of NC_138135.1, from coordinate 56,822,998 downwards.
GATGGGGCAAGGCGACCATGACATTGCGGGAGCTCTGGGTTGGCGGCAGAGGTGGACTTGTCCCATCCTGGGAAGTGCAGCACCTCCTCTGCTCAGGAGGGTGCCACTGCCACTGTGCTTTCCCTCACACACTGCTGCAGGAATGGCTCTTCAACGTTCCTTGAATGTCAACCCAGCAAATGTCACAAGTGACAAAAGACAAAATGCAAAGTTATCAGAGCCATCAACAGGATGGGTTGCAGAGAAAGAATAATTGCAGACAGAAAACCTGAGTGCACTGAAGTCAATAGACACTTTACCACTGATCTCAGTGGAACAATGAGTTCACCCACAGACCTTGACTGAACTTGGCATGTATCCATATTGAATGGCTGTGCAAGCTGACTGCCGCTACATGCAAATTTATATCCTGACAGCCAAACCACACCTAGTATATTTTACTGACAGAAGGAGCTGGCGGATAAACACTAAGATGAAACCTTTTTTTTTATTATTGAATTGAAAGGCAACTCATTGTGGGGGAATGCTACTGTTGGAATAATCTCTATCTTTGCAAAGAATGAATATACAAATCATTTACCTGATGAATGTTTGCACAGTATACTATAGATGTTGACTGACTAATTGTGGTAAAATGATAGTCTACTTACTTATGTAGAAGGTATTTCAAAATTACAGAGGATGCTATTTATTCTTAAGAGAATAAATTTGATTGATCATTGTTTTGTCCTAGGTATCAAACTTTTTACAGCAATACAACTTCCTGCGTCTGGGATGCTTTCATAACCACTTCTTTCATGGCAAAGGAATTTGTGAAGTGCACTGGAAGAATCCAGCGGATAATTCTCACCCCCTGAAATAGATTTCTGCAGAAATTCAATTACTTAAATTGAAGTTCAGCTAGCTCCCTATGAACGTTAATTCTTCACTCCCCCCCACCCAACTGCTAATTGTTCTTTAAGTCAAGGCATCCAGCATTTTTTGTGGCTATTTTTCCATTCATGGTTGCAATGTATCAATAAGTTATACAGTATATTATTGTGGGTTTCTACAGGATCACATAAATTGATTTGGTGCCAAAAATATTGCAAGAATTAAACATTTTCACAGCCAGCAATGAACACTAGTGAATATGCTAGAGTTCCTAGTCGAATGCTTATCAGATTCCATAGAAGCAAGAAGGCTTTCCACAGATCTGCCTGTAATTTTGGGATAATATGATGGAAGTGAAAACTCTAGCAATAACGTCAGACACTTTACTAAAATCGCTAGAAAAGGCAATTTGTAAACTTTACTACTTTTGGTTTGGCTGTATTAATTTGTCTGTCCCTTCCTGTTGTGAGAACTAAAAGAAAACACTAAGCAATATAATTTAACTCTTCTCTACATGTGGCAGCATGATGCAAGTATCCTTACACTGGACTTACAGTAAGCAAGTAAACACTCATGGTGGTTCAAGTTCATGCACTGTAATAGCACAAGCTGTGGCATTTTGCCAGCAATTCAGATGACACTGCCTATGTTCATGAACAGCTGAGCTTAGGATCATGAACTAAGTGAAAGTGACTGAGTCAGTATTGAGCAACACAGAATTTCTGCTACAGTTTTATGACACATTTCAAAATAAATTGTTTGGATGTTTGTTCTATGAAGAACTGTTTGAAGTGTTTGCACCAAGTTCTGATTGCTGGAGGGCAAAGATTTTGTAGATTAATTAACTTTACTCACATATAAGGGTTTCACTACACTTTATTTATACCTTTAATGAAGAGATGTCAAAAAATGGAAGCAAACCTAAACTATCATTTTTTTGATACGCCAAATCTTCTTAGGATGCAATACATGTATCTGTAAATGATACACTTCTACAAATGTTTAAATCTACTCAGAAATAATAGTTGTGTGAGGAAAACACATTTAATGGCACGTACAGTGTGTTCTGAAAATGTCACATTAATCAACAAAATAAAAAGTTTCCTTTCAGGATTTTTGCCACAATAACTTCAGTCTTGAAAGAAAATCAAGCTCAAGTGGAAAACAAAGAAAAAGTGGATCCGATAAGCTAAATTTTACAAACACTCCATAGCTAGGCTTATCAAATGTCAAGAGGGGACAAAATAATATTTTTATACAGCATTTATGAAACAAATCACTAGAAAAGTCAATGTCAAAATCAGAAGAGTTTCATGATGTTTAAAGACACCCCCTCCCATTTATAAGCTCATTATCCAATAGTGGCTCTCAAGAATAAAACTAATTTACATTTAAAATAAGAGTATGGTCTACTCTTTAAAAGCACAGTGATAAACACACCAATTTGACAATTACATTAATATAGGTATTTGCATAATCTGCCTTCTACACCTGTTCTTAATTTGAAGCAGCTGCAGGACAAATCACATCACAATAATCTGAATGGGTAGCTGGTTGTGCCATCCCATAATTTATGCACTCTAGCATTTTCCCTGAGGGTTATTAAAAAAAACAGCATAGGAAGTCATGGTGGTTTTGTGGGTTTCTGGTTTTTTGTTGTTGTAGTTGTTAGGATCATTTAGATTTAGCATTGATAGCTAAGATGGTAATGCACATTTAAGAAGAGACTTTTTTGTTTTGCTCAGTTTCCTCTGACAGTGGTCATGTTGTTGGCTTGAGAAACATTAAACCCAGCACTATTACAGGTTATTAGACAAATGCACCTCCTACAAAGTGCATTAAGGTGATGGAAAGCTGGCCTATACAAAGCAGTAGCTTGAGTAATATTCACATGCTATTTACACACAGAAAAATGAATCGGATAAAAGATCACTTCTTTCAAGCTGTGCTCTCTTTACAGTCACGGTTTGTCATCTTCTCCCTCTGCAGCAGCAGATAGTGGCAAATATATATTTTTTAAGTATTTAAGTTCATATATCTTAAAAATAGTATATGCTTACTTATATTTAGCACAAAAGATCTAGGGAGCATCTAGCTGACTAGTAGGCCACCTCCCTCCAAAATAAGTAGTAGGCTATCTCATCAACTAAGTGATTTCAAACACAATTGTGTATGTAGCAATGCAAGCAGAAAACCAAGTGGGCACAGCTAAGTATCTTAATAAGAAGTTATGTGGGGCACAGAACATCAAAATGCTCCTCTGAAGAAGGGAACAAGAACAGAGATTGCCTGCCTTTAGCAGTTCTTCTGAGGGTCTGGCAAACCTGTTTATGGTTCATGTGTTTTGAACATATTTTGCATTTTGATTGAATACGACACAACATTCATTGATAGTGAATATGACACAACATTCTGAGAAGAGCCAAATTCAATGGACAGAAATAATCTGATCCATACATTAGACAGAGAGGTGAGGTCAATTCACATAGGAATTTGCAAAGATCGAATTCGTCAAGTGTTTCTGGCTCTTTTCTGAACACCTTCTTTGCAAGTTTTGACATGCTTACAGCAAGAAACACACACAGATGTGTCCTAGCCAAAATGCTAGAGAACACAGAGAATATCCTTTCGTTCAATAGTTCCTAGTTACTGCTACAACTAGAACACGCCAGTGAGTTTAAACTCACTCCAGCAGGGAAAAGTAAGTTGAGGCAGTACACGACAAACTCTTAAAGATGGAAGCAACTTGTTTACATCTCTGTGGAGTCTTCCACTGGGTGGCTGCCTCACCCAGAGATGGATATAGAGAGGGATCTGACAATTGGGAAAGACTTCACAAGTACAACCAGCACTCTACTACATGGAACATACATATTTTCAGGATGCAGGCTTTGTTTACTAGCAATTTGTGTAGATACTTAGATGATACACAAACACAGATGTATCTTTTTTCTATAAATAAAACATACCCAATTAACATGTTTTTAGAAAAGCATAACCAAATGCAAATATCAACAAATCACAGTAGGCAACTAAAAAGTTGTCTGCCATATAACTTCAATAGATTTTAAAATCCACTAAACAATGACCTTTCAGCTCATTGGAGAAAAGCAGTCCTCGTAAAGAAGATTTATATCTTTGTGAGCCTGTTCAATTAAATAAATAGGCTGTATTGCTGCAGTGAAATTCCTCTTAAAGGTCTTTAATAACTTTGAACATAGGAACCACAACCAGATAGCTGTCCAATTTAGCAACTATGCCGTCGCATCCCTGAAATCAATTGGAATTACTGAAATTTGTTTAGGAATGAAGGTTGTGCTTTAATTATAAAGTTGCACAATATAACATGTAGCACGACAATGGAAACAAACTTATAATGATCAGAGGTAACTGTAGTCCAAATCTTCACAGAACCACTGGCTTTTTAAAGACACAGATGTTTTAAAATAATTTACTTTCTGGAGTGTTCCTGTATGCTGTTATGATAGAAGCAGCCTTGACAGTGAACATTTCTTTTCTCAGAGTATGCTCTAGAATATCATTAGCTAAGGAGATTAAGTGTGATTTAATAGCAGTTATGTTAATGATCTATAAATGTTCTTTAAAAGGATATAAAGTCACAATAATTTGTTTTAAAAAACTAGTGTAAAGAGTACTATGCAAGAAACTGTGAAAATCGCATAAGATTAACAATGCCGAGTTAACTCTAAAATGTTTGGCGAAAAATTTAGCAACCAATTCCAAGGCAAGAAGATGATTGCTAGTGTTTCTACTGCCAAGAGGGCTTTTAGTTTGTGTGAAGCAAACTACCATTTCCAATAAGATTGTTAGTCTCCTTAACTATGAGCAAGAGGTTGTTTTAAAAGTAATTCATCTAAATCTAAAAAGGTATCGTCAGGAATCTTGGTAAATGTTTCCCAAACAATGCTTTATTATTGCACTTCTAGAACCAATTAAGTGCAAGGTGACTTTCTCCAAAACCACTATTTTAAGTACATTACACACTTCTGTGGTGTGACCTGAAAAAATCAGTTGTGCCAAGACCACTTTGTCCAGTTTAACATTTGCAGATTTTGAAAATTAGGTTGGAAACTGAAGCAATTCTGAAACAGGGACTGAACCGTTGCCTTCAGCACTGAGTATCTATCCCAGGCTTTCTCAACCTTGGCCCTCCAGATGTTTTTGGCCTACAACTCCCATGATCCTTAGCTAGCGGGACCAGTGGTCAGGGATGCTGGGAATGGTAGTCTCAAAACATCTGGAGGGCCGAGGTTGAGGAAGCCTGATCTATCCCTTCTGTTTCATTAATCATCATCAGGCCAAGGCATGGCGAAGTTGCAACAACACAGGATAGCCACTTGGGATTTGAACAGGTCACAGTTTTATTATTACAGGCGCCAGCAGGTTTTTAGCGGCCATTGATTGTATATCCTGAATCAACCAACCTACTGCTTATTGACTATTCAGCAGGGTTAACAAAGGTTAAGGGATTGCCCTATGACATACATCAAATCGAGGGAACCCTTCCCCGGAGATCACCATTTTGAGGGTGCACTTGTGTAGGCTCCCTCTGCAATCTAGAGCCCTGGGTGAGTATAGCAGGAACCCCTCTGTACATATTTGCCCTGAACACACAGGAAGCGGGAATAAGCTGCATGGCAACAGGGATGGAAGCCAAAGAGAGCATCCTCACAATTCCTTTGTACTCTGCTTCCCTTCCGTGTGAGCTATGATTTTATCTATCTAACCATTTTTTAAAGTAAGCACCACATCTCGTGGCAATTGGTTTATAAGGTTTCCATGAGAGAAAATGTTAAAATATATATTTTTAAAAGGAAATTTTATTCTTCAGATACAAATTAAATATATAAACCCTACATAGTGACTTTCAATTCTTAGTTCTGCATTGTACTATTATTTTATATAAAGGAACGAGGCTTCCTCATTGTATCAACTCAAATGTGCCCCTCGGCTTTCACCTGAGAATGTGCAGTAACACCAGTGTCAGGGAGATGTCAAGATTGCAACTTTAAGACAATGTGCCACTATCAGAAGTGTCAGCGTTTTGAGAGAGTGTTAAGTTGCATTTCCACCTTGTATTATATCTCATTCCACTTTAGTGTGTGCTTAAAGTTCTTTGAAGAGTTACCTAGTAATATTTCTACATCATCAGCTTAACCAATTTTCAACCTCTATTCCTTCAATTCTAACTTGCAGAAAAGACCTCCTATACTGATAAACGTCCAAAAAGTTGGTTCTTAACATTTTAATTCTCTTATTAAGAAATTGCAACAAAGCAATCTCAAAGGTGAAAAAATATATTGCAATTCTAAAATAGTCCTTTGGAAATATTGTATAAATAGAGGCAATACAAGTATAAGAGAACCAAGGCAGTCTGTACTACAAATTTGCAGAGCATTAAGAACAATATTATACCAATTGAAAGGTTTGAGCAGAACTATAATTCAGTATAGATTTCCATTGAAACTATGCAGAAAGAACGAAAGACAAAGGAACCACTTCACACAAAACAAAATTATAGAATTTGCTACCTAAGGACATAAGAGTGGCTGCCAATTTGGATGGCATTATTTATTATTACTTGACTTGTTAGCTGCCATTACAAAAAAATAGTCTCAACGTGACCCAACAACAACAAAAATGCCAACATATAAAAACAATTTAAAGTCAAATTTAAAATGAGGTACAAAATTCCTAAAAATGCCTTTCAGGCCACACAATAAGTAGAAGTCCTACCCCACCCCATTAAAAGACTAGTACTACAGTAGGGGCTCCCAGAATCACCAAAAGCCTACGTAAATAAAAATCTTTTAGCTTAATGCCTAAAATTTGACAATGATGGAACCACCTGTGTTTACCTGCAGAAAGCACAGAACAGACAAAGAGCCGATGAAACAGTTAAATCGGCTATGATTAAGTGGGCACAGGACATTGGTCATAACATTATGTTTGCTGACTGGGAATGGTTGTGGAACACCGGTATAAAATTTACGGCATGTAATGCCTTAAAGGAAAATATTATGAAAATGATCTACAGGTGGTACATGACTCCAGTCAAGCTAGCAAAAATCTATCATTTGCCTGACAATAAGTGTTGGAAGTGTAAAGAAACTGAAGGTACTTTCTATCACCTTTGGTGGACGTGCCCGAAGATTAAGGCTTTCTGGGAAATGATATATAATGAAATGAAAAAGGTACTTAAATGTACTTTCCCTAAGAAACCAGAGGCCTTTCTCTTGGGCATTGTCGGTCAATTGGTGTCAAAGAAAGATAGAATCTTTTTTATGTATGCTACGACAGCAGCAAGAATACTTATCGCAAAGTATTGGAAGACACAAGATCTACCCACTCTGGAAGAATGGCAGATGAAAGTGATGGACTATATGACACTGGCGGAGATGACTGGCAGAATCCGCGACCAGGGGAAGGAGACGGCGGAAGAAGAATGGAAGAAATTTAAAATTTATCTTAAGGACTATTATAAACTTGATGAATGCTAGAATGTCGAGGTTTTGAGAAAGAAAGGGTTACAGCGATATAAGATTAGACTGAAGGAAAGATTAAGAAGACATATGTTTGACAGAACTAACTTAGAAGTTGCTGGAAAATTTTGGACATTGGGATGCAGAAAGGGGAGGTATGGGGGAGTCCGAGAAACAAGGTTTATGAAAAAAAGGTTATGAAACTATACATGTTTGTATGTCTATTTATATGTTTGTATTGTTTTAAAAATTTTGTAAAACCAATAAAAATTTATATAAAAAAAAAGAACAGACAAAGAGCCTCCAATTAAACAGCCACCCTCTGTACTTCCTTTGGATGAGGTCCATGAAGAAAGTTAAGACTGCAGGGTCCAAGCTGATTCAAGTGAGAATAGGTGATCCTTGATGTTTGGGGTCTTGAGAGGCGTAAGGCCTTATAGGCCAAAACCGGCCCTCTGAATTGAGCCTGGAAACTTTTTGGTAGCCGGTGCAGTCAGGCCAGATTTATTGCAGTATGTTCAGACCTTTTGATCTCAGTAATATGGCTTCAGAATTCTGCACTAGCTGTAGTTTCCAAATGGTCAGCCGTTACTACAGCACATTGCAGTAAACTAACCTAGAAGTTACTAGAACACAGACAATTGAACCTGTCCAAATAGACTTACCCTTCAAAAATATAACACCTTGCCATGGGGGAAAAAATCATTCCATATTTAGTTTAAGCAAACCATGGGTCTGTTCAGGGGTCACGGTAGCTTGTCTACAATGACCAAGGAAATATATTGGGCTGCTCTTGCACACATGGCTGAGCTCTTGTATAAAGGCCTTGTTTACATCAGGCCAAGGTAAACTCGGCCTCCAGATGTTTTGGGACTACAACTCCCATCATCCCTAGTTAACAGGACCAGTGGTCAGATATGATGGGAATTGTAGTCCCAAAAACACCTGGAGGGCCGAGTTTGCCTAGGCCTGGTTTACATGAACGGACACCACCTCCACAGTGCAGCTGTTCCACAGTGTGCTGCAGCCACTATGGCAATTGCAGCTGGTTGTGTCTACAACACCAGTAAGCCAAAAGGCGCGGGGTCGGAGATAGAGGTGGTCCACTCATTTTTGCCACACTCTTTCTCTCCCATTTTTTTTCTTTCCTTCTACTGTCCCCACTAAAAACCCACCCCTGTGGTGTTTTGGTTTAGGTAATGAGCCTAACTGCTAGGTCTGTGTGTGCATGGAAGTTTAGCACTATGGAAACTAGCCTAAGTGAGCCATGGGCTCTAGCATTTGCCCTCCCATCTCTTCGTCTAGGTGTGACTACAAGGAAGAGAATGGAAGGATTTGCTTCCATTTTCAACTAATCACACTTATTTTTCGCTATGGTTTATCTGAACAAGCCAAGATTGTGAATTGCCATTTGAAGCCATCTCCTTCAGACAAGCCACGTCTAAAAACTAATCACTGTCTGTTGCAGTTCAGTGACATAACAAAAGCCCTCAGTTGGTTTAAAACAGGGAGCAAATGATCCCAAAAGCCAGCCAGCCTTGTGCCATACTGCTACTCCATGGTTCAGTGTTACGCCGAAATGAGGCCAGCGTGTGCTATGGTAAACTTTTCATAAATTTAGCTGCCAACACAGACCGCTTGCTTAAATGCTCCTCAAAATAACAAACATTTTTTCCTTAGATTATATTTATTTGGTGGATTTGTCTTTCTAAAGTTTTGGAGTAAAATAAAGAATCAAGAACTGGGATTGTAATCTCTTTTTGTCCTTAAATTTTACTAACTCAGCTGTGAATCTTTGCAAGAGAATGGGCATGAATATATATATTTTCCACTTATTTTCTTGTCCCTACAGGCTAATAAAATAAACACCAAGTAATTAAACCTATAGGTACATTTAACTTTCCTCACACCAACTTATCTAAAATGATTACTTCAATTAAGTGTTCATGCTAAACAAACAAAGCTTACCTTAGCCACCCGCTATTCCATTCAGCTTGATATTTATACAACACGCTTGGTACACACAGAGCTTAACCCTTTGCTTTCAGGAGTCATGATTTCCTGACACATGACTTCTAATACAGAATGTTTAAGTACCAACAGTAGAGGGGGGGAAATATGCGGGTCCTAATATTTATTTTACAAACTTATATCTTGCCTGTTTTTTTAATGAAAAGCCAAAGTGGTAACAACAACAACAACAACAACAACAACAACAACAACAACAACAACAAGTCATGGAAACAATTCAACCAAATTATACATCAAAACCATAGCTTGATAAACAAGGCCACAGTAAACATTACAAAAAAGCCATCAGAATTAAACAAAATACTGTACCAGAAAGAAGGCCTTTTAAAAGATGCATGTCACCACCAGCCATTTAAAATAACGTAGTGAGAGTCTGATGCAGCTTGCTTGAAAAGACATTCCACAGTGTGGGTGCCACTGCAGAAAAGGCCCTAGTTTATTCTCCGCTTCACAGTGTCAAGAGACCTAGAGCAGGAATATCAGTGTGCAGGAAGGCTCATATGGAAGTTGATGGTCGCAGGTCCTGAGCTGTTAAGGTCTTTAAAGGTCAACACCAATCAATATCTTCAATTGAGCTCGGAAGCAAACTGGCAGCCATTGCCGATCACACACTGGTGTGATAAAATTTGAAGCGGCTAACACAAGTCAGCATCCCAACTGAAACTTTTCGCACTAGTTACAATTTTCTAAATTTACCTATAGGGCAGTCTTACATAGTCCTCTGCCACAATAGTCTTATTCTTATGTGTTACATTCCTCACATGATGAGGGATATTATCAGAGATAAGTGCACCAGGTCAGCTTACCATTCCCATTGCCTCCGTAAGTTTTGGGGTGGATGGGGGGAGATAACAACAGTGGGGCCTGTTTTCTTATTATTATTTTTTGTGGGCTTCCCGTGAGATTTAGAATTCAGATTTCCCTGAATTCCCTCACTAGAAATGTTTGTATGGCCTCTCCAGCACCTACAGTTAAACGGACTCAAAGAGTAAAGCCAAGCTACAAACCTGATCTTTTCAATCCCATCCAGAACAGGTTGTAAACCCAAACCTGAGTCACACGGTCTCTACCCATCAACATTACTTCAGATTTGTCTGGATTAAATTTTAGCTTGCCCTGCCCAACCAGTCCTTCATAGCCACCAAATAGCAGTTCAGCCTTTCTACTGCTTCCCTAAGATAAGAGGACAATTCAAAACAGAGTTTGGTGTCATTAGCACAGTGATGGCTCTGAACTCCAACTCTCTGGGTGAGTTCACCCAGCAGTTTCATGTATTTATTAAACAGTGTGGGGACAAAATGGAACCTCACAGAACCCCATACGTTACCAATCAATTAACTAAACAATCAAATAATAAAGGAATATTTTTGTAACTCACTAGTTGTCATAAAGTATGGCAACGGGAATTTGGTTGGATCTGGAAATTGTTAAGTGGTGAGCATACTGGAGTCTTGGGTGATTAATGAGGTGGCAAGTTTGTGGTGGATGACACACCAAATCATTTGAAATAGAAAAAACCCAAAGTGGACTGCAAAAAGCTCCAAAAATGATTTCCTCAGAGTAAGTAGGTAACAAAATGGCCAATTAGGTTCAATGTAAGTAAAGAGAAAGGGATACACTTTGGGGCAAAAGTCCCGAGTATACAAATACATGGGCAAGTATATAAACTGGATGTACTAACCTAGAAAGAAGTCTTAGGGTTCAACAAAATCCTAAACTCAGTGAGCAGCAGGGGTGTAAAAGGCATGCTGAATGAGGGCAGTTGTTGAAATTAAAACAGCCAAAACTGACATTATGTTATATAAATCTATGGTGTGGTCACATGTGGAATATTGCATACAGTGGTACCTCGGGTTATGAACTTAATTCGTTCCGGAGGTCCGTTCTTAACCTGAAGCACCACTTTAGCTAATGGGGCCTCCTGCTGCCACCACGCTGCAGGAGCACGATTTCTGTTCTCATCCTGAAGCAAAGTTCTTAACCTGAAGCACTATTTCTGGGTTAGCGGAGACTGTAACCTGAAGCGTATGTAACTCGAGGTACCACTGTATAGTTCTAGCCACTGCCTCACAACAAGTTATCATCAAATAACAAAATGCGCCAACAAAAAAACAGTAAAAAAAAAAAGAAATACACCATCTGCTCTACATCTGATGATGTAGAGCACATTGGCAAATGTTGGACAGGTGGGCATGGTTTGCTTAAAATGGCTTCACAGGGCAAATGGGGAAGTTTGGCAGATCTTAATTAGGCTGGAGATTTCCCACTGCTGGCTAAACAGTCTGGCAGTGATGCTTCCAAGTGTCAGGCAGTCTTTCGCGCACACCTGTGGAGATGCCCAGGACTGCACCTGGGGCATGCTGCATGGCATGTGATGTGTCACTGAACCATGGTCCTTTCTCTCATTGTCTAAGAGGCTACCTTTTGAGGGCAAGCTCCATAAACACATCTCAAAGTCTAGAACCAAAAGCACGTGAGCAGAAATGGTGTGAACGTGCCATATGAACATTCACTTATTATTATTATATTTTCCTCTTTTCATAGCTATCCCAAAGGTCAGCTGAAGTTGTGTTTCTAAGTCTGCCAAATTTAAATAACACTGACCTACATTAAAAAGCGTTATTAGGATTACTGAGGTAATGTGCATTAAGCTCCTTAAAAACTCATAGAGTTATATACTTTATATTGTATATTACATGTATTTTTTCTTTTTTGGTAGCTTTGGTATCAAAGATGCTTAAGGAAAACTATTTCCACTGTGCATGTGGTTTTTACCTTGAGTTTCCTTTTGAGGTTATGGCACCAAAATTCAGGAGAGTTAAAAATGCTCTTTTTGCGTTTCATGGGAGAAGAGGCTGAGAGATAAACCTTTGGCGACAGTGAATCTATGGTTGGTACACATACAGAACTTAAGTTCACGGTCAAATTCAGGGTGTTCAAGGCACAAGCCCTGCTTTAGCTAACACATTTTTATTCAATAAAGCCTTAGCACTCAGCAGCCAGTCCATCTATCACTGTTAGTTTGCTATCAACATAGCAATGTCCTAATGGGAACTATGATTCATTCTTCCAAAGCATTTATCTGTGGTCCAGTAAAAGATGATTTTTTAAAATTAAAGGCTCAATAGTTTAACCACTTTTAATGAACGTGCAGTACAAGTGACCACAGTGAAATGAATTTTCAAGAGAAGTACCAACATACTGCTTTGGAAGGAAGTCTGCACTTTTCTAGAAATATTTAATAGAGTTGTTTGATGCACATGATTTAACCCCCACCCCCCACAAAAAACACAGGAAAAGGGCCCTTCTACAACTGCCATTGTGTAGGTTTACATTGTTTGCAGTAATTTTCAGCTGACGGATTTGCCAACATAACCAAGCCCATTATCTGCTAGAAAATAATAAAAAGACATGCATTGTATAGAACTTTCATTTAAATAAATACCACATTATATAAATCAGCTTTGCCTTTAAATAAAAACATGGTATACACAGGAGATGTGATGGCAAACATTACCTAATGCTCCCCGTTTGCTTGCTGATGTGTGAGCCAGGTATAAAGTTTTATTAGGTTTTTTTATTAGACTTATAATGCAGTTCCAACCTGTCTCCATTTGCCAGATCAGTCAGTTGTGCCAAAACAGAGGAAATTAGAAACACATTAATATGAAACCCTTTAAGATGCTGATGGGCTATGCTGGTCCTCTTCGTTTACTTCAATCTGATCCTAAACCCGCTTACTTCTGAGAATCTTCTGCTGAGTTCATTGAGGATTACTTCTGGATTAAATCTCTTATCATTGGAATCTATATGCATATTTACTCAGAAGTAAGTTCCACTGTGTTCAATGGGGATTAAAAAGGTAAAGGGATCCCTGACCATTAGGTCCAGTCATGGCTGACTCTGGGGTTGCGGCGCTCATCTCGCTTTATTGGCCGAGGGAGCCGGTGTACAGCTTCCATGTCATGTGGCCAGCATGACTATGGGGATTACACTAATCAATTAATTAATCAATTAATCAATGGGGATTACACCCTAGTAAAAAATTAAGATTGTAAGAAGGGGTGCTTACAGGATTTTCTGGGCTCAATTCACTCTGTATGTGAATTGGGCTTTCCAGTCCGGCTGTAGAAGAGGACATAGATTTATATAAAATGTGCATATGCTTTGTGTTGTAGGTAAATGTATGCCCTTTTTTGCAGGTGGAGTTGAGGCCCTCAAAATAAATCAGTGGTTGGAAGCATCATAAAATGTGTAACAGAATGTGAATGGGTAAAGCTTTTCCTATAATTGTATTTCCATAGGAGAAAAACCTTCACCTGTTGGATTTCTGCCCGTCACACACTTCTTAAAAGAACAAGAATCCTGCTTCCCTCAATGCCAACCCTAAACCAAAACCAAGGCTGCACTTCTGTACCCACTGACCTAGGAGTGAGTTTTGCATTTGTCAATGGGGAGCAGAGTGGGGGATTCTTTAACATCCACTTGCATGTAGTAGAATGAGCAAAAAATCATTTATAGGGAGTACCTGATCTCAGATGAAAGCCCCACAGGAATGAGGCATCCTGGTTTATAGGAAAAACAGGGATTCCTATTGCCTGGTTTCCCCAAAAAACAACTCTGATTTCACTCATTGGCTAAAAATACTGAATGGTGACAAGAGACAGGCTTGGTCATCACACAGAAATCAGAAAGGTATCTGCACATTTTGCTTCATAACTTTTTAGAAGGGCTACAGAATTGAATTTTTTTAAATGAAAGATCAGTCTGGGGGCCTTGCAAGCTATGGGTCTGGTAGATCAGTACCTTCTGTACCTGTCTTTTGGTAACCCTAAGTCCCACAAACCCAGTTTGCACTATTAAATCCTCGCTTAATGAGCCAAATTATTCACAAGTTTAGTGTGTTTGCACACATCCCCTTCACTCCTACTTCATTCATGTGTGAGCAGGGAACAAACAAGGAAGCCACAGCAAACCACAGTTTCTTGTTACATGTGAACCAGGAATATCAATACAGTCAGGAACCCTCCCCAGCAGGCTCTATCATGGTTAACAGCTTCTGGCTACTGGCAAATGCAGCTACTGTGTTCAATGACATTTACAGTTTAATAAGTGAGTATAGGACTGCAGCTTAAGACTGCACCAATCAGGTGCACATCAGGCTTTTAAATGTTCTTTTTTAAATACAATTGCATCAGTGAAATACTGGAACAAGTCAACACTAAATATGGCTTAACAAAAATAAAGGAAGTGTCACTATTTGTGACCCATGGGGTCACAAATTCAATATAAATTTCCACTACCCAATGAACAACACAGAGCTTTGTATTGGCAGTTAATATCAGAAATATATAAACCAGGAGAGGCAAACCGTTTTTTTAGCCTGAGGGCCATGTACTCTCATGAGAAAACATCTGGGAACCATATGCTGGGCGTGGGCAGGGTCAGAGGTAAATATGGATGGGACTATAAAGAATAGTGAGGCGGGGAACAATAGAGGTGACTCCTACCTTTGTACAGCATTCTAGCCACACAAAAGTCAGAAGATTCTACATGGTCACACCCATACATCTCTCCAAAGTCCATGAAGGTAAGCAAGAGGCATTATCACAGTTCACAAGTACTTTCCAGCCACGCAAACACATTCAAGAATAGCAATGCAAAATTAGAAACAGAACTGTTAGAACCCAGAACTAAGATTTTGTCAAGGATGTACAACCTGCTGTTGAAATGGAATACTCAGGATGAAACGGTGAAATCTGTTATGATTAAATGGGCACAAGATGGTGGACATAATATAATGATGGCTGACTGGGAACAGTTATGGACCACAGGTATGAAGTTTACGGCATGTAATGCCTTAAGAGAGAATATTATGAAAATGATATACAGGTGGTACATGACCCCAGTCAAGCTTGCAAAAATCTATCATTTGCCCGATAATAAATGTTGGAAATGTAAAGAAACTGAAAGTACATTCTTTCACCTTTGGTGGACGTGCCCAAGGATTAAGGCTTTCTGGGAGATGATCTATAATGAATTGAAAAAGGTATTTAAATATACCTTCTTGAAGAAACCAGAGGCCTTTCTCCTGGGCATAGTTGGCCAATTGATGCCAAAGAAGGATAGAACTTTTTTTATGTATGCCACAACAGCAGCAAGAATACTCATTGCAAAGTATTGGAAGACACAAGATCTACCCACTCTGGAAGAATGGCAGATGAAGGTGATTGACTATATGGAACTGGCAGGAATGACTGGCAGAATCCGAGACCAGGGAGAAGAGTCGGTGGAAGAAGATTGGAAGAAATTTAAAGACTATTTACAGAAATATTGTAAAATTAATGAATGTTAGAATGATGTTGGATAGAAACTAAGTGGTTTTTAGCTGCAATACTATAAGGGAATATGAAAAATGGATTACTAATAGGTAAAGATTTAATGTCACAATATTTTAAGATTAAAGATTAGGATAAACAAAGAGGGGAAGGATTTGCTGAACCTACAAACTGATCTAGAATACAAAAAAGGGAGGCGTGAGGAGGTCCGGGAAACAAGCTAATGAAAAATAAGTAATGGAAAGACTGAGTTGTTTTTAATTATTTTTATTTTGTATTTTTCTTTTTTCTATTTTTATTTTTGTAATATTTTGAAAATCTTAATAAATATCTTATATAAAAAAAAGAATAGCAATGAGCAGGACTGGTGAGGGCTGTGGCTATGGTAGTGGGCTATATTCAGCACCAATCCTTGATATAAATTTCAAGGTTTCGTTATAAAATTCTCTATCCCCCCCCCATGTGTGTCAAATTCAAATTATGTTAGATGCATATAAATATGTTAAGTTAATTTCTTAACTTACTTAACTAGAAGACCAAGCTTAAGAGACAAATCAGAGCTTTAAAGTATAACTGCATTTACTCAGAATTAGAAGTCAGTAAACACTTTCCTTTATTTCTCATGATAGGGACAAGGTCTACCTCCCCTCTCCTCTGGAGTAGCTGTAAGGAGAAAGCAAGCTTTTACGTCTAATTTTGATTAACTGCAGTTTAGTGTTACATTTGGATCCTAAACTATAGCAAACCTTAACTACGGTTTGCAGAAAAAAATCTGAAGTTGGCTTCTTTCAAACAAACCCATCCAGCAATGACCATCTGTGAGGCCTGAATGCATCTACAAGCTGTGATTAATCAAAAATGGAAGAAAATTTTTCAAATCCCTCCTTGCTGCTGCGCCAGAGAAGGAAGGAAGGGAAGCAGACAACACCAGGGCTCACTGTGGCTCATTTCCACTCAAATAAACCATGGTTTATCATGAAGTTCGAATGAAGACTTTGTGTCCTCTTTTTACATCATCTGTTATCCTTGGATAACAACTTCTGAATTCATTTTAACATTCTATTTGTTCAAGGAGTAATATTTGAAAGGCTGAAGTAAGGGCTACTTTGGATGCTACATTTTACGTAGTATTGCGGAGGCAACACTGGGAAAATCAGAGGCTCTTTACTCACATCTTTCATCCTGAAACAACAGCAAGGCTATCATCTTCGGCAGATAGAGTTCAGAGGTCCATAGAGCAACACAGTGATCTGTGAATGACCCAAGATAATCAGCAATGGATCTTCCATATGTGTATGGATCCACTGGAGTAAGCTGTTACTTCATGTAGCACAAACAGGATGCCCTAATCCAGGGCCCTGAATCCCTGTCCCAATGCATGTCTAGCACAGAGCTGTATTACAGCAGCCCTGAGAGAAAAGTACTCACAGTCCCAAACAGTAACAAATATGTCTCCTCTTTCCAAGCAAAATTTCAGCACCCCCTGGGGAAATGTCCACTTATTTATTTATGTTGTCTTCACTTGCCGTCAGTGGCACCATCAACTGCCCAGTGTGACTGGGGCAGCCCAGTCAGTTGGGCAGGGTACAAGTAATAAATTATTATTATTATTATTATTACTACACCAAATGTAGCTATGCAACATTTTGGCACAATCCCCATTCACTACATGATTGGGTGGGATCATATACGTGACTAGCCAGCAAGGAGACATATGCAGCAACCTAGGGGTTAAATGGCACGGAACCAAAGGAAAATAATGTTCTCAGGGTTGGGAAAGTCAGTATTTGTACAACTCTAAAAGCTTTTTTTCTTTTGGATAGGGTTCAAATCCATCACCAATTACTAGTTTCCACAGAAAATATTTGCCATCCCTAGTAAATATCCTATTTTCTACTTCTCATTTTGGTTCCACGTGGAAGTTGTCAAAAATCACCTCCGCACAGCAGCGTTCCATGTGGCAACTTTAAGCATCTCAAAACGATTCCGCTGGCAGCGCAGGCTCCCCACCCCACTACCACCAGCCGCATGAACTGCATGGCACCAGCATAAAGAGACTCCCTGTGATTACGGCTAACCACATGGTTAGTGGCTTTCAAACATTTCAAATATCACATGAAGCACGGTCACCTAGAAGTCATTTTTGGCAGCCTGCATGCAGTGCCTGTAACATTTCAATCAGCCTTTGGTTTAAAAGAAAGTGAAACACTGAATTCACTCAAATGCCTGTTTAGATACAATGGCATCAGCTTGAAAACTTTCTCTGTACTTATGAGGGAAGTAAAGAAAAGCATGGGTTGTATTATGAGAGGAAGAACAACATTATTACTACTCCTAGGAATATATGCACACTTAAGAACCTTCCATTTTTCAGCAGTGAAATAACAAATATTTGGTTCACATAAAACAAGTCAGAACTAGCTTTTGACAGCAGGGCCTGGTTCCACTCCTTTTGCCAAGTCATTTATAAACAACCATAAAAGCGAAACAAAAAAACACCACTATCCTCATCGGATTAACAAGATTTATATTTATAATCTGTGCGTATTTTTCTATTAAATATTATGAACAATAGCTGAAGCACATGATAAAAACATTCTTTTTGGATCCTTACACAATATGAAGAGAGGGCGGGGAGAGCCCTTAACACACAACCAGTTCGATAAAATACATCGTTCTAATAGCAGGAGGGGTTGCTCTTTGCATATTCAGATAATTGTTCTGAAAGCTTTCCATTCCTGAAAAATTGCCACTTTACAACCAAGTGTTCAAAGTGAAGAATGTGCACAAAATTCCCCAGCTATCTGTAGGAAGATTATTTGTATAGCGCCTATTGGACCCGAGATTGTTCTGCTTCACTCTGTGTGACCTTTTAAGCCACTACAAGCTTCTATAAAAGGGGTTCCTCTTGTGTAGTAACGTTTCTTAATAAATTACAGTTCTAATAGTAAAGCTAAAGCCATTTGCAAAAAATGTAAATATGCAAGAATGCAACAAGGTACAGTTGTATACCTATATTTAGGTGTTCTTGAGTGCTACAGCGATTAGGTCTCAGATGTAAAGATGATTTACTAACCTGCAATGGTCTCTGTTTATCACTGCTCTTGGGAGATTTCAGCCCAGTTGTCTGTTGCTGTAAAAGCAGCTGTCTGGCTGCCTGCAAAGCCTGCAAGTAAATACAATATCAAGGTAAATAATTTTTGAACATTTAATTGAAAATGTTATTGCTTGTAACTTACCCAATGTTAACTTTCAAGCATAATTTGATCTTCCCTTATACAATCTGAAAACAGAAGACTTCCCATTTTCTTTAAACACACCAAGAAAATTCCACAGAAAGTACTTATGCAAGATATTGTGAAAAAGTATATATGTGCAACAAATCCTCAAGGAAATAGCATTAATTTGTATAAAGTGCTTGAAGAGGAAAAATCATAAACCGCATCAATAGCCTCATCTCCACAAGGAACTTGTCTTTAAGTGTTCAGCTAAAATGCTCACACCCTTGTAAATCATCATTCAATTTGCATTTTCATATTACAATTTTTAAGCAAAAGCAGTAGACTTCAAGTGTTACCGGAAGCTGTAATTAAATTTGACGAATCAACATCAGATTATCTTGAAAGTGAATTAATAAGGATATTCATTGAAGATTAAAAACACTTTTTTTGTACTTACAATTCAAGGGGAAACCTCTCGTTTGACAAAATAAAGTGGAGTTTTAATGCCAAATAAAATTAAGAGGCTTTCATTTGCATTCTTCATAAACTCTGAGAACAAAGAAATCACTACCTAGCCAATCAGATTAGCTTCTGTGGGTGATAGAACTGCAATCAAAATATAGCATTAAAAAAATCTTTTCATTTGAATTAAGTAAAACAAAACTGAGCACAAGAGAAAGATGCCAATTACCAGGAAAATATCTAACTTTAAAATGTGGTCTACACAAGCGAAAAAACTAATGTGGATAGTAGTCTTTTTTTTTTTAAGGAACCCTTCAAAACCAACTATAAGAAACTACTAAGACGCCTTCATTCACTTTTTTATCCTATAACAAATCCAGTGAGTTGCTACTTTGTGATCTGAAAATATTAAAACTACGTTTTATTTTATTTTCTGTAGAACTGGCACAGAAAACTACTTGCAAATACAGAGCAATGATTACCTGAACAGTATGCACCCTAAAATTGCCAAACTGGTAAAGAAAGGTATAGTTTTGATTAGACTCAAATGAGCTGCTTTTTTAAAGATAGTTTCCAGTAGCCATGACAACAGTTGCTTTGACAAGATGTGCATATGGCATTACACTGCCAGCTGGTATGAACAATGTTTGAACTACTGCATTGAGATGCTGAGCAAACAGAAAAAGTTGCCACGTTCTTAACCCTCAGGGAAAGCAGTCATCCCCTGATCAATTATGAAAAGACAGAGAGAGGGCTGCTACAGTCTGGCTCCATACAAGTTTTCTGAGAAAGCACGCAGACACAGCAAACCAAAGTAAACAAACTGCACGCACTATCGCCAGCTCCTAAGAACACAGATTTGTCCGCCTGTAAAAGGCACCAGTACGTGGCTGAAGCACACCCACAACAATCCTCTTGCTGTTTTCTTGGGTTTTTCAAGTAATTGCAGACCAGCAAGAGCCCTACGAAACCACCCTAGCTTGCTTTAAATTCAAGTGCAACAGATTTTAAAAGAGGATCACAAAGCTTGCCGAGGAAAGGCAGGCCTCTCATTTATTCCTGAGCCTAAAAAAATGTCTGCCTTTATTAAGCCAAAAAATATTTTAGATTGCAGAGCGGTAGCTATAGGTTTACAGTAGCACCGTGGAGGCTTGGAAGCACCATCAAGGGATGGGACAGTGGGCTTTTAGGAGAAGAATATGGCCAAGGTTGTCTCCCAGGCTATGTACACATTGGCAGCTTAAAACACCATGAGGCTGTTTCCCCTGTTTCAAGTCATATTTGCATCATGCAAAGCACAGAGGAGGAAGAGGTGTCTATACCTGATGCACATTACCTGTTTGCTTTCCCCACCCGTGGAAAGCTCCCCCATAAAACCTATTCATGAAGCTGTCATCTGTGCATGTGCACCTATCTGCTGGTGTCTCTAATGTACACCCCTTGGCTTAACTGCAAAGTGAATATGGCTTACGTCTTCTAATTGGATGGAAGGGGGAAATGCACCAAACAGCAGCATTTCTCAAGAAGCTATAGCATTGATACGGATGTGGCTAATATTGTGTGTATGTGGCTTCCAAACCTAGCAATGGAGCACACTTGATGCAGAGTAAACTGTAATGTGCACACAACCTCTGACAGCTTCTCATTCCATCCCTTTGATCTGGTACAGTGGTTTACAGCAATCCCTGGTTTGCAAAACAAGGAGGCAGTCTCAGCAATTGCACGTAAGAAATGAAAGTAGAACAACCATGGCACATACCCCTATTAGGAAGCTGCCTTATACTGAAAAAGATCATTGGTCCATCTGGCTCAGAACTTCTCTCATCTGGTGCCCTCCAGATGTTCTGGGCTACAACTCTTATCATTCCTGACCACTGGTCATGCTGGTTGTGGCTGACAGAATTTGTAGTTCAGAACATTTGGGGGACACCAGGGTGTGGAAAGATGCTCTACCACTGACAGGAAGTGGATCTCCAGGTTATCTGAGGGGTTTCCTACCTGGAACCCCAAGGACTGAAGCAGGGATATTTTATATGCAAAAGGAGCACCCTTCTCCTGTCTTAAACTTGTGTGTTCAATTGCTAAATGCGAATTAAAATGTTAAATTTGTATGAAAGGGTATCTTAGAAATGCTGACAACTGGAATACTGTGAGAAGTACAGATTGTGGTTGTAGACTCTTGGGCTGGGCTTTAAGTGTTTTTGTTGTGTGGGTTGTTGCTATTATTTTTTTTGTCTCTTTATTTTGAATCTTATGATTTATTTAGAATCTGTTCCAATTTGGTTGTGTTTTTTCTGATGCTTTAATTTATTGTTTATGGCTGCTTTTGTTATGTTGTAATGTATTTTTTCATGGTGTAAGCCACTTTGAGCATGGTTTGAACTATGGAAAGGAGACATACAAATAAAATTATGCAAGTATGTATGGTAAACAAATAGAGACGAGTACCTTAAATTCTCCTTTTGTCAATTCACTTACTCATGTTAAATCCATGATAAATGAGTGAGCTATGAATGATGTATGGAATTTGTCACTGCTTAGCATATGATGGAATTAGTGCATCTTTCAAAACTGAGGATAATTTGATTTAGTAAGACATGTGTATCATTTAAGTACCATAGACTTACGGGGGGGGGGGGGCTCAACACAATTTACAGTATCTCTAATGTAAGAAAACATGAGAAAAGCATTAAACTGTATATAATATCAGTAAACACACACTAAAGCCTGGATTGAGTAGCTATCATTAAAGCTGCCCATAAGCCTGGAAGAATAAAAATGATTTTCCTGGTGCAAAAATTATAGTTAACTTGGCACCAGACATTCCTTCCTGGGGAAAGCGCTCCAAAGTCCAGGGTTGCACTATTACTGAGAAGGTCCAGTCTCCCATTCTGTAAACGTATATGAAGATCTGTCTGCCCTTTAACACAATTAGCAAAAACTCGCAAAATGGGTTGATGAAACAAATTGCAACTTTTCACTGAAAACGAGCAGTTTAGAAATGAGTAGCAGTTTAGAGGTTTGTGAGGTGGTCATGTCCAAATTCCAAAAACATCTGTGTGGAATTAAGTAGCATTTTTACTTAACAAAGTAATCTAATTCAGTAAAAGTATGGAACATGTGACAGCTTAAAACAATAAAGCCACTGAGGATGTGGATTAAAGTAATAATACCATTCTGGACAACAGGTGTCCAGAACAGGCAATATTACACAAAATATTGATCATGTGGCTTTGGGAACACATTACTGCACACTATTTACGGGTAAATATTGCTGTGACTCCTAAACTTGTAAGCAACATACAAATAAACTGATATACTCTTGATAATTGTAAAACCTTAAACAGATAATAATAATATATTTAACCAGGTTTGTAAATCTTAGGAGTCAGTGTGATTCTCTGGATTTTACAGCTAAGTGTTACTGAGATTCTGTGTATACATACAAGTTCCTGTTACGTGCATATTCAGGAGCTACATTTTTACATGTTTTAATTACACCTCTTTTTTGGTGTTAAGCAGGAATGAAATTGCTTAATATATTACTGAATTATTTTATAAATATGTTGTTTTCCTCCCTTTCGAATTTTTTTCCTAAAAGAAAACAGATGTCATTCATATTGTTTCGTTAAAAACAGGAATGTTTAACCTATCAGCCTGTTGCATTTGAGATGTTAAAATGAAAAATGACATCTATGGCCATTAATATCTTCAATGTATAAACAGCACAGCATGACACATTCTTGAGAGCTGAAGGCTACAAAATCTCTCTGAAACATAAATAACAAAGCACTCAGAATCATATTTGATGTTGATATTCATCTCTGCTGCCTGGGCTCCTTATGAAAATAGATGCAGCCCAAATGGATCTCCTATAATTGGTTTCAGATAGCGGGGTCAGAAGAAATACGATACAAGAAACTATTACATGGAACAGGCGAAACAAGAATGTTTATACAAGCACTACCCTGTTAAACTGACAATGGGCGTATACTTTACAGATAACCAGAAGGAAGAGGGGGGGAGGAAGACTTGTCGTAAGAGATTATTTTTATTCTCCATTTTGTTACGGAATATTTTAACTTTTACTATATAATGTAAAAATAGGCTCTTTTAAGCAAGAATGGCGCAAGATGTCTCAAACCACTTGGAAACAGTGACCAGAACACTATCAAATTCAGCATCTATGTGAGTGAATAATTGCCCAGAAAGTTGAATACCAGTCAAATTTAATTTAAAAAGGGAAAGAGGATTAGTTATATGAACTCATACAGCTGCCTTATACTGAGTCAGATCATGGGTCCATCTAACTCAGGGCTGATCTGCATTAAGGTGGGTTTTTAAACCAGTATTTTTGCTTCTTGCCTGCTTGGTGATGCGCTCTCTCTCTCTCTCTCTCTCTATCATGCACGCTTATATTGATACCACTACTTCTAAGCCTTTGCTCTGGGATTTCTGAGACTAGTTTTATGCTGGCTTTTTTGATTTTTCGCATTACTGCACATGCGCACCAGCTACTACTGGCATCAGTGGGAGTGGCTTCTTTCCTGCAGAACTGATTCAGCAGCCTTTGCCCCACCCTCATGTTTGACCTTACAGGGGATCTGTGTGGAGAAAGTGCGATCTCCCATTTCATTCCCACTGACCACAGAGTCATGTTAATGACGGTCATACAGAGAAGAAAGTCCTGGTTGTTACTTTGCAGTGTGTACCTGCACAGCTCCAAATACAAGAATGACTTTAAAGAGCAATGACTGTGAGCAAGTGGGAAGCCCAGCAACAAAGCATCACAGCCTGAGTGACAAAGCAATAAGGGAAAAAGGTAAAGCATCCAGAATGGTTCAAGAGATTCTACAAAATGATCAAAGAATGTTAGGTAAAATACAAGTGAGACCCCCCACAAGAAAATAATGCGGTGTATTCCTGTGTGTGTTACCTGAGCTTATGACTGAAGAAGCAAAAAAGACAAAACCAGAGGTTAGTACTCTAACTTGGGTTCCACTTCAAGTACAAACATGCTCATTATGTTCCGAGCATTCTAAAGTGCAACCAGTCTGCATGAAAGTCAATGGAGCATGAGGCTTCTGAATGCCTGATTTGTCCTATGAGGAGGAGGTTTGTTGTGGAACCAATTTAGGTAAATTGACCTTTGCTGCAACTTGAGAGGTTCAGGTTTTTTTTGTTTGTTTGTTTTACTAGGAGTCCAAAGCAGCCTCAGTTTCACCTATGGCCTGCAGTATTAACAATAAACTATAGTGCACAGCTGCTGCAAGCTACCCTCCAACCTGCAAAGGAGTATAACAGTGAACTACACTGCCGCCTCAGCCCAACCTGCTATTGAGGGATAAAAGCAAAAAAATAGCACCGTGGGTTGTTGTACTCTCTCAACTTCAGCCCAAGTCCAAGCATGAAATAAGGGTCCAATACTGGACAGCAAGGTTATTGTAAACCTCTTTGAGCATAATCTGCAGTATTCAATATATACTGTACTACAAAAAACACTCTTCCAGTGGCTATCACATCTATTAGCTGAGACCAGTAAATGTTGCCTCCAAGTTCAGAGGCAAAGTATCTCTGAACTGCAATTGCTCAAGGGCAAACAAATGGAGAATGTTTGTCTTCAGACCCTGGTTGTGGGCTTCCCGGTTGACCAATGTTGCCTGTCTGGCCAGTATCAGAAAAAGGGTGTTGAACTGCATGGGAATGTTGGCCTGATCCAATACAGTTCTTACCCGTGGGTTCTTCAAGAATTCAAACATGAAATTGTCTATCAAAAGATAAACAACACACACATACACTCCATAACATTAGAAGGCAACTATCTTCTTCAAAGGATCTAGAAAATTTGGAGGTCTGTTGGCCTAACCCAGTGTTCCTCAATCTGGTACCCTCTAAATATCTGAACTACAATTTCCATTAAACCCAGCCAGCATGACCAATGGTCAAAGATGATGGGAAGTTGTAGTCTAAAACATTTTAAGTATACCAGATTTGGGAAACCTGGAGCAATCGCTATCCCTAGTACAGTGGTACCTCGGGTTACAGACTCTTGAGGTTACAAACTCTGCTAACCAGTAAGTGGTTGCTCCAGGTTAAGAACTTTGCCCCAGGATAAGAACAGAAATGCCAGTGGTGTAGCGGCAACAGGAGGCCCCATTAGCGAAAGCGCACCTCAGGTTAAGAACCGTTTCAAGTTAAGAACAAACCTCTGGAACAAATTAAGTTCTTGACCCGAGATACAACTGTAAATACTATGAAAAGTAGTGCAGTTAAAACATGTACAGTAGCCCACAAAAATTGTGATTTATCATAAGCAGAGCCCTGCTGGATCAGGTCAAAGGCCCATTTAGTTTTCTGACATTTTCCTAACTGTTAATTTCCGCATTATATTTTAGTTTTCACATAATGTAAAAGCCACTTCCAGAAATATAGTGGATACAGTGCAAGTTTACTGCTCATTTCCATGTAACAGGCTTCTAGGGGGGGAAATGTCTGCAAATAACATGGAGATGAGTGCTAACCTTCAGCTATATTCCACTATATTTCTGGAAGTGGTTTTTATGTCATGTGAAAGCTAAAATATAATGTGGAAATTAGCAGTTAGGAAAATGTCAGGAAAACTGAATAATCTGCTGTGTGAATGCAGCCTGACAGAGGGAAAACAGATGCCATACTAGAATCAATATGGTGTCTGTAAAGGAGAGGTCTTAGAATAGACAGATGACAGGTTTCAGCAACAGATCTGTTGAACTGGTGTGCAGTATGTTATTGGGACTAAGAAAGCTTTTAAACAAAGTTCGAGAACAGCAGCTCATGGGGAAAGGAAACAACAACATCAAACTCATGGGATCAGAGGATAGGTCTCCTTAATGATCAATAGCTACTCAAAAACAGAAAGCACTACAAAAAAATAAATGAACAACATCACAATAGAGGGAAATAAATGGAAGGGTCCCCAAGGGTCTCTGGTGGAACTTGTGGTATTAATGCTCCAATGTGAGGTAGAAAAGTGAGAAAGGAAAGTTGCAGGTGACAGTGAGGGCATAACTTCTTGCTGGATTAAAAGCTTATTCAAAATAGAATGCTTTGAACTAGTCATCTCTCTTTCTTTAGATAGCAGCCACTGTCCAGGGTGTGTGTGTTTTTAAAAGAAAATAAATCCTTTTGCTCCTACGCCATATTCCCACTGAATATTAACCCCTCAAGCCAGTGTTTTCAGCAAACAGACTCTCTGGTGTCAAACAGCAGGCCTGGCAGCAGAAGGGGGGTTTTCAGGAGAAAAGTGCATGGGAGGAAAGACTTGCTCCTCTCCCTATCTGCCATCCTGCTTAAGAATCAGGAACGCTTGAAACTACTTTCTGCTCTGATGGTGTTTCCTGCTTGGCAGGGGGTTGGACTCGATGGCCCTTGTGGTCTATTCCAACTCTATGATTCTATGATTCTACTTGTTTCCTTTCTTTCAAAAGCATGGCCCGTTTTAAGCATGTTAGTTAAAAAATGCTTTTAACGTAAAGTCTAGTGTGTTCCTAAATAGTCAGAATGGTAAATTACAGGTAGGTTTCAAGGAATTCCCAAAGCATTGGACAGTCAGATGACAAGTGAAATTTGTGTGTGGTTCAATCAACCTTGCAAGGGCCACATGCCAGCAGTAGGTGTGGCCAAAAGTCACACGACTGATGCAGACACACCCACACATACAGACAGATAGAATATACACCCACACATACAGGCAAACAGGAAGACAAGCAATCAACCAAATGAAGTTGGGGGCAGACAAGCAAATGCACTCTCACTTTCCAGAGGGCAGGCACACTTAATCCATTCACTCAGCCTAGGAGGGAGGGTTTCTTCCTAACAAAGTACTAAGGTATGAGGTCCCCCTGGACTCTAGTACTGTAATAAGGAAGGAGGAAAGCTTTGTTTTTGCTATTCATCACAGTGCCAGGATAGGAGGAGCACCTCCCAGTCTGCGATGGAGAAGAAAACTAAAGTGTTTCAAATGTCTTGCCACTCCCTCTGGTGCAACACCACTGTGAAGGGATGTGGGAATGGTGGCAGCAATGGGAGGGAAGAAGGAAAGATGATCAGGAAGTGTGCACCCAAGCCTCCTTTTGCACGATGGGAATCACATGTGTGAGGAGTGGTAGGATGCTTGGATAGGGGTATCGTGACAGAATACTGAGGATAGAATAGAAAGATGCTGTTGTTGTTTAGTCGTAAAGATATCAACTGTAATTAAGAGTCTGTAGAATCTATTTTATAGCATGAAAGAGATAATAGTGCTTAAAAGCAAATGTAAGTGGACAAATACTACAGTAAGCAACAATGAGAAAATGAAGACAATCCTCCCCACCAACCCCCAATTTGAGATCTTTGGGTTATCTAATGAAGCTGACTGACAGTAGGGTCAGGACAGACTTAGCAAAAGCATGTTCACACAATGCAGCTTTAACGTGTTGCATAATTCACTGCTTCAAAATGTGATATGTCCCAGTAGTTTAGATGGCTTTAAAATGGGAGTGTGCCTCTGAGGACCAGAAAGGCACACTGCCGGATTTGAAATGATATCAAGAGGCGGCTCGTCTCTCCTGGATCCGGGAATGGTTGATGTTAAAAAACACTGGTTTTCTAGATCTGGAAGGATTTGATAATCGGTACAGACGGCATGCTTATCTAGGCTATGAAAATGTTAAAGTCCACAAAGGTTTTTTGAACCATGTGGTAAGGAAATTGCTATACATGGTGTGGGCTAAATATAAGGGCTTGTTAGAACCTAAAACACCATGGCAGCTATCCCTGATAGAAGCATTCTCAGTCAAGAAAAAAAACATGAGAGGAAATTGGGCAACTTGCAAAGTTTTATTGGAAGAGAAGGAAAATAGGCTGAAGCTAAAAAAAACAATAATGAGGAAATTGGAACCCACTTAACAGACTGGCTACAATATTTCCAGCTAAATGGGACATTCAAAAAAGACCAACAGAAGGGCTTTTCCACAGAACTATCAAGATTCGAGAAATAATTAATTGAAATTAAAGAAAAACCACTCTCTAAAATGTACAGACTCCAACTCCTTCTAGAGTGGGAAGTCAAGGAGGAAGAAGTAAAATCGGTAATGGTCCAATGAGCCAAAGATTTTGGCTACAACATTCAAATGGAAGCATGGGAAAGATTATGACTTGAAATTCACCGTGTGCTATAATTTGAAAGAGAATTTTATCGAAATGCTTTACCGTTGGTACCTAACACCTTCAAAACTGGCTAAAATGTATAAAACCAGGTCAAGCATTTGCTGGAGATGCAGAAAGGCAGAAGACACGATAATCCATATGTGGTGGAATTGTAAAAAAAAAAGAGAGAATTTTGGGATATAATATATAATGAGCTTCAGAAAATGTTTAAATTTTCTTTCCAAAAAAAGTCTGAAGCCTTTCTGCTGGGAATAATGAGTAACGATATTCCAAAAAGTCTAAGGAGAATTTTTATGTATGCAATAGCCGCAGCAAGAATCTTAATAGCAGAAGAATGGAAAGGAGAATCTATTCCTACTAAGTTGGACTGGCAGACAAAAATGCTAGAATACACAGTTAGCAAGAATGACAGGAAGACTTAGAGATGTTACAGAACAAACATTTAATAGAAAATGGGATACTTACAGAGTATACCTAAAAGAACATTGTAAAAATCTAAATTATTTGGCAGGTCTGGATTGACCCCTGCATGATAGTAGGAAATTTTACAAAACCAATTACAACTGAGACAATTTAGGAGACACAATGGAAAGTGTGAAGTCGAAAATGTAACTTAGGAACTACACTGGTGGAGCTAGCAAAAAAGTCATACATCTATCTCACATAGGAGACCTACAACTATATTTGAAATGTTTTCAGAAGGCTTACAGTATACCGTTTTCTCCTTCTGATAAATATCTGGCTAACCTGGGCCAGTCTTCTGTGGTGGTTTTAATTCAAATTCATTTTATTTGGTGGATGTGTACTGTGTTTTTATTTTTCTGTTGTGAAATACTGTAGCCAACCTGGAAAAGGCGTAGGGCACCCTCTTTTTCCCCCAATGAGTCCAAGTCCTCAAACCACCTTGCTCTCAACTTTCTTCTGCAGAACAATTGGAAATGCTGGCAAATGTACTGCAAATCAAAGCCAATTCAAGTCTGTAGCTTTTCTGACTGTAGGCTTCAAAGGATACAGACATCAATGGAACTACATAAATAGACAGTATCCTGAATCGGCCTCTGTAACTCACTGTTCAATAATGTTTATTATAAAATAAGTAAACTTTCCACTGGTACCATACAATTAATATAAGGGACCATTTTAAAAGAAAATGATCTAGCTAGGTAATCAGTTACTATATTTTAGTTGCTTGTAAGTCACTTTGGCACATTTTAGTCGCAAGAGATACACAAATTTAATAAACCCAAACACAGCTACCTGGATTTTCTACTGAGGTTAGATTGCACTCATCATTAAATGCTCTCTAAAGAGGAAAAAACCCTAGTCGCTTATGGAAGCTATATAAGTTTCCTTTAAAAGGTGACAATGTAACAAAAGTATAGGTTGAAGAAGACGTAGGACATCTCTCCCCCGTCTAATTTATCAGCTAAAATCTTTCTTGTTGCCTTTGTGAATTAGTCAATTGAAATATTAGGGGAAGTTCACAAATACAGTGATGAATGATTGCAACAGAAAACATATCTGTCATTCTGCAATCAAAATGTATATTTTTGTAAGTTCTTTTGACTGCAAATTCATTTTCCATGCTCAGACCTAGGAGCACTTACCATGTTAAAGAGCATCTTATGGTTAGATGGCTGATATGTAACAGAAAGATTCAAGGCTTGTGAAGGAGGCAAATACTATCAGTTCAAACACCACTTTATACACCACTTTTATTGTGTAAAGTGTTTCATAATCTTTAGCTTTTTTGTATTCTTCTTGGTTGTATAAACTCCAAACTAAGGCTGGGAGCTAATATTGAGAAATAATAATATGCACCTCTCAGGAACAATGCACAATACTATTACTTATTCAGCAAGGAACATGAATCGCCGATTTGCTCTGATACAGATGAGGTTTTGTTGACTGAAAAGGAATGTGTGTGTGATTATTCACCACCCAGAATTCACAGACACTACAAAATTAACATGCAATCGGAGACTATTTTAAAAGGCAATGTCTAGCTATCTAGATTTTCTACTGAGGTTAGATTGCATCCACCATTAAATTCTAACTAAACAGAAAAAGAAACAGTAATAAACAGATGAATGCATCATGAAGTTTCATAATGCTATTTAATAAAAGGAAATTAATCACATAATTGTCATAAACCTATTTTCAAACAGCAATCTATCAGAAGGAAATTATGCATCTGTAGTTATTGACCTTTCATTTCAGCATGACTGATACATAATTAGAGTAGTTTTGTGAAAAATAATAGTTAATTACCAGAACATTTTTTACTTTAATTGTTTGGGGATATTATTATTATTTGCAGCTTAATATATTTTTCTCTGTATGTAAGATGCTAATGTATACACAATACAATAGCAATGTATTTTGCAGAAAAAGCTTTTATGTTTAAAATGAAATACACTTTCTATTTTCTCTGCGCCAATCTGTGATAAAAAGAACTTTGAAAACAGGTCTGTGGTGTGCTTTTTTACAGAGTGTCTGTACAACACCTCAACTTTTTTGCAGCAATTTATTATCTTGCTATGAGTGACTCCTTTTCCATCCTGGAATTAGGATGGTGAAACAGAAGACCCATCCTTTCCATCAAAGGGATCTGTTTGATGAGGGTGTGCTAGTGAAACTGGGCTAGCAGTAGATGCGTTTTCAGAGTCCAAATCCTCATCTACTCAGTATCTTTCCAGTAATGAAAAATCAGCCTTTCTCTACTGCCAAAATGATCTTTTGCAGAGAAATGATAGGAAGGGGTACTCATAGTTATCCCAATCAAGGGCTCCTTGTGTTGGCTAAGCAGGAAGGGAGGCTGCACTTATAGAAGCTCAAGTTCTGCAGGTCCAAGACTAATGCTTATACATACTGCAATTTATCTCTTAAATCAGTGGTTCCCAATGCAGAACCCATTTTTCAAAAACCAAGCCATGCACTCCCTACTTTTGAAAACTTTAGTATCTCTATGGTAGTTTTTGTTATGTGAATGGGGCCGCTGACCCCCTGGGTGGGTTACGCAGACCCCCTGGGGTCCATGGACCACCAGCTGGGAACCACTGTCCTGAATGTGCTCACATGATGTGACATTTGGGGTGGAGGCCAAATGAGTTGTTCCAGCCACTTGCCAATTTCCTGCAGAGACTTATGGAAAGACGTCATCAATAACAAAGGGGG
Source organism: Podarcis bocagei (assembly GCF_964188305.1). Taxonomy (NCBI): domain Eukaryota; kingdom Metazoa; phylum Chordata; class Lepidosauria; order Squamata; family Lacertidae; genus Podarcis; species Podarcis bocagei. The sequence goes on along the minus strand of NC_138135.1, from coordinate 56,791,204 downwards.
TAGGGGAAAACAGGTGAAATTGCATAGTTCTGCTGCCACACTGCACAAATTGTTATGTTGTCACTCTTTCTGAATGCTGTTGATTCAATTTAATTTATGATTTAGCAATGTTTACACAGTACTCGGTTTTACTTGTTATATGGAGCTGTACATTACCCACCCTGGGACTGGATGGTGGAGAGTTGGTACACACACAAATGCTATTGGGAAGGAAGTGTACATGATGATGTACCATCCTTTCAAATTCCAATGACAAATGTCAGCCATTTGCTTTTCCATACAATGTCCCAGGAAAGGGAAACAACATCTAGGAAAAGAGGACACGGGTCCAGAAAGCTCTAGAAAAACCAAACCATCCAGTATTAAGCAGGACACCTGATACCTGGCCACCCTTGAGCTGTGTGAGCTTGCTCTTATTTTCTTCATGCATGAAGCCATTGTTGGAGGTTGATGGGCTCAATGCATAAATAAAACAAGCAACCTTCCTCCCTGGAACTGCAGCACTAAAGGCACAAAACTGTGTTGGCTGGACAAGGTGGGGAGGGTTATTTTCTTCTAGCTTTGGCCTCTGAAAAAGTCCATCTTTGAGGCTGAGAGGAGGGAACTGGCTTAGATAATGCCTTCAAGGACCATTCTTCCAATTCATCATCACTCTTTAAATTGCAAGAGGATATTTCCCCTCACAGTTTTAAGGACCCAATGGGAGAGACAAATTAGGCACAGAGAATGAACACCTGAGTCACACATTCTCCAAGGCCAGTTCTTTCCCTTACTGTGCAATGGGGTATTCTTCCTCTCAGATCAAGGACTCAGAGGAAAGGGGCCTCCTTACAATTTGCCCCTCCTCCTGAGCCGAAGCTGAAAGGGCAGGCTGCTGTCATTCAATTCTGAAGGCTGTAGGTTTGTGCCTGTATGTTGTTCTTTGCTGCCATGTCAGAATTACCGTATTTTTCGCCCCATAAGACGCACCGGCCCATAAGACGCACCTAGATTTTAGGGGGGGAAATAAAGGAAAAAAAATTTATTTCCCCCCCAGGTGCGCTGCGCTAATCCAGAAGCTTGGGGCAAGCTGAGGTCAGCGCGCCCCAAGCTTCTGCGTGCCGGCAAGCAGTCCGCTGCCGCCCCAAGCCTCCCGCACCCGGCAGGAGGTCCCGCTGGGTGCGCAAGGCTTGGGGCGGCAGCGGACTGCTTGCGCGCACCTAGAAGCTTGGGGCGTGCTGAGCTCAGCACGCCCCAAGCTTCTGCATGCCGGCAAGCAGTCCGCTGCCGCCCCAAGCCTCCCGCACCCGGCAGGAGGTCCCGCCGGGTGCGCGAGGCTTGGGGCGGCAGCGGACTGCTTGCGCGCACCTAGAAGCTTGGGGCCAGCTGAGCTCAGACACTCGCCCGAAGCAGGGGGAGCCCTCCAGAGGGCTCCCCGTGCTTCGGGCGACAGGCTGCCGCCCCAAGCCTCGCGCACCCGGTCGGACCTCCTGCCGGGCGCGCGAGGCTTGCAGGCATTCGCCCCATAAGACGCACCCCGATTTCCCCTTCATTTTTGGAGGGGAAAAAGTGCGTCTTATGGGGCGAAAAATACGGTAAGACAAGAGTAGGAAACAAAGCTTCAGTATGTTTGGTGGAAAGACTGGTAATAATTGCATATCCCTTGGAGGAATATACAAATACTAGCATATCAATATTAATTAATTAGGATACTGTTCCATTAAAGATACTCATTTACTATGAAATTAAAGTTAAAAAGAAGAAAAAGAAATTCTATCAAAGCACATAATATAATATATTGTATTTGTTCTTTTGTATCCTCCTGAAATAAATGCTATTTTTTTAAAGCAAGGACAGTTAAACTTCATGGAGTATTGTACCCTTCCGTACAGAAAATCATGTCTATTGGTAATTTTAAGGCTTTTAATATGCAATGTACTTTCAAACCTTACTTCATTTATCCACCAAGCAACCCTGAAAGCCATTATTACTTCATTATTATTTTATACAACAGCTTTTACAGATGATGATGAGTAACCACTAAGGGCATGCCAAAACTATCAGGTGAATGTTGGATGGACAGCATTCTGAATTCCTAACCTCCCTGGCTCAGTCACAATTATGTGTTTTCTAATTCGCTCCTCCCTGCTGTAACAAGGGTACCACTATCTTGCATTCCACTGACAATGCTCACTGGCTGTGCAAATTTCATATAAACAGATCTAGAATGTGACAGCAACGACAATGGAAATTACAGTCACACTGAGAATGGATATGTTGACAAATGCTTCAAACATTGGGCAAAAGATTCCTGCATTGTAGTGGGTTGGACTAGAAAGATCCTTTTGGTCCCTTCTAAAATACTATGCTTCTATGCTTTGTACAAATTACTTATTCAGTGGGAGAGTGCATGCTTTGTATGAAGGGATTCCACCATGCTCAAGTAGATCCCCGGAGGATCACTATCAGCTAATGTGGAAAGCACTGGGTGGGATGAACCAATGGTTTGACTCAGTTTGGGTCAGTTTCTTATGTTCCTACAGCCTCTGAATATGCGTGTTGCTAGTCATGCTGCCAAATTTTAGGATTACCGAGATTTTGACTGCAAAAGTTGAAATCTTTTTACTCCTTTTTGACAAAAAGGATAACAGGCTATGGTTATCACTCTTTGCTCAACCCAACACTGAACCAGGCCGAGTCTGGACTTGGGGGGGGGGGCGGCGGCGGCTGGGTCCTTTAGGCATGGCACAAAAGGGCCATCAGACTGTGGTAGCAACTCAGCTTCAAGCAGGCTTCATCCATCTGTCAATGTGCTCTATGTTTGGCTGCTTTGGGGCCTGATTGAGAAGCTGAAGGTAGTGCAGAATGTATTGGCTAGACTGCTGATGGGGTCAGGCAGCCAACAGCATGCAACACCATTGTTAAAACATCTGCACTGGCTGCCCATATACCACTGAGCCAGGTTCAAGGGTCTTGCATTTACATACAAAACCCTAAACAATTAGGATACCTTTAAGGATAACCTAAACCCTTATATCACAGCTCCATCACTGAGGTCATGGAGTGCTGTTAAGCTTCAGGACCATGTTGGACAACTAACTGGCTTTGACTAGAAATCAGGTATTCCAGCAGGGATTTGGCAGGCATCCTCACTTCTAACCTAAAGAAAAAGTATTGAAGACTTTTATTGTGTCAACAGGCCTAGTCAGTGGTTTAAGCTTTTAAAATGAGTGGATTATTTTTATAATCATTCTGTATGGTTTTAAATTGTATTTTAACTGTTTTGTATAGTTTGTTGTACACCACTCTGGGATTTTGCATGAGAAGCTTCTGTCTTTAAATATTTTTTATAAAATCAAACATCAGTCAATCAAGTCCAGCAGTAGTAGAACCCAATCCCCTCCATTCCGGCCACAGTAATCCTTTAAGTTTCACTTAACAGTTACTAAACATGGCTTGTTTGTAATAACTTGAGGCCCCACAAAGGTGTCCCAATAAATTACAAATTGATACTTATTTGTTTGTTTCTTATTATTAAAGCATTATGGATTGGGAATGGCAAATTCTGCCCATATTCACCTAGTTTCGAAGGGAAATGGTAAGAGTCTTGCAAAAATGAATAAACTGAAAGTTTAGTTTTTATAGGCTACTTCATCAGTTCCCTTGAATACTCCCAGGAGAACATGAGTAGAGCACCAGCATGTCGAATATTTTGAGGCACTTCACAATGACATCAATTTACAAAGGCAAGCTTAGAGTGAAGAGTTGAAACTTGGGAGAAGTCCAGAAAAAACTTAGCAGGAACTAAAATAGCTATAATAAGAAGCTCCTAAATGCCTATAGTGTCATAACAGCATTGTGACAGAATGCAAAACATGCTGCTGAAGAGGCAGGCAACATTTTAATTGAATATAATGCTTATCTTCGAAAGTGCAAAAATTGGCTGATGGCTGGCTCACACCTTGGCTTTAGAGCATGCTCTGTACTTGAAGAATATATTGGGTTATCCAAAACTACATTTAATGGAATTCGGACTTGTTTACTTGTTCATCCATCATATTCCTGCACATCACTTATCAATCTGGCTAAAGATTGTAGTGCCACATTATTTTGCATCTTATTTAGCATAATAATTTTTTTAGCTCTGAGTATGAGAGCAGCCTTCCTGGCTGCAAAGGGAGCAGTTGTCATGGTTTTGTTTTTGTCATGAGAGTCAAGATTTAGGATCTCCAATCCTTCCAATTTAAGCAACGGTAATTTAAAGTTAACAAGCAATGGGCCACTTAAAATTGAAAACTTTCAGGAATGGAAGAGATATGGCCTGAGGCACACAGCAGAGCATTCCAGAAGAGGGACACCACTGACACTTACATGCAACCCACAAATAGCAACAGAGCAGAGCAGGTTTCAAACAAGCAGCCATCAATTAAAGAACAGAAGCTGTTTATCACAATCCCACTATTTAGCACAACTGTTTGGTAACCAGAGAATGTACTTCCTCTAGCCCCTGCTTGTTGACTGTGCTAGTCATCAAAAGAATTGCATGCTCAAAGAACTGTATTAAAATATACTCAAGGCTATCATCACTACTTGAACTACAGAAACATGCTCCTGGGTCCAGTAAACTACACACATTTCCATTTTGTAAGACGTTTAGCACTGAAAACTGTAGGTTGCTTCTACTTTGGGAATTCTTATGGTGAAGTTTTTGACTAAGGGTCTACTACTGTGTTGTGCTGAGTATGATGTGGGTTTTCCCAATGAGGCAAAAGCAATTTTAGGGAGAGGAGTGGGCAGAAAAAGACAATTTTTAATTTGTTTTCACTAAACTTTGGGGGAGGCCTTGTTTATTATGAGAAAATTACAGAATGTTTTAGGACTCCTAGGGTAACATCTAGTGTTGCTAACCTGCTTGTGTGATGGACTTCCACTTGTACAAATGGTATTTCCTCTCCCTCTCCAGCACACCCACAAAACTTGTTCTAGAGGGATAGGGAGGCCTTTGGAGCAGATTGGGGAGTGCCAGTGCTTCAGGCAAAAATGGTAAGGGAAAGTTCTACAATATCTGCTAGTGTGGCATAGGCTCTTGTCCCTAGAGTTTACTATTAACAGATTAAGAATGGTGGGGTACTTGATAGTCTGCCTGCTCCCACGCAAACATGCCTATTAAGAGCATCATCAGAGGCCCTGCTCAGAGTGCTCCATCTCCTAAAGTGAGGCAGGTGGCAATCTGTTTGTTGTAAGTTGCTTTGTGTTGCCCTGGGCAAGATAAAGTAACTATAATAATAGTTACTAAATAATAACAACTTAAAATAAGACAGGTGCCAATTCTGTTGAGTTTTCAGCACCTGCTTAGAAGTCCAGTTGCTTAGCCAGGTATTTGTTGGTTGTTAATTCCCAGCTCAGGTTGAATTATTTTGGCTTCAGTTGTTGGAAATTTATTGTGGTCTTAATATATGAATTTGAATTGTGTTGTGTACCGTGAACTGCTCTGGTATGTTTCAGATCAGGGTGAAATCCTTATCTTCTCCATCTGCCACAGGGCAAGTCTGGCAGGTGGACAGCATATAAATATTTTAAACAAACAAACAAACAAACAAACAAACAAACAAACAAACAAACCAACCAACCAACCAACCAGAGATAGGGACTACTCGTTTGCAACATCTCATCTATGAAATTCCCTTGAAGTATTTAAATATCATCTTTCATGCATATTAATGTTGCTATTGTCTCAGGCTTTTGATGGGGTTTAATTCTCTGATCTGTGGCTGTTTTAAATTGGATTCAACTGCTGTATTATCATATTTTTTAACGTTGATTTTTAGGTTTTTTGATCATTGCATTTTCCTGTTGATATTATTTTAATTCATGCTGTGAACTGCCTCAGTAACTATAGCTAAGAAACAAAGTATGACTATTTTAAATAAATAAAATATTGCAGTATTGCAGAGATTTGATTCAACATATACAGATTGAAATAATGGCTGAGAGCATTAGAAAACTCTTTCTCAAATGGCCTATAATTCTTGTTAGACCTTCCATTTTTACAAAAGTATACCATCCCAAGATTAAACTTGATTGTTTCAATTTATTTCTGACATACTCCCATTATATATTTTAATATCAGCAATACAACAAAAGCTGGACTATTAATGTTAGTTTATTTTTGCTACACAAAGTATACTTTTATGGAATGCCTTTCTTATACAGTGGTGCCCCGCAAGACGAATGCCTCGCAAGACGAAAAACTCGCTAGACAAGAGGGTTTTTCGGTTTTGCGTTGCTTCGCTAGACGAATTTCCCTATGGGCTTGCTTCGCAAGATGAAAATGTCTTGCACTTTTTTTTAAAGGCGCTTGTAGAGGCGCAGTTGCGACGGACCGTGCTTCACAAGACGAAAAGACTCACGGAACGAATTCTTTTCGTCTTGCGAGGCACCACTGTAGTATCCAGGATCCAATGCTTTGGATATTTATATGTCAGGTTCAGTCCTGTCTCTCTGGGAAGATGTTTGAGTCAAAATTATTTTGAATTTTGTTTTCAGTTGTTGCTGGTTTTGCACTATGTATGCATGGTTGTTTTTTATTTAATTCAGTTTAATGGCTTTGTATTCTTATTGCTTGATATTTTTCTATTGCTGTGAATAGATTTGCTTCATTCTTTTAAGAGCATCTGTAAGCATTAAAGAAAGTTCCCTCATCTTTTTAGGGGGTTTTTCAACCAAAATGCCCAATTTAATGTCTTATTTTGCACCAGGGATGGGAAACTTGTGGCCCTTCAGATGCTGTTGGGACTCTCATCTGTGACATGCTGCTTGGAGAGGATGGAAGCTGTAGTGCATCATCATCTGATGGGCAAACAGGTTCCCCACCCCTGTTCTATTACCTGTTTAATCTATTACTTTGCCTTCAAATACAATATGTGGGCTAAATCATTTCATGATAAAGAGACCTAAAGCTATTGAACTTCCAGTTAACAGGAGGACTCTGTACGTGAACAAGAACATTATATCACCCTCAAAGTGGTCTAGTCAAAACAAGGTGTTATTGGTAATAATTCGAAATTCAGCAAATTCTAAGCATTTGAAAACTTCATTTCCCTATTCATTGCAAACAATTCTGAAATCCCCAGACCTGAATTTTTTGTTCTACACCGTGTTCTCAAGGCTGTTAAACTCACACCTTCATGTTCAAAACTCCAGAAGCAACATAGCTGCACATACTGAGAATTATTTTGAACATGTGAACTGATTCTCATTTGCTTACTCTAAATGGAAGTTGCTTCCTTACGAGGAATTCAGATACAGTCTGGAAAATTAATGCAGCACATGGGGGAAATGCATAGAATGTCACCACACATTTAGCTAGACAGCCCAGTATTTCATGTGATCAGACAGATTTTAAAGAAACTACATTGCTTGTGAAAAAACAAAGCATACGATCTATACTGAAAATATTCTTACTATGCCATAAATCAATTATGAGGGGGAGGGTAAATTAAGAAATAAAGTTTAAATTCTGCACTAAACTTACACTCATATAAGGTTCTCATATGTTGTTATAAATGTCATCAATTATATAATCAAAGGTAATCTTAAATTCATCATTAGTTCCTGCCCTTGTCCACAAGAAACCAACTTGTACAGCCCAAAATCTACTGTTTCCAAATACCGGTCTGAAATAGCAACACCCTACAATTGCTAGAGCTTCCGACACATACTTTTTCCTTTTCTAGGTTTACATCCAAGAAAGAAAACCAAAAGAAGCTCCTCCAAAAACTCAAGAGATGAAGCGATTGCTGTCCTCAGATGGCTAGTACATTTCGTTCTTCCTTTCACTTATATATTTTTTAGAGTTCTGGTGATATCTTTAAAAGTACTATTCCAAACAGAGATCTAACTATAAAAGACTTTGTTGACAATAGTACCTTGTGTCCCTCCTCTGCATGCGCCCTTGAAAGCACAGAAACAGAGGTTGGGAAGAAAAGAGGAGGTCTCCAAGGAGGATAAAGATTTTTTTTTAAAAAAAAATGTTAGTTATCCAACATAATGCCCTGTTTCTCAACTTTACCGAAGTTCCTATGGTGCTTGTAATGACCCACTTTTCATAACAACATACATCATATGACTTGAGGTTATGATATGAGCTGCCTTATGCTTGTTATAATCAGGGTACTGAGTATAATCTGGTGGTTCACACTTTTATAAAGATATCTTGTTACTCAGCATTGTACACTGTTTTATTCAACAGTGCTTAAAGCAATGCACAATGTTATTCATAAAACAGCATCTAAAAACAAAACTTAAAACAGAAAAAGTAATGGAAAAAGAACAGCAGAAGCAATATCACCACCACCACCACCACCATCACCTGTTGCTCCATCTATCAAAGTCCTAAGAAAACTCTTTGGATAAAGGAAACTTTGCATTAAAAGTAGACTCTTTAGAGAAGGGCACTTGTGTATCTTAGAAAGGAAATTCTGTGGGAATCTTAGAGCCCAACCCCTCTTTTCCACACGTTACAAGAATGGAGCTTTTTATTCCAGTCTCTCAGAAAATTCTGGTTCTTATCCTCTCAATGCTCTACTTGACACAATGAGGGAGTGGTTTATGAGGCAGAAGCTCCACTTTAAACAACATGGCTTGATTTCCATGATGTTTTCCTGTCAAGGAAAGGTTCCTATGTTACTCTCCAAGACTGTTGTTACCCAGAGTATTGAGGCACAACCTTCTCAACATATGTTATACTCAGTTGTAACACTCTCAATAAGCACCTGGGAAGGCATAGGTTGTGGTCTTTAGGGCTTGGCAAAATTGTTAATAAAATATTTTCTTGACAGCCACATACACTTAGTCTGTAACAGCTAGATTAATTAATTTAAAGACAGGATGGAGCATCCTTTTTGGGTAAAAGACATTCTTACCTCAGTAGAAAGCTGTTGGTGACATATTCTAGCCATGGACAGTGCCAGACTCTCACACAATCACTTATTTATCAGCTGTGTTTGTTTGTTTTCCCTGGAACATTCTAGAGGCCTTTTTACCTGGGTGGCACCACCCTGATAGGTGGGTAGGCAAGGGAGCTTCAAGCAGCTAACACACCCCAACCACCCAACCTTGCCATCAGGCCATGCCACATGCTGGCCTCCTCCCCCTGCCTGTTGGTGAGTACCGACACTTTTTTTCCTAGGAAAAAAGCACTGCTTATAAGTACTTATAAAAACTGCAGGAAGTACATAGCATTCTCATACATGAGACACATAGAAAAAATACCTCTTCTACAATAGTTTATAGCTGTGGCGATGCATGCCTCAGATAGAAACAAAGAAATATTTTTTCCCTTTATTGCTATTGTTTTTCTCACATTAATTTTTTCTGCATAATAAATTGACTAATTAGCTGATAGATCAACTAAAACTCATATGATCAACCAACTAACATTTCTTTAATTGGGTGGCAACCCTCTTTTTCTTACATAATGAACATGAAATTAAGATACAAGTTTTCCTCAATTCCTAGCAAAAAGTGGCCTACCAAGCAATTCTACCAAATGTTTACTGCATTATGCTGCAAAACAAAATTAATTTCCCATTCCTATAGCTTAAATTAATTATTTTATTAAGACAAAAATACAATTGGCAATTCAAGTGTATAATGTGATATACTACTTCACATTACATATTCCAAATATTGGCTCAAACATCTAAGCATATTATGCATAAAGTCTCAAAATTCAAAAAGTGTGGTGATGATTGGGTGCTGAGAGGATGGTTGAACACGCTTTTGGTAGGTTAAACTGTCTTTAACCCAATTTGTGCTATGAAAATAGTCATGCTGGCCACATGACCCGGAAAGCTGTCTGTGGACAAATGCCGGCTCCCTCAGCCTGAAGTGAGATGAGTGCCACACAGCAAAGTTGCCTTTGACTGGACTTAACTGTCCAGGGGTCCTTGACCTTTAACAGTAATATGGAGGACAGAAGCGGAGGAAGGTAGGATCTAAGTAAATGAAGAAAAATCAAAAGCAGAGTACCTGGGTGAGGTTCAGGCTACTCCCTCTGAGGGCAGGGAGAACTTCCAATACCTTATTCAGGGTCCTCCCGGCCAGAGGACACAGCCTTGCCACTATCCTATGAAACAGCAGATAAGTCCCCCAGAGAACTTTTGTCTCACAAAAGCCAAAGGCTACAAAATAAGGTAAGGGCCCTTTAAATGGTCAGCCCCTTCAGGGAAGCAGAGCCTATCACACTTTATCAGCCTACATAAGGCTTCAGTTAGCTTTTGCTCCATGCAGAGACAATTTTTCTTCTGGGAGCCTTAGTAGGGCTCACTGGAGCTGTCCAAGGTACTACTCTTCAGAATGACACTGACTTTGTGACCAGACACAGTCTATTTCCCCTGTGAGCTCAGAACCTAACGCTTATGTTGTTTACAGTTTAAGAAGGTGAAGGCACTGAAAAGTTAACACATCAACTTTAGTGCACCCTTAGAACTAGCAGGAGAAAGATGTACATGCATCAATGTTTGTCCTCAATGAAATTCAGTATTTAAGATATGAAAGTAGAAAAGCACCTTAGTTAGTGACTATCACATTTTGTGGAAGCATATTCAATGACTTAAAGGAAGGTCAATTTCTCAATTATTATATAGAAATGCTAAGATGGTGGACTAACAAACCCTGCATTAAAATGCTGAAAGGCACCATGAGAATATATTTCAAGTAGATGTTAATGCATTTGTTAATAAAATAATAGCGTATTCTACACTATTCTACTTTTTTAGAACTACACTGGGATAAATAAATTGGTTTATATAATAGTATCTGTGCTTCAATTATCTTGTATCCTATTTTCATCCAGAGCTTCACCACCCTGCATTATTAAAAAAATAACATCATGAACTGAAATAAAGTAATCTCAATACTTGCTTAATCCTAGTGTTCATATAATGGTCCAAAAGCAAAATAATGTAAAAGTGTTTCTTCTGTCTAATGTCTCTAGGGGAATAATTCCCTAAAGGTACATAAACCGGCAAGAATGCTTTTCTAGGTTTAAGGAATTATTCAGAGTTATCTTCGTAAATCATTGGAAATACTATAAACAAGTAGATGCATCCAGGAATACCCCAAAGCCGTATGCCAAAGGGACAAACTACCATATTTTTCGTCCCATAGGACGCTCCGTCCCATAGGACGCACCTATTTTGGGGGGGAAATAAAGGGGGGAAATCCCTTTATTTCCTCCCCAAAACCAGGTAGGGGAAACCAAACCAGGTTGAGGAACAGCGGGATGGCGGCGCTGCGCCTCCCCACTGTCCCCCGAGCTTGTGGGGCTGGCCGATGTCTGCCCGGCACGAGGGGCGCTCTGCTTCAGGGCACCCCGCGTGCCGGGCTGCTATCCGCAGGGAGTTCCCGCAGGGCTCCCCACGTTGTGGATGTCTGCCTGTTCTTAATTAAGTTTTATGGATATTTATGGAGTGGTGGTATTATATTTTTGTACTCTGTACAATGCCTTATGAAAGTGCAGATAGCAAATATTTAAATAAATACAAGACAATGTGGTGAAAGGTTAAGCCCTCCAAGTACTAGAACGCCTATCCAAGTTGCACACTATGCTCACACGCAGATAACTGCTTTTAATCAAAGAAAAAGACTTTGGTGAGTTCCAGTCATGCGTATCCTGCTTAGTTTGGTGACCAGTAAACCAAATAAGCTGAATTGCTCATTTATATTTGTGAGGCATGCACAAGCACTCACATATACATCTCTTTAAGCCTGGCCTAAATCAGCTTCATTTTAATGGCACAATCTGCCTTGGTGTCACTTGTAGCTCTGATGGTACTGAGGTTTTTTGTTTGTTTTTAAGTAAACCTCACACACTACAACCAGAGGTTCAGTTAGCAGCCCAACACAGCTCCTAGAACTGGATTTTTTATTTTTTAAACCCCTTAACACATTCCTTAGACAATTCTGTTGAATTTCTAAGGAATGATGGTAGCCATCTTGAAGAACTAGGAAATACCCTGGGAACTCTAAATACTTGATGCGTTTTTAAGTACCGTGACAGTCATGCAAATCATGCTGGAGAGATTTTGAGCTCTTGAGATAGATGCCATCTGAGGAAGTTTGAATGTGTTATGAAAAGCTATGAAACGTCTTTTGAGTGAACCAGCGGAAAGGAAGAAGGAAAGCATGGTACCAGTGTCAGTGAATATGTACAGATAGGAGAAACTGACTATATACTGGTGCATTTCAGTTTTCTGTGAACATTTTTTAAATAAATGTTTTGTGTGTGTCACTCCAGAGATCAACACTTTAATTATTATACTATACCCAGTGGTAAATAATTTATTTAATTGTATAAATACTGAGACCATTAATTCTTGCCTAATCACTTAAAATCCCTATTGCTTTAAGTGGCTATTTTAGTATCAGTGGCTTGCAATGCATATCCCAACAGAATTGTGATTGTGCTACTTCTCTGCAGATTGCAATTTGAGAAAGCCATGCCTACATCAAATCCTGGAAATCTGCAATGCTCAATCACTCTTCGACATTGCTATGAAATCCTGATGTATGATATAGTGCCTATAAGAGATTGTCTCATTCTATCCCTAAGAACTGGGCTGGTTTGCATGTACATTTCCTGGCATGTCAAACCGTAACTCAGCAGCAATGAATGAATGAATGAATGAATGATCTAGTATCAACAGTAGATGCAGTAGAGGTGGTGAGAGGGAGGTTTTCTGAGCTAGGTGTGGGCTTGTTTACCTACAGTGTGCAACTTGGGGTGGGGTTGAGAAAAGAAGAATAGCTGTGCCTAGTGGTGGATATTGTAAGCCTCCTTACCATGCTAAGAGATTCCTGTCACTGTTTCCTTTGGCTATATACACACACAACTTACCCCATCTGCTCTATCCCATAACCTGTATCTGCCCATAGAAACTCCTATCAGTCATCACAACACGTTGCTTGTACATTTTTGGCAAGGTGTTCCAAAATATTAATAATGTCACTACATTTTTCACATCTTTAGAAATTCAGCCTAAAACTAAAGATTGGAGAAAGGGTATGTACATTTAGGTCCAGTACTGTATCTCCTAGGGTCCAAACCTTGGGTTAAGCAGTTGAAAGGAGCCCAGCAGTCTTTTCCAAATGTACTCTCTCAACCCTTTCTTTGTCCTTTTCACATGGTGTTACATCTGCCATGATGCCAGTTCACTCTTATGTGCATTTACCTTTCAGTAGATTATCCCTCATAGATGCAAGGGCAATAATTATTTGGATATTAAAGATAGATAGATAGATAGATAGATAGGCACATGCAAGCAGCAAAGGGAGTGAGAAAGTGTGCCTTCTATATAGTGGAATTTCTAAACAGTGAAATTAGATTTAATTACCTTATTTGGGGGTTATCCTCCCTGCCCCCCTGCTGAATCTCCATGTCCTTGTTGTTCAAGCAGTGAGGGGAGCATATCTGTAGAGTGAACTTACTATACAGGCATACACTCTTGACTCAGGAGTGCCACATGAGCAAACTATGTGCACAGAACAAGCTACCCTCTGCAGGTGTGCCCAATGTATGATGGGGGCAAGTGTGTGAAACCAGGTATTCTTCCTTTACGCAATTACAGTCCTTTGATGATGCTATTTTATAACCAGGATGGAGCCGTTTCCCTCATCCTGAAGCAGATCTGAGAATTCTAGACTGAGGAACAAACTAAATGTTACACATTCAAAGGGGATTCTTTAAAAGCATGCTAAACTTGGCCTTCTTTATTATGAAAAACTGTGCATCTGGTTTGGATCAAGGCCCCTCACCAGTTTCCTTCAGGGGAAAGTAGCAGCTGGGAAGCGGGAACCTTTTGAGGCCACACACCAGTTTTCTGCCAACCTGGATCTGTAAACGAGGGCCTCATATGGATGTTTTTCTTTCCAAATAGAAGTGACAGTGAAAGCTGCTTTAAAAAATAAAAAAATAAACATGCTTGCTTAATATAATGTGTAGTTTGGGCCCAAGTAAGCAGCAGTGCACGTAAAAGGCTAGAGAATATCATCAAGTAGGCCTAAAACTGGCCCCATTTTAACTTCAAGATTAGGAAGGGACAAATGTGAGTATCCCTCACAGCATGCTTGCAGGCATGCGTGAGGAGAGATGATGGATTTTCAGCAGGATGATGGTGGACAATGTGGATCTCGATAGATCACTGACAGACTGACCAACAAAGTAAGACCATTTCCTATTTTGCAGCAATTGTAATGCATGTTGTATTTCACTCAAACCAAACAACTTATCACTCAAACAATAGGAATGAAGAAATCACACTATTTTGCTTATATTGGTTTCTAATGGCATAGTTACTTACATTTGGCTTTTGGTATGTGAAATGTTACAAATTTTTTAATTTAATAAAGTATTCTACCATAACGAAAATTTAATGCAGACACTTTGAAAAGTGTGTTTTATTCATCAAGCAACAAAATAAATTCACATAATTTATTATAATTTGTTTTTTAATAAAAACATGTAACTGTACAAATATATATGTATACAATGACTACAGAAAAG